>NW_026575142.1:70875000-71475000 GCF_905146905.1 Nyctereutes procyonoides
TATATTAGTACTCAGGGCCCTCTAGCAGAAATTCAGATTCAGATGAGCTGGGTGGGCCTGGGCATCAGCATATTCTCTGAACTCCCTGATGATTCTACTACAAAGCTCAGCTTGAGGACTCTGCTCCAGAACAACACACTTAATAGAGAATAATATTAGTAAATTCTTGAGGGCACTTAGAAAATGAATTATCTAACGCTGAGACACAACTTTTTTATTTTTTGGTACAATTTCCAGACGAATCATTTAGGCAGGATCACAGACATGCTGAATGCTGATTTCAGCAAGACATTTAATAAATCTTGGTGACACTGCAGGAAGATTTTTTTTTTTTTCATTGAGTGCTACGTGATAAGAGTAGTTTGATTTCTATATCTGGTTAAATGTTTACCCAAAGTATAGCTAAAGCTGAGTGTGTGTGTGTGTGTGTGTGTGTGTGTGTGTGTGACATGCCCTATGTAATCTGATTCTCCATTTTGGCAGTTAAAGAATCTTTATCAGTGATGCGACTAGGAGTTTTACTTTTAAAAATCATGATGTCATGATATTAGGAAAAACATATGATATTTGGCATGACGAAAGTCTACTTGTAAAATAATCTTGTTACTAGAATGGTAATGTCAATGTTTAACAGAGGGAAAAAAGCTGACGCTTGGATCTTGAGTTAAAGATTTGACTAGGAAAGTACAAGATAGTGGTCCTGTAGCTTAGCAGTTCACGCGTTAAAATATGTAGGAATTTAGCAGTTTGCAGGTTCAGTGTGAAGCATTGGAGGACTGGGGCTGCTGAAACAAAACAACCTTCCCTCATGTAAATTTAGCTGCATTAAAAGAAGCATAGTCACCCTATCAGAATATGTTTTTCTCACTCCGCTCAAATCATATTGGACTTGGAATCATGGATGCCAATTTTTAAAAATATTGTTAAACAAGGATAAAAACAGATTTTTGAAGTGTGTAATATTTAAAAAAAAATAAAGATTCAACACGCCAGAAATCTTCACTTGTAAGATGAATGTGTGTGAAGAATCCATGCCAGTTGTCAATGATAATTGTCTTCAGTATTTGAAAGGCTCTCACACCAGAAGATTTTTGATAGATTTTCGCGTGGGGGTGGAGAGCACAACTAGGAAATATTCGTCAGGCTGAGTTCTGCCTTCAAATCAAGCCTCAAATTGTTCACATGCAACGAATGCCCTTGAGATAAGGGCTCTCTAACAACTAGAAATTTTTAACCGAAGGAAAAGGGACTTCTTTCGGGACGCAGAGAAGGCTTGGGAGTTGGGCGTGTAGCGAACAGTGGGCCAGTGTTTCCCATTAGCTTCCTTACAGTTCCAGAATCTATTTAACACAGTTCAGAAGATCGAGCAATTTAAGATGTTGAAGGTACCTGATATCAGAAATGAAATTACGAGAAGGGACTTACACTCCTTCTCCAACACGAGCAGTTGGGTTTTCTTGAAGAAAATAGTTACAAATGCCAATTTGTGTATTTTTTTTAATCACTATTCTCCTCCTATATCCTAGTTCATGTGGCCACAGACAATGAGACATGGACAAGCGTGTTTCCTGCCTTGCAAGAAGAGTTTAATATACATTGTGAATTTTCAAATCGTAGACTCAATCTTAACTACTGGACTTGAACTGGGAGGCAGGTGTGTATACATAAAAGGTAAAAAGTACATCTTATACCATCTTATGATGGTTTATTTTTGACAGCTGAAGGAGGGCCCTACGCTCTATTAGAATATACTAGTCTGTCACAAAACTAGCTTTAGATATGAGAGCCTTAGGCAAGTTCTTCTTTCTCTGAATGAATGAAATACAAGATTGTTGAAAAGAAGCCCTTGATGACTTCCATTTATTTGTGAAGTCTGTAAGCATACGTGAGAGAGAAATAAGCTCTGGCGTTTCCCTACCAAAAAAAAAAAAAAAAAATCTTCAAATTGCAGATAACTACGTATAAATATTGCCTTAGTAGAGTAAGCAGGAAAAAATGTTCTTTTCCATGGCTCGGGACCTCCTGACCATAATCAAATGGAATGAGTGAAAGATCTATATCCCGCATCAGACTTTTAAGTCATCCAGCTCTCATAAAATGCCTGAGACGTGATTATAAAATGAATTAACCATAATCTTTACAGAGGTGTCAGTTGCACATATTTAATTTTGCATATTTTTAAAGGCTAATAAATCAGGTGAACAGAAATATATGCCAGAAGCCATGACAATTTTTACACACAGTTAGATGAGGTGTTTTTTTCTGTTACTTCAATAAACACTCACTTAGCCAAAGTTTCTGCCAGTGAAACTCTATAGTTAATGCAAATGCTCTAACCCAAATAGTGACATTTAAGTGTTTAAAACTATCAGTACCTCTCAGGAGGTTTTCACTATATATTATTTAAATAAAGGAATGAGACAGCAGAAACACCGAAATAAGATACGTTTATATATTCACAGATACGAAGTCCTTCTGCGGCTCTCTACCTTATTAGCTATGTGATCGGGGATGCTACTCTTTTGTTCATATTTTCTCATCTGGAAGATGAGGATATTAATAATAGTATCCTCTGCATTGGATTGCTGTGATGATTGAGTAGAATGATGAATGTAAAATCCTTGAGATAGGCCTAGCACATGGAAAATGCTCAAAAAATCTGAGTTACCACTGGTGTCATTGTGGTTATACTATCACGTCTGCTTTTGACTCTATTTTAAAAGTCTAGAAGATACATATTCGGTAAAGAGCCTGTACCATGGACTCTCCCATTGCTTTATTACGAAAAATAAAGGCCATTTCTGTCAAGGACTGAATGCGTATATTCCTCTCAAATTCATATCCTAGAACCCTACTCACCCAATCACTGGTGTGATGGTATTAGACTGGGGGGGGGGAATCTTTGAGAGGTAAAATAGCTTTAGATGAGGTCACAAGTGTGGTGCTCCTGGGAGGCGATCGGTGCCCTTATAAGAAGAGGAGGAGACATGAACAGTTGTCTGGCCACACACCGAGGAGAGGCCATCCAAGGAGGAGGCGGCTGTCTACCAGCCAAGAGGCCATACCTCACGAGACACCACATCTGTTCCCACATTGACCTTTGACTCTCCAGCCTTCAGAACCATGAGAAATGCATGTTTTTGAATCTATCCGGTCTATGGCATTTGTTGCAGCAGCCCACGTTGACAAGGACAGTTTCCCTCTCCCACCCACTTACACACGTGCATTCTTAGGCTCTACACAAACGCAGGTAACCATCCAACAGACTCAGACCTAGAGGACACCTTTTGTAAAAACAGCAATGATTCATTCTAGGTAAACGTGTGGTGGTCTGACCATGCGGTGTGACCCCAAGAACTGTGCTTCTAAGGTAGCGCTACCCTCAGGCAACATCTTAAGCCTGTCTTGTCATAGGGAGGCTCTGAAAAAAATAAAAGCAAGTAAAAATAAAGTTTCAATGTCAAAAAAACTTAAGAAACAACACCTATAAAAATGTTCTTGAGGATCCTTGATTGTAGTGAGTTTTATTACATCTAAGGTTACCCAGAATCCCCTTCCTTTGGGGGATTGTTGATATATTTTCAAGATATATATTTTCTAGGTCTATTTTCTGCAGTCGCTTCTCCTCTGTTGTGTGCAGTCCTGATGGAACTGTAAATAGAAGAGTCCTCTACTTATAGAAGGAGTGAGTAGGCAACCCCCCACTAGCCCACTGAAGCGCATCTCCTAGAGTTTGAAACAACCTGGTGCCTCCAGGCCTCAAACCGTCAACCGAAGGACACCTGGAGCTCATGCTTTTTGGTGGTTTCCTGACAGGATTTTTGACAAGTTCTGACTACCCCAGCCCTGGCTTCTGTATCTTCCAAACAAATTCTCCAACCTTGTCAGTTCTGTGAACTACGTGGTATACTTTAATTATAGTCCAACGCTGTTTAATTTAGGCAGTGCCTTTCTCTTGCTTGCAATGAAAGTCACCTCACTGATAAACAAGCAAAACAAACAAAAAACAATTACACAACCTGCTAACCTTCCAGGAAAGAACTGTGTGTGTGTGTGCCTCTCTCTCTCTGTCTCTCTCTCTATATCTCTATCTCTCTCTATCTCTGCCTATCATCTATCTAACCTGTTTATGGGTTTACCCGATATTTCTCTGATTGGACCAAACAACCCTTCCCCCTCCACATCCCTGCCTTGTCTCCTGAACATCTATCAGCTCCAGTTAGCATGTTTTGGACAATGTGTTCTGATGCATTAACCGAATCCACGAGGGATGTGTTAAATTTGGAGAACTGTCTGACGTTGCAGAGTTGATCACTGCTTCCACAACGTTCACCTCCTCTACTTCTTCTTATCATCTCTGTTGTATCAGGGTGATTACATCACATTGCTCAAGTATTGAAAAATCCACCCTTACACAAGAAAACTCATTTTAAACTGCAGCATCTGGACTTTTGCACAGAAAGGTAAAGCAGTGCCATGTTTCATTAGGTTTAAAAGTGAGATCAGAAACCTACCTAGGTCACTGTATTTTTCCCCCTGCTTTCATCTGTATTGGCTTATGGCAATTAATCAATAAGCAAAGACAAGGGGTGAAAACATACGGTCTTTGATATTTAATAAATGAATTAGTGGTGTCCCTTGCTTAAGCATATAAATTAATAAGCATTAGGTCCTTTACTTAATGAGGAATTTCCCTTTTAAAACCTGAATGAATTATCGAAAAGACCATGGCATAAATTCAAAGGCATTTTCTGACCTTCTTGTATTCTGGCCGGCATGAATTTTTAACAAGTGTTCTATATCTGTAAGTCGATTAGAAATTGCTCATACGAAAACTTGGCTTAAAACAAAGTTAAAACTAGTGGAGCAAGGAAAGCACCCAAGATAGCAAGAGAATATTTAACTTGTAGGAGATTGAAGTCTTGAAAAAAGTGTTTATGATCTCACATTTTGCTGTGAAACATAAAGAATGATAAAGACTTTTACTTCTGTTGGTGATTCACATTTTAAAATATTCAGTACAGGATGCCTGGAGGTCTCAGTGGTTGAGCATCTGCCTTTGGCACAGGGCGTGACCCCGGGGTCCTGGGATCAAGTCCCGGGCTCCCCGCAGGGAGCCTGCTTCTCCCTCTGCCTGTGTCTCTGCCTCTCTCTCTCTCTGTGCGTCTCTCATGAATAAATAAATAAAATCTTTAAAAAAAAGAGAAAGTAGTCTAGAATTGTGAAGCTGCTATTTAATTGTGGGGGGCTACTTACTCCAAAAGTTCCTCAGAAGTCGTTTAGTAGGCAACTGTATAAATTTTTGCCATTTCTCTCCAAAGGAGGAAAATAAGAATATTAAATTATTATTGAAGCTAAGCTTACTCAATATAAAAGACTGACCTTTTACTCTCAGATTTTTGCTTATTACATTTTTTAACTGAATGATGTTGATTACAGATATTGCCTCGTAGATGACATTATTTGTTTTCCTAATGTTTCTAAATGGTAAGTGAAAACATTGCTACCCTTGATACTTTTTAAAACTAACTGTGGAATTTGGAAAACTTAAAATCATAGATTAAAAATTTTTGTCCTGTAGGCTTTAAAAGTTTCCTAATTTTAAAATCTTAATTAAGTTTCACTGAATATAGATAACATTTTAAAAAAGGTGACTTTTGGGGCACTTGGGTGGCTCAGTGGTTGAGCGTCTTCCTTCAGCTCAGGTCATGATCCCGAGGTCCTGGGGTCCAGCCCCACGACGGGCTCCCTGCTCCCTTCTTGCGCTCTCTATCTCTCTCTGTCAAATAAATTAATAGAACCTTTATTTTTTTAAAGGTAACTTTTAAAATACTTAAAATTAAATATTAAAACATTTCTTTCCAACTCTGTACAGAAATACCCTGCTCTAGACAAAATTTATTAACATGAAAGATCTCTAATACATCAACTTCACAACGCCCTATTTTACTGATCTTCAACAACACCTCCTCATTCCTTAATCACTGGTCCTTCATTCAGTTTGAACACTGTGTATCACAGTACATTTTCCTGTTTTTTTCTTCTTGTTTAAAAAAAAAATATGGAAGGCACTTTTAAAAGTTTCTTTTTGATTATTATTTTTAATACACTGCCGTACTTATTGTGCCAGCTTAAAATGGCTCAGCTTAATGGGGTTCATGGAAAGTTTTGAAGAATGGTATTCAATCTTCACAGAAGCAATTAGGATCATCCCTCCCACCGTCAGCTATTACAAAATTCAGCTTGGGTCTCCAGGACACTACTGCAAGCAGGAGATTAAATGTCAAGTACAAGAGCATGATGGTTGATTGAAGACATTCTGAGTTGATGAACCACCTAAGCAGTATTTCTGAGGTGCAAGTGCAGATCCATTTGAAAAGGCCTTCTTAAGGACTCCTACACTGATGCATGTATGCACGTATCTATTTAAAGATTTTATGCATTTATTTTAGGGAGAGAGAGTGAGAGAGTTCACCAGCAGGGGGAGGGGCAAAGGGAGCGGGAGAGGGAGAATCTGGGTGGATTCCATGCTGAGCATCAATCTCATGACCCTGAGACCATGACCTGAGCTGAAACCAAGAGTGGGAGCTTAATCGACTCAGCCACCCAGGCGCCCCGAGGACTCTTACACTTAACTTAAATCATTTTGTATTAACTTTGAGTTATAAACCCAACATGAATTATAAGCTCATACTTAGAGTTCTAAAGAATTAGAGACATAAAACGAAATTACAAAATAAATATTAAATGCGTAACATTCAAAACTGAATTAGAACTGCTATGAGAGATGACATTTAGCGAACACCAAACGGTTAATTACGCCGTGAATGTGGGGCTGACTATGGTCCAGTTTCTTTTAAAATTGCACGGTCTATCCATGTATCTTTTTTTTTAATAAATTAATTTTTATTGGTGTTCAATATCTTATAGGAAACTCAACTTCTCATTCCACACCATTAGCTGAACTGGTGAACACTGGAGTCCATATACCACATCCTAATCTCCTTTTCCCTTTTCCTGGCATGAAAACATCTTTTATTTATTTATTAAATAACCTCAATTCTTTAGCTATTGACCCTCAAAGGTTAGAGAAGAGCCACATTTGGCATAAATAGGATCTTCAACCTGCATCCAAACTGACTAAAACCCTGTGGTAGTATACGGCTTTTTGTTTTCAAGTATGTGAAGAAATTTCCCCTTTAACTTGAATATAGATTAACATAAAAAAATGAAATAGAATAATTAATTTACATTCCCAGAGAAAACATTTGTGCAACCACTTTGAAAAGCGTGGTTTGCCCGTTCACATCTCCTGTCTTACGTTATCAGATACAAAAGTCTTTGATCTGGAATTTTCTGGTAGATCTATTTTAAATAAAAGTAGAGAACTAAGCAAAAAATGATTTGCTAAGTCACCAGATGGGAACACGGGGTGAAGCTTTGTAGTACCAAAGGTCATGCAAAAAAAAAAAAAAAAAAAAAGCAAAACAAAACCCAGAATAACTGGAGAATAACTGGGAACAGTTAAATTGTTTGAAACCTCACTGTTGGGGCACCTGGGTGGCTCAGGGGCTGAGCGTCTGCCTTCAGCCCAGGTCATGACCCCCGAGTCCCGGGATCGAGTCTCGCATCGGGCTCCCTGCAGGGAGCCTGCTTCTCCCTCTGCCTGTGTCTCTGCCTCTCTCTGTGTGTCTCTCATGAATAAGTAAATAAAATATTAAAAAAATAAATCTTGCTGTCATATTCAAATATCTATCTATACTCAATATACATATAGACGTGCTCACACACATTCCTCCACATACACATATCATAATACGTATGAATATACTTCATTACATTAACCGCATGCTTACCTGTCATGAATGCCCATAAGGGCTTCAAAGCAAACAGACCCAGAAACGTATTTTGAGGAGTAGCAAGGTAACTAGAAACTGAAGAGATCCAGTACAAATCTGTGGCCAGGTTTGGATGGAACATTTATGTGGAGACAAATGCAAGTATGAAAAGTAAAACAACGAAAAACAAAAGAAACGAAGAGTCACAGCTCGTTCTGGGGACACACGCGCACACCCACACACACAGCTATGCCCTGGCTTCTCTTAATTCATGGTCACATTGAGAGAGATTACAGAAAAAATAATTTACATGACCCATGGGAGTACATTTACCAAAAAAAAAAAAAAAATGTACATTCATCATCTATAAAAGCTGCTGCTTTTTCAGCTGTGAGAACTAACAACATGCACAATTCTGTCCTAGGGTTAAAAAAAAGAAAGGCCCTCTTATTCCTGTCCCTCTCAATCCCAAATACCACACTAAAAACAACCAATGTCAACAGCTGGTTGATTCTTTCTAGCGCCTTTTGCCATTCGTTTATGTGCGAGGTAATTTCCCACACTATTTTTATTTTTCAAAAATTTCTTGATTTTTTTTGCCTGTATCCGCTTCCTGATATCCCTTCGCAACAATGGAATTTATGAACGGTTTCAGGAAAGAGTGGATAATTATGTTTTGTCATTACATCCGGGTGACTCCTTTTCTACATTTTCAGACTTAAAAAAAAATTAAATTCAATTAGCCAAGCATATCATCATCATTAGTGCATCATCCGTTTCAGATGTAGAGTTCAATAACTCATCAGCTGCGTAGAACACCCAGCACTCATCACACACGAGCCCTCTCGATGCCCATCACCAGTTACCCCATCGCCCACCCACCTCCCTTCCAGCGACCCTCAGTTTGTTTTCTATAGTTTCTCATGGTTTTTCTGCCTTTCTGATGACTTCCCATTTGCTTTTCTCTCCCTTCCCCTATGAGCCTCTGCACTGTCTCTTATATTCCACATATGAATGAAACTATATAATGATTGTCTTTCTCTGATTGACTTATTTCACTCAGCATAATACGCTCCAGTTCTAGCCCACATTGATATAAATGCTAAGTATTCATCCTTTTTGATGGCTGAGTAATATCCCTGAGTGTGTGAGTGTGTGCATGTGTGCGTGTGCGCGCGCAGAGAAATACACTTCTTCATCCATTCATCTGTTGAAGCACATCAAGGCTCCTTCCACAGTGTGGCTATTGTGGATGTTGCTGCTGTGAACATCGGGGTGCAGGTGTCCTGGCGATTCCCTGCATCTGTATCTTTGGGGTAAATCCCCAGCAGGGCAATTGCTGGGTCGTAGGGCAGCTCTGTGACTTCTTGAGGACCCTCCATGGTGTTTCCAGAGTGGCTGCCCCAGCCTGCATTTCCACCCACAGTGCAAGAGGGTCCCCCTTTCTCTACATTTTCACCAACACCTGTTGTTTCCTGACTTGTTAATTTTAGCCATTCTCACTGGTGTGAGGTGAGACCTCCTTGTGGTTTTGATTTGTATTTCCCTGTTGCCACGTGATGCGGAGCATTTTTTCATTTGTTCAGACTTTTTTTACATTAAATTTTCTTTGGCTTTTCATCCTTTCACTATTGGTTTCTGACATTACTTACAGGCTCTACATGTACTTGTCAGATATAATGAAAAGTTTCCAATCTTGTCACTTTTCATTTAATATCATTTATGCTACCTTTCATCACAAAAAATATATATTGCTATATAGTTTACTGTCAAATTTTCCTTTTGTATTTTAGGTTTCTGTCATTGTTGGAAAGTCATTGCAACCTTAATAATTGTAAAAGTTGTCCAATTTTAAAATTTAATCATTTTATATTTTACTTAATATATTTACACACTTTATTGATGTGGAATTCACTTTGTCTAATCTGAGAGGCAGAAATATAAATTAATTTCTTTTTCAATGCTGCATTCTTGATCCTATTTTTTCCATTGTTCTCAGAGCAATTCAATAAATAGTGTATCCTTTCACTTTTGATACTGTCACTTTCATAATCTATCAGTTCTATATTTACTTGGAATTACTTCTAGACCTTATGTAAATTCCACTGACCCATTTCCCTTTGTGTGGGCCATTATCATGCTATCTCCATATCTATAGCAATGTAATACACTATGGTATCTAGCAAAGCAAGGTCTTTTTTTTTAATGTCTTGGTATTTTTAGCTTTACACATTTATTCTATTTTATTTTTATTTTATTTTATTTTATTTATTTTTATATATATATTTTTTTCTTTACACACTTAATAAGAAAACCCAGAGTCAGCTGAATTTGTAAACTGATTTGGGCAAACTTGACTTCTTTTTAGAATTTCATCAATAATGGAATCATATAGCATGTATGCTTTCTTTTGTCTTTTTTCACTCAACATGTTTTTTTTTTCTCAACATGTTTTTGATATTCATATGTACAATTGTGTTTATCAGTAGTTCATTCTTTTCATTGCCGAGTATTCCATTTATGGATACCCTACGTTTTGTTTATCCATTCACCTTTGAACATTTGGGTCATTTCCTTTGTTGTTGCTGTTGTTTTGGCTATTATGTGTAAAGTTCCTATACAGATTTATGTACAAGTCCTTATGTGGACGCATACACAGTGAACCCCTAAACAGCACAGATTTGAACGGCCTGGGCCCATTTATACACAGATTTCATACAGTACGCTGCGGTAAATGTATTTTCCCTTATAATTTCTCAATGGCACTTATTTTCTCTAGCTTACTTAGTTATAAGAATACAATATACAATACATACAACACACAAAATATGTATTAATCAACTGTTTTTGTTATCAGAAAAGCTTCTGGTCAACAGTAAGATATTAGTAGTTATGATTTGGGGGAGCTAAAACTTACGTGCAGATTTCAGTTGGTAGGGAGTCACCCCCCTAACCTCCTGTGTTATACAAGGGTAAACTATATTTTTGTTTCTTGAGAGGAAGTATCTAGAAGTAGAATGGATGGACTATATGGTGGGTGTGTGTTTAACGTTATATCCTAACCAAGAAGTTTATCAAAATGATTGCACCACCTCACACTCCCCCTGTGTGCATGAGAGTTCCAGTCACTACATATCTTCACCAACACTTCCTATTGTTGGTTAAAAAAATTTAACTCTTCTAGCAAGAATATAGACATACTTATTGTGGTTTACATTTGTATTTTCTCGATGACTAATGGTACTGAACATCTATTCAAGTGCTTATTTGCCATCCATAGATCTTTTTAAAAAATATATGTTTAAACATTCTATTTTTAAATGGAGTTATTTGTGTTATTACTGCATTTCAAGAGTTCTTTATATATTTCTGGTACAAGTATTTGACAGGTAATTGTATTACAATTATTTTCCCTATTATTTTTATTGACTTTATCTTTTGTTAACTAAGTATTTCAAAGAGAAAAATATGTTTGTTTGTTTTTTTTTTTTTAATTTATCTTAGGAGGAGAGAGAGAGAGAAAAAGAGACAGAGAGAGTGGGCAGAAGGGCAGAGGGAGAGAGAAAGAAGCAGACTCTGCACTGAGCATGGAGCTCCCCATGGGGGCTCAATCCTGGGACCCTGAGATCATGACCTCAGCCAAAATCGAGAGTCAGATGCTCAACCGACTGAACCACCCAGAAACCCCCAAAGAGTATGTGATTTAATTTGATAAAGTCCAATATATTAAATTTGTATATGTGTCTTTTGTGTCTTATATGATAAATATTTACCTACCCCAGGGTTGCAAAGATTTTCTTCTCGGATTCCTTCCAAAAATGATACTATTCTAGCTTTCAAAATTAGGTCCGTGACACATCTCAAATTAATTTCCCTTTATGATAAGAAGTAAGAGGTAAATTTGATTTTTTTTCATGTAAATATATAGTTTCCCCAGCACCAAATATGAGAGAGTCTATTTGTGAATTTCTAGTTCGCTTTCACTGGGCTAAATACCTAACTTTTTGAAATACCAGGTTCTCTTTAGAGTGAAATTTAGAGTAATTCCTGAAAGCAGTTAGTTGAAGTCCTCCAAGTTTGCTCTTATAAAAAAGTATTTAGGGGACGCCTGGGTGGCTCAGCTGTTGAGCATCTGCCTTTGGCTCAGGGCGTGATCCTGGAGTCCCAGGACGGATTCCTGCTTTGGGCTCCCTCCAGGGAGCCTGCTTCTCCCTCTGCCTCTCTCTCTCTCTGTGTATGTGTCTCACGAATAAATAAATAGATTCTTAAAAAAAAAAAAAAAAAAAAAAAAGCATTTTGGCTCTTCTAGATCATCTGCATAATCAATTGTGGGAGAATTGGTGTCCCAACAATACTGAATCTTTTGAACCATGAATATAATATATCTCTACAGTTACTTAGGTCTCCTTTAATTGTGCTGTATAATGTATTATACTTTGAAGTACCAGGCATTGCAGATATTTAGTTCATTTCCATCTGTTTATGTTTTTGTTTTTTAGTGGTTTCTATTTCTCTCTGACAATTTCTATCTTACCTTTCACTTAAGAGTGTATGTTTTACCTTAATAACCTTTCCCTTTAAGAATGTTTTTGTTCTTTGTTGATAAATTTTGGATTGTGTCTCAGACATATTTGGTATGTTGTTAAGCCTCCGGGTCCTATTAAAATTTTCTGATAACGGTGAGTCTTTTGTTTTTTGCAAACAAAAACCCAATTAGGTATAGACTCAGAGTTGTCTTCAGCTCCGTGGGTTCTGATGTCACATGATGTTTCAAAGGTGTTGCTAGATTTTTACTCTGTCTTGTACATACTCAGGGGCAAACTGAACTTCTGTTGGTTCATACTGTACCCACATTCTGACTCACAGGGGTTGCTTCTCCTGGTCCTCGAGCTTGAAAGATAGGTAGTTTTCTTTTTTGGAATGATAGCCATGTGCCCTTCAGTGTAGTACTGCATGGCTGGGGACATCTTTGGACAAGCACCAGGAAAAAAAATGGGAGTTTCTCGCACAGCGATCACAGGACCTCTTTTTTCTACTCTTCTGGCTTGAAAAATATTTTTCCCTCAGGGTTACAGGTGCCTGCAAGGCCACCTCTGCAGTACAGCTCCTGGATGGCGGTCCCCCCCTAGGCAAGGCTAGTTTTTCATTGATGATTTGCTCAGTCATAGCTTATAGTCTGTTCCTTAATCTCTCTATTGATGTCCACTTCCACATCTATGGATATTGAAATGCTTGTTTTTTTTGTATTTGGTAATTTTCCTATTTTAAGTGTTTGCATACCTATGTCTTTTGTCACTTTATTGATCATTAATGTTCGTCTTTAATAGCAAACCATATATTTTGCAACTCAAAAAATCATTATCTATGAAATTCTTTGAGATTTTTTTTATATGATTTACGTTTGTTGCTTCCAGGTGCTTGAGGGAACTAACAACTTAGAAACAGTCTAGAATATATTCTCAGCTAAAAGATTTCTGGAAGAACTTGAGTGGTATGAATTTGGATGACGAACTTAAAGGAGGGCAGACTTTCAAAGAGAAAAAAAAAAGGTAAATCTTGCTTACAGATACAATAATTTTAGGAATAGTTATTTTTTCTCTTTTATCCTTTCATGAGGGGTTTTCCTTCTAGAAGCTATGTTTGTTTGTTTGCTTTCTCGCTTGTTTGTTTGGTATCTCTATTCAGATTTCCCAACTTGTGCAGGGCGCATGAAAATATTAAAAACAAAGGTTTATTTCCCCAGTGATTTCCAAATGGCCTCAGGACTGCTGATAGTTTCAATTTTCTCGTATTTTTTTGGATTTCGAGGTTCTTTGCTTATATCACATTGCTGCTACGGACCTCAAGTCATTGAGGGCAATATGGGAATTATTATATTCCATGAGATATTCTAGTTTTTAGAAAGCTGTAGGCAGGCATAACCCACAGACACTGGATACTGTACCTGCTCTTAAATGATTTTTCTTAATCTTTCAGCAAATCATCGTGCCAAGGTCACATTCTTTGAGCTGGAAAATAGATACTTTCAAGAACAGCACAGAAGGCTAAGTGTGTGACTCATAGCTTCCTCTGTGCTATTTACAAAATGGCCAATGGTTGTATCTATACCTTTTTCAGGGGGTCTAGAAAGAGGAAAACATGGAGAAATAGAAAACAGAATTTTTGCGGCTCTCCATTTGTATGACTTTCTGTGAAGTGTGGTTATAACTTTATATGGTCGTATTTAGGACACTTTCAAGTACACAATAAATGTAAGAGAAATATATACACAGTTTAATAAGTATTCCAAGATCAAAGGACATAACATGAGTGCTTTAGGGAATAGAGAATGAAATGAGGTCAGAGCTAAATTTTTATTTAGAGAGGTTAAGGAATTCAAAAATAATGATTTTCTAATGTATTTCAAGAAGTTTCTTGAAAGAGAAATCAAGGTAGGCATGTTGACTTTTTTCTGCCTTTTTTTCTTTAATATCCTCCTACTGCACCAGGGTTTGCAATTTGTTAAAATAAAGTAACACACATGCAAACAACATATATACTTTTGTTGAAAAAATATAGGTTAAAGCTCACTGCAGAGAAATTATCATATAAAGTTGCAAATCATCAAAACAACTTAAAAGTCTTTTATGACCCGATGCTCATTTAATTCTCTAGTCTAATCTTTGGCCAATTCTCAGTGCACTCCAGAATTAGTGAATTTTTTTTTTTTTGTAGTTCCAAGTTTCTATTTTATTTTAATTCCAGTTAGTTAAAATATAGTTTAATATTAGTTTCAAGAATTTAATAATCTATTACATATAACAACCAGTGCTCAGCTCAGTACCCTCCTTTTAAGTCATCCCCCCGCCCATCTCTCCTCCAGCAACTCTCAGTTTTTTCTCTATAGTTAAGACTCTGTTTTATGGTTTCCCTCTCTCTTTTTTCCCCTCATGTTCATTTGTTTTATTTCTTAATTATATATATATAATATATATATTTTTATTGGAGTTTGATTTGCCAACATATAGCATAACACTCAGTGCTCTTCCCATCAAGTGCCCCCCTCAGTGCCCGTCACTGCATCCCCCATCCCCCCACCCATCGCCTCTTCAACTACCCCTTGTTCATTTCCCAGAGTTAGGAGTCTCTCATGTTTTGTAACCCTCTCTGATTTTTCCCCACTCAGTTCCCCTCCTTTCCCTTATAATCTCTTTCACTATTAACACATGAGTGAAATCATATGACGTTTGTCTTTCTTTGACTGACTTATTTCACTTAGTATAATACGCCCTAGCTCCATCCATGTCATTGCAAGTGACAAGATTTCATTTTTTGATGACTAATATTCCATTGTGTATACATACCACATCTTCCTTACCATTCATCAGTCAATGGACAATTGGGAATTGGGTTCTGTCCATAATTTGGTTATTGTTGATAACGCTGCTCTAGACATCGGGGTTCATGTATCCCTTTGAATCTGTATTTTTGCATCCTCAGGTAAATACCTAACAGCACATTTACTGGAGCATAAGGCAGTTCTTTTTTTTTTTTTTTTTTTTTTTTAATTTCTTGAGGAACCTCCACACTGTTTCCAGAGTGACTGCACCAGTTTGCGTCCCCACCAACACTGAACAGGGATCCCCTTTCTCTACATCCTCTCTAACACATGTTGTTTCCTATATCGTTAATTTTAGTTATTCTGACAGTATGAGGTGGTAGCTCATTGTGGTTCTGATTTGTATTTCCCTGGTGATGACTGATGCTGAGCATCTTTTCATGTGTCTGTTAGCCATCTGGATGTCTTCTTTGGAGAAATGTCTGTTCATGTCTTCTGCCCTTTTATTAATTGAATTTTTAAAAATTTTGAACATGCACATACTGCTTACTTTTGTGTTGTGGGATTATTTTTTTCCCACTAAATCTTGACAGCTATCTCTAATCTTAAAAGTCACATAGTCCTTGCTCATTAAATTACTGTATTTTACTTGTGATAAGGAAACAAAAATTCAATATGTAGAAAGATATGAGTATGTGGATATTTGCTAACAACATCTGAGAAGCTTCCCCAAGTATAGATTATGTGCTCTAGAATGTGCTCACGTAACACCCTAGACTTCCCATTTCCTAAAAATTTTCTGTTTATTATATATTAGCCTAATAATCTGTTTGCTGTATGCATTTTCTCCCTACTATGTGTAATAGCTGCCATTTATTGAGTTCATACCATGTCTCAAGCTCGCTTATAATTGCCCAATATATGTTACCTTATTCTGTAGAATATGATATATCTTTATTTTGTATAATCAGAAGACATTACTGATTATATGTTACATTCTGATTTCAAAGATATTGAAATGTAATTAAAAAGGGGGCTCTTTGAAATCAATGGAATACGCTATTTACATGAATTCCTTATAGTAACCATGTGAGAAAGATGCCATTTAGCCTGCTCTATGAGATAAGAAATAAAAACTTAAAGAGATTAAATAACTTTTTCCAAAATAATAACAAAGTTGGAATTTCAACATAGGTAAGTTTGATGCAAAAGCTCGCTGCCTTAACAATTTTATTTATATTATAAAATACGTGAAAACAAGAGACACACAGCACAAAATAGCAACTCAGTGAATATTGGATGAGTTTAATAATAGACACTTTTGAAAAATAATTTACTAGCTGTGGTAGCACTAAGACAAAAGAACAGGTTTTTTTGAGTCAGCTCTATGGTGATGGTTCTTTGGTGCTCTATGGTGATGGTTCAAAAGCACCCATCCAATTTTCTCTAGACTGAGCCCTAATAATTTTCTGTACTCAATCATTTTATAAGATTCATGAATAGGTGAGATTAATACCTGTGGAATCACGCTAACTGAGAAGGGGAAAGATGGCCACTTATGATGAAGTTAAACTAGTGTAAAGGGAATGATAGAAATTTAGCCTTCGAGAGGAACAAAGTAGGAAGCAGAATCTGAGTAGTCAGAGATCATAGGAAAGGAATCTATCTCTAGGTTTGGGAGAACTAATAGAGCAGAGGTTCAGGGACACACACCAAAAAATGAGAAAATATTTTTTCCTTAATTCATTGATTTGAAAAGAATACTATAGAATATTAGAGTAGAATGACTAAGTAGGAAACACCATCATCCACAGAGTCTTATAAGACAAACAAATCAGTTTATATTTGATAAACTAGAACAAATTAATTTTATGTCCTTCAAGGTCTAATTAAAGAAAGAATTTGGAAAATTAATTTGATGGGAATTTTCCTCATAGGTTGGAGAAGTGCAGATCCTGGACTCAGAGGGTCAATTTTATAGCTCTTATGAAAATCGAGGTGTGAACAACTGAAAATGTTAACAACTGTGAGCATGTGTTCAGCAATAAAGTCAAGTCATTTCATACCAAAAAGTTAAGAATCCCAAATCTCTGGGACTGGTGAATATGGCAGATAAAAACAGAAGTGAGTAAAAGATGGCTTACAGTTTGAAATCAGAGAATAAATCCTTCATTGTCAGAAATGTAGAAGACTAGAATAAAAAAAAAAAAAGGTCAATCTGAGTTGTAGTTAATGCATGTGAAAACTAGGTTGTTCAGTAGCGTTCCTATCTATGATCTAGCTAATCCGTGTATCGTTTATCTGAAGTGTTGTTTACTATTTGAAACTTAAAAATCATTACTCTGATACTTCCTACCACAAGCCCATTGACACCTATTGGAATTATTTCTAACATATGAATAAATGTGTCCCATGTTTATTAGAATACTGTGATTTGTGATAAAAAACAAAACCCTGAAAAGTAATTATGTGGATGGATATGAGTACGTAGAGATTTGCTAACAATATATGAGAAACTTGACCTTAGGATTTATGTGATTATTTTAGAATTATGAACATGACATCTGATGTACAAATGCCAACTTTCTCTTATATGAATTTGACACTCAATGATACCGTGACTTTTAGTAATGTCTAACCAATAAGCATATTCAATGGATACAACCCTGTTCCTCTGTTCCTCTATTGTAATCCTCTTAACCAATGAGCATATTTAACAGATTGAGTGAAAAATAATTGTACAACACCTAAAGGAGCCATATTTGATAGGATTTAATTTTCTGGAGCTAAAGTTTTTCTTTGGACTTTTTAACTATCATAAGGAAATATAATTATAAGTGAAATGTTAGAAGTTTAAAAATATCCTTTGAGGGAGTTGGCCAATAATTGTCTCATCTTTACTCCTCCTCTTTGACAATCATGTACTGGTTCAACACACTTGGATAAGCTCAGTTTTCACCAGGGGTGTTAGGCTTAGCCTGCACGGCACCCGTAAATCATGAAGGAGTCTTTTTATGGGCACGCCCTTTATCAGGCACTTTAAAGATGAACAGCAGTCAACTTGCTTGTTCAAAAAAAAAAAAATGGCAAAGCAGAATTTGCTTTTGGAGTAGCAATCCTGTTTTTTTTTTTTTTCTATGCTAAAGATTGTTATTATTCTTTAATTTTTTTTTAATCTATCAGAGAGAGTGAGTGCGTGAGAGAACATGAGCTGGGGGAGGGCCCAGGGAGAGAGGGAAGCAGACTTACCACTGAGCAGGGAACCCTACGTGGAGACCATCCTATGATGCTCCCCTCACAGCCTGAGCTGAAGGCCGACACAGCCAACTGAGCCACTCAGGCGCCTCTAAAATTATTTTTAAATGACCTTTGACTACACCAAGATGATATAAAAGGAGTACACCTGGCATACAAATAAAATATAGGTGGAAAACAAAAAAAAAATTTCATTTTGGCTACTTCCATTATTGATCAGAAAATGCAAATCACCATTTTAAAATGACTTTAAGAATTCCTTTGAGGCATAACAGACATACAATAAACCATACGTATTTAAAGCACACAATTTGATGTTTTGACATGTCTAGGTACCCACAAAAGTATCACTCTAATCAAGATAATGGATATATTCATCATCCCAAATGTTTCCTCGGCCCCTTTTCAGTCTCTCCTCTCCACTCTCTCCCATTTCCTGCCTTCCCAGAAACAAATGATTTGCTCTTTGTCATCACAGATTACTTTTTGTTTATTTAAAAAACCTTGTATCCATCGAGCAACACAATATGTATTATTTGACCCATGAGTTCTTTCTGCCAGCATAATTATTTTGTAGTTCCCCATATTGTAATAATGGAGCGATCAGCAAACTTTTTTTTTTTTTTCAAAAGGGCCACATAATAAATACATGAGACTTTGCAGGCCATGCAAGATTTCTGTGCCTGTTCTTCTTCGTGTACTTATTTATATATATATATATATATATATTTAATAAATTTATTTTTTATTGGTGTTCAATTTGCCAACATACAGAATAACACCCAGTGCTTATCCCGTCAAGTGCCCCCCTCAGTGCCCGTCACCCAGTCACCCCCACCCCCCGCCCTCCTCCCCTTCCACCACCCCTAGTTCGTTTCCCAAAGTTAGGAGTCTTTCATCTTCTGTCTCCCTTTCTGATATTTCCCACACATTTTTTCTCCTTTCCCCTTTATTCCCTTTCACTATTTTTTATATTCCCTAAATGAATGAGACCATATAATGTTTGTCCTTCTCGGATTGACTTATTTCACTCAGCATAATAGCCCTTAGAAAGGTAAAAAAGAAAAAGAAAAAAAAAAATCTTAGCTTGTGAACCTTATAAAAACAGCCCATAGACCAAATCTAGCTCAGGGCCATAGTTTGCCAATCCCTGTTAAATTTCATCAGTATCTGATGAAAAAGATTAGCTCATTTATGGGAGGACCACAGTTGGTTTATCCACTTACCTATTGGTGGACAACTGATTTGGTTCCAGGCTTTGGCTCTTAAGGATAAAGCTCATATGAACATTCATGTGGAAGTCTCGCACATTTATTTTTCTGTGATAAAAACTCAGTAGTAAAATGCCTGACAAATAAATACCTTTTAGAAATCTCCAAATTCTCTTTTGAAGGACTTGCATAACTCTTCTTTTGCACCAACAGTGTATGCAAGTTCTAGCAACCTTTATGTTCTAGTAAGCCATCAATAAGATCCATTTTTAAAATAAAACGTTTCAGTAGGTAGCTGGGAATATCTTAGTATAATTTTTTTTTATTTTTATTCATCGAGTGGTTGAGGATGTTAAACATCTTTCATGTGCTTATTTGCCATTTGTAAATCTTCTTTGGTGAGGTGTGTATTTTAATCTTTTGCTTTTTTTTTTTTTTAAATTGGGTCATTCATTCTCTTATTGGATTTTAAGAACGCTTTATATATTCTAGGTGCAAGTTCTTTATCACATATGTTATTTTTTCACAGTCTTCAGTTCATCTTTCTGTTCTCTTGATGTGTCTTTTGAAGGAAAGAAATAATGTGGATGATAACGAATTTATGCCTTTTTTTTCTTTTATGTATCGGAGTTTTTAGTGTCTTACTTATGAAGTACTTTTCCAACCAAGATGCAAAGATATTTCTCCCCTGTTTTCTTCCAAAAGTAGTATGTCTAGATTTCGCATTAAGTCTGTAATCAAATTTTAGTATTTTAGTACACAATACAAAGTATAAATCTGTTGTAGCGTAGGTATACGGGTGATAAATTATGTTAGCTTTTGCATGACGAACACATCTGTACTGTGTCACTCTTTTAGACTTTTATTGAGTACGGAGGTCGAAGTTGTCAGATTTCTTTCAGTACTTTGTTACTCTACTGTCTTCCAACTTACATTATTTACAAACTGAAACCCCAATTATTCATATCTTCCTCTCTTTATTCCTCCCATTCATATTTTAAAGATTTTATTTGAGAGATAGCAAGAGAGAGAGAGAGAGAGGATGTGGGGCTTGATTTCACAACTCTGACATCTTGACCTGAGCTGAAATCAAGAGTTTGGTGCTCGACCGACTGAACCACCCAGGGGCCCCCACCATTCATGTTTTCTTGGAAAAGGCTTTTAAGATTTTCTCTGTATAAATAGTTTCAGGAAATTTGATTCTGATGTGCCTTAGTATAGTTTTCTTTAGATTTCTTGTATTTTGAATTTGTTGAATTGAATGTCATAGACATAGTATGGGTTTATAATTTTCATCAAACTTAGAAAATGTTCAACTTTATTTATGTATTTATTTATTTATAGCCTTACTTTAAAAATATATTTTCTTTCTCTCCCCTTTGTCTCTTCTGTGAGTCCTTCAACTGTTTGCATGTTTGACCTTGTGAGCCTTTCTTACAATTCAAAGATGCTATGCTGTTTTTTTTTTTTTCCCCAGTCTTTTTTCCCTACTGGGTTTGATTTTGGGAAATTCATATTGCTTTGTCTTCAAGTTTGTTAATTTTTATTTTTGCAATGTCAATTTACTGTTAATCATACTCAGTATTTTATTTATTTATTTATTTTACCTTGGGTACTGTTGTTTTCATCTTTGTAAGTATAATATCGCATTTACAACAATGTTCATGTCTCTACTTATGATCTCAAGTATTTCTTCCAGCTTCTTGAACATATGGCAGAGAGTTAAAAAGGCTGTTTGAATGTACTTGTCTATTAATGATATGATCTGGGTTATTTCTGGGTCTCTTCTGAGTAAATGACTTTTCTTGTAATTGTGGGTTCCATTTTTCCCAGATTTTTATGCATGCTTAGGATTTTTTGATTAAACATAAAATATTTATCTTACCTTCTTATGTGCTGAATGCTTTTAATTCCTATATTTTTGAGATTTGTTCCAGGATGCAATCAAATTACTCAGCAGCATTTTAATTCCTTCAAGTCTTGTTATAAAGTCATTTTATGTGAGATCAAAGAAGCACATAGTCAAGTAATTATTTTGTCCTACTATGGAGGCAAGAGTCTTCCAAGTATTCCAGGATGAACTAGGAGGCTTTTCTATTCTGCCCAGTGGGAAAAAGACCATATGCACTGATGAGCTCCCAGCTGAAGACCCAGGAAGTCTCTCTACAAAGCCCAGAACCCTTGTTCTGTGCACCTGTCTTTTCTTCTGTATTCTGTCCTGAGAACACAAGCTACCTTTGCTTCTCCAGATCTCAGCTCTGTCTTTTCTATCCAAGAAAAATGTTCTATTATACCTGTTTCCATGCTCGGTGTCACAACCTGGAAATTCTCCGGGCACTGAAGTGTATCAGTTATAGGGATAATCCCATTTGTTTTCTAAGCCTGAGGTTCACTGCCTTTTTGGCCTAATACATAACACCTTAAAAAACATTTCTTTCATGCTTTATCTTGAGTGTGTGTGTGTGTGTTTCAAAGCAAAAGAGTATTTTTTGTGCCTGTTACTCTATGTTGGCTAAATGTGGAAGTCCTCATTTCAAATAATTTTTCCAAGTGTGCTACCTATCTCTTTAATTATATATGGTAAAGAGTTTATCCTTTTCCAAAAGAGGTCAGTCCTTTGTCCTTGGCTTCTAAGAGATAATTTCTAAGTCCTTGGAATTTCAGGCCTTCTAGGATTGTCTTTTTTTCTGATTTTGGGTGATTAGATGGTCTAGCAATATGATTTGGGGTGGGGGGACTGTACATGCCAGGAAGACCAAGTCTATGAGGGGGTTTGGATAGTGTGTTTTCAGTTGACCACTGAGGGAGGCTGGAGAGTAAGTTCAGACATATGGGCAATCAATAACCCCTATGTGATGGAGTGCTGGGATGCTAAAATAAATCTTGGGGGAAATTAGCACAAAGAAATTAATGATATAAAGTAGCTAAAGGTTTGCACTCAGATAATTTCTGAACATCCTAAAGGCCAAGGGAAAGAAAGAAGGTTGAGATATTACAAGATCCAAAATGTCCATGGAATAAAACACACCTTTTTCATAAGAACTGAGATGTTAGAGCAATGTGTATTGAGTCTTTAGGAGGGCAGTACTCATCAGCCATAGTTTGCACATTTTTGATATTTACCATGGAATGAATCATGATTTCAAAGACAAAACTATGGTAATCCTAAATGAAATATGCTAACACTTTAGTTAATTCTTTAAGAAGAAAATATTTATTGCAACCCATGATATTTTTAAAACATTCATTGATATTCAGGAATTGCCCTGTGGGGGGAAAGAGAGCATATTACAGCAAAGAAACATAAAGATACAAAAATCTAAGAAGGTTTAAAAAAGTCCTAAAGAGAATCATTAAAAATGATTAAACAAATACTTGTTTCTCCTAAATCTCCAAGTTCTTTATTAATAAGACAAATCTCCTAATACATTTGCAACTCTCAGAGAGAAAAAGGACAAACAACTAATGAGCATATGGAGAAAAACTATACAATATAGGAAAAGATGCTGCATATTAAATGTAACTTTGTTGCTTCACAAAATGTAAGTTCGTTTTATATAGAAGACTGTAATAAGGAGTAAGACTTAAAAAAAAAAAAGATTTTATATATTTATTCATGAGAGACCCAGAGAGAGAGGCAGCGACACAGGCAGAAGGAGAAGCAGGCTCCCTGCAGGGAGGGACCCTGATGTGGGACTGGATCCCAGATCCCGAGTTCATACACTGAGCCCAAGGCAGATGCTCAACCACTGAGCCACTCGGGTGCCCAGTAGTAAGACTATGTAAGGAGGAATGTCTGCCATTCTTCACATTTCCATCATGATTAGTGTGAATAGATAAATGGAAGAGCTGGCACCTAGAATGCAATTCACAAATATCTGTTGAAATGAATGACACTGCCTGCAACTCCCATCAATTCTTTCAAAACAACTCTAGGCTGAGCAAGAATGAGAATGAAAGTAAGCAAAACATACATCACAAGGATGGTAAGAGAGAGAGAGAGCTTTAAAAAGAGCAAGAGAAAGGAATGATAGTAACATACCTGCATCGCTCAAGACTGTGTAAGAAGTGTCCCTGTAGATGCAGATACCTGCATTCTGGCGTGGGAGGTACGTTTTGCATTCAATCTGGAAAGTTGCAGCTCACTGACATTCTAATGTACGCAAATTATTTGCCTAAGACATTATGCTGAGAAAACAAATGAAGCAACATTCCTTCTTGTGGTCATCCAGGGGTAAATGTGCTCATTGTAGGGTCCCTGTGGCTGGAGCTACATGACTTGCCTTCCCTGTTGCTCTTCATCTGCCCCTACAGGTACTTAAAACCTACGCCTTGCATGTATTACCATGACACCTACCTCTCCTGTGCTCCTCATGCACCGAGAAACATTATACTTAGCCAAACACAGTGAATTTTGAAGAATGAGTCCATGGTTTGGTCAAGTAGAAACACAATTGAATCACCGAGCGTTGCAAACACACATCCCAGAACCACACAAATCGAACAAACAAACAAACAAGCCAGAGCCCGTTGACAAGCGGGGGCTAAATCCTTGCAACACAGTGATTCAGTCCTATGTTTGGTATCTGAACTTCTTAAAAACTTTCTGGAATATCACCAAGACTGTCTCATCAGAATTCATTTCCCCTGCCAAAGCATCCCATAAGTGTGGGAGAGATAAAACTGCAACACAGAAACATATGGGCAGAAGATAAAAGGAGATCAGTGAGCAGGAAAATATGTTTCTTAAAATCTGTGCTGCAGTCATTTTTCTTCTCAGTTTTGTTGTTTGTTTTGCCATTAAGTGCCCATAGCCAACATTAAGGATGTTTCTACACAACAGCAAAAGAATAAATTGATTTTGACCAAAAAGAGTCAATTCGGTTAATCAAATAACAACAACAACAGAGACAAATGGAAATAAAGCTGTTTGGTGTTTTATAACGAATTGGTTGATATGTTTGGGTGTCGTGAAGGCACAGCCCGGATGACTAGTAACAACGGTAAGTTTTTCCTGTAGGATTTGCTTTGCCTGCAATCATGAGTCTTTAATTCTTTTATTTTATTTTTATGTATATATTTGTATACATGATGTTATGCTCACCACACGGGTAGCGACCACCTGTCACCATACAATCCTATTACAATATCACGGACTATACTTCCTATGCTCTGCCTTTTACAGCTGTGATTTATTTGTGCCATTACTGGAAGCCTGCACCTCTTACTCCTCTTGACCCGTTTTGCCCAGCCCCCAACCCCCTTCCCTCTGGTAGCCATCCTTTTGTTCTCTGCATTTAAATCATGAGTGCTTTTAATATTTATGTTCCATGGTGCTTTATGCAAGGTTTACTATTATGAGTTTTCTGCTTTCTTCAAAGTATTGTATTTGAAAAGTGGGTTAAGGGATCTCTGGGTGGCGCAGCGGTTTGGCGCCTGCCTTTGGCCCAGGGCGCGATCCTGGAGACCCGGGATCGAATCCCACATCGGGCTCCCGGTGCATGGAGCCTGCTTCTCCCTCTGCCTGTGTCTCTGCCTCTCTCTCTCTCTCTCTCTGTGACTATCATAAATAAATTTAAAAAAATTTAAGAAAAGTGGGTTAAGTTTCCGTGAAGGGGACAATGCTATGTGAGAACTGATCTAATACTCTAATGAGGTGGGCTCCTGTGAGTTAGTGAGGTGGCAAGAGATGTTATTCCAGGGTGTGCAATGCTAAAATCATTGATTGAAACTGCTTTCATAGTTTTTTTTAAAGATTTTATTTATTTATTCATGAGACACACACACACAGAGAGAGAGGGGGGGGGGGGCAGAGGGAGAAGCAGGCTCCATGCAGGGAGCCGGACGTGGGACTTGATCCTGGGTCTCCAGGAACAGGCCCTGGACTGAAGGCAGCGCTAAACCGCTGAGCCACCTGGGCTGCCCCCATGGTTAGGTTTTACAAAAAATAAATTTTCGATTTTGTTTCTCTGACTTCTTTTATAATGTTACAAATGGTTGGATAAATTCTCCAACTTGCTGATTGGCACTTGGAATAGTAATTGTCTGACACAAGTCCAGAGTTTTTAGACAAATCTACTTCAACTATTTTGTCAAATGGTGCCAATACATTCTGAAATACTCTAAACATTTAAATATAAATTAAATGAAGAATTGAATTAAGGAAGAGTTGAATTAAATAAGGAAAAGCTTTAACAGAAATGTACACATTAAAAGTTGCTCACTGTAAAATATGGAGATGCTGGTGGAAAAAATTTATAACATTATAAAAACAAAAATGTTCACCAATATTGGTTCAGTTCCATAACTAAATACATAATTTGCATGTTAGTGGCATTTGTCAAATTTTCAAAAGAAAATTATAAAGAACATAACTGACATCTCCTATATGAATGGAACTGGTTGGGCATGACCTTAAAATAAATTGTTCTTGAAGTCAATTTTTGCTCTTAGGAACTTAGGCAAAGCATGGGTGATTGGAGAGATTAAAAGGAAAAAAAAAAAAAGAATAATGTAGCATTTCAAGAGAGCGGACAAACAAGCAGCAAAAATAATTCTATTTCTCAGTTTTGGGTTTTTAATTTCAATATTTCAACTAGCAACTTGAAAATTTAGCGTGGCCTGCCTTAGGTATTGCAAAGGCAGACCCTCAACAAACATCCGCTGAACGAATGAACAGATGAAGAATGAATATACTAAAAAGCTAAGTATGCAATAAGTCAGCTGGAAAAAAAAACAACACTGTCTAATGGGTTCTTTGGAATTAGAACCTGAAATACCATCATTAATAATAATTACTAAACAATCAATGAATATTTATTGAGACTCGAGTCCCATTGGTCCTAGAGATACTTTGAAAATGACAAAGTAAAAGGGAAAATGCATCTCCTCCCCTCCTTACCCCCCAAAATGGAAATACATGAGATGATATCAGAAAGGCGTGAAAGCTAAGCAGAGAATGAAACCAGGATCACGTCTTGTAGAACGGCATGGCCTTGTTGAGGTTGTGAACTTAAGGTGGAACTAAATGATAAGGAGAAAATAGCGATCAGAAGATTGGGAAAATATCATGACAACCAAAAAAGAAAAGTTAGTAAAAAAAAGCCATTGAGTTAGGATGTTTCTGATATGTGTCATTGCGAAGCTGAGCAGAAGTTGGCAAGTTCATCCAGAGGTTAGGTGGATAATTTATTAAAGGGCAACCAAGATGACAGGGGTCAGATCATTTAAACACTTTTCAAGAAAAGAGATAGGTGGGGTGATTTTCATCCAACAACTAGAGGAGTTTAAGAAAAAGAATGTCACTGACGTTATATATTACAGAATATTATACTATTATGTATTACAATCACCGAATCTGGAATTCTTAGAGAACTCAAGATTGGAAATGAAGGTGGTTGAGTCATTGGCATATAGGTGTTTAAATCCAGCCCGGGATTTCACCTAAAGGGAGATTGGGATAAAGGAGAGAGGTACCAAGAAAGGAATCTTCAGAGAAATCTGAGAAACGGATTATAACCACAAAGTACAGGGAATATTTGATGATTTGGGTTTTTTTTTTCATTTCCCACTCATTAATTTTTAAATAAGAAATATAAATTATAGAATAAAACTGTCATAGTGTTAAGTTTCCTAGTGATTGTTTCAAGAAAAAGAAGAGTCACTAAACTTGCCATATCTATGTATCTTTATAGGAACTTGCAGATTGGCACATCTTTGAGCAGGATATTCAGAATCTAAGTTTTTTTTTTTTTCATTTTCTTTTCTTTTATTTTATTTTTAAACCCCTGCTTAGAAGTACTAAGCAATCAAAACATATTTGTGGAAACTTGAATGTTCATCTATTGTTGATTGACTGATTTTGATGTACATTCAAATAAATAAAATAAATGTCAGCATACTTTTCTGATTTAACTCTGAAGTTTTCACTGATGGAGAAATTGATTATTTAAGATAATATGGAGGGACCCAAGACAGTATTCCCAATTGTCTATGTGACTTGTTTAGAGAATTATCTAATTTAGACACACCAAATAGATTTGGTCAGTAAAAGCTCATAAAATATAGGCTGATTTTTTTTAAAGGTGCTTATATGTTCAAATTGTTTGAATAGTAAAAAATTGACTCTATGGTCAATTTAATCGAACCTACTGATTTTTAATTAAAATATATATTTAGGGATCCCTGGGTGACGCAGCGGTTTGGCGCCTGCCTTTGGCCCAGGGCGCGATCTTGGAGACCCGGGATCGAATCCTACGTCGGGCTCCCGGTGCATGGAGCCTGCTTCTCCCTCTGCCTATGTCTCTGCTTCTCTCTCTGTGTGACTATCAGAAATAAATTAAAAAATAATTTAATATATATATATATATATATTTTAGATTTGTTGAATACTTTCCATTGATAAAACTTCCAAATCACTTTTTTTTCCTTTTTTTTTTTTTTTTTTCCAAATCACTTGTGAAGGGAACCATGCAATGCAGGAGTCCCCCCTTATCCATGTTTTAACTTTCCAAAGTTTCGGGTACCCATGGTCCACTGTGGTCCAGAAGCACATGATCCTCCTTCTGACATACAGGCAGGTCAACAGTAGCCACTACATCCCAATGCCTATGTCAGTCACCTCACTTCATCTCATCACATTTTACCATCTCACATCATCACAAGAAGAAGAGTGTACAGTAAATATAATAAGATATTTTGAGAGAAAGACCACATTTACATAACTTTTATTACAATATACTGTAATAAGTGTGCTAATTTTTATTAATTATTATTATTGATACCTAACTGTGTCTGATTTATAAATTCCACTTTATCATAGGTATATATGTATAGGAAAAAACATAGGACACAGAAAGTTTGGTACTATCTGCAGTTTGGGGGTTTCAGGCATCCACTGGGGGCCTTGGAACGTATCCCCCAAGGATAAGGGGGTACTGTTGTATTCCACGTCATCCAAATACTCAAAGTATATTCTCTCTGTATCCAGGTTTTATTATTAATTTGGAAATAATCTTGATGCTTTAAGCATATTTTTATTTTATATAATGGAATGGTTCAATATGGAAGGGAAATTAATCATTTCAACAATACCTGGACATGTACGATGTGGGAGACGTGTAATCACATTTGTTAGCATGTTGGCTATGGTGCAATTAGAAATTAAATAGAATATGAGAAGACTGATGAGCTACAGTATTTAAATGCATATTCTTTTTTTTTTTTTTTAGATTTTTCTTTATCTATTTGAGAGAGAGAGTTAGAGACAGCACTAGCAGAGTGGAGGGGGAGAGGAGAAGCAGACCTTCCTTCTGAACGAGGAGCTGACTTGGGGCTGGATTTTAGATCAAGTTCTGAGCTGAAGGCAGATGCTTAACGGACTGAGCCACTCAAAGCACCCCTTACACATATTCTATGTAAATAAGTTTAAATTTTTTGATTTTTTTGATTTTTATTTTTTTTTAAATATTTCATTCATTTACTTATTTGAGACAGAGAAGGAGAGAGAGAGAGAGAGAGAGAGAGAGCGAGCATAAGCAGGGGCAGGGGCAGAGGCAGAGGGAGAGGGAGAAGCAGGCTCCCAGCTGAGCAGGGAACCCGATGCAGGGCTCTACCTGAGCACCATGAGATCATGACCGGAGCCGAAGGCAGACACTCAACCAACTGAGCCACCTGGATGCACCAATCTTGTACATTTTTAAAGTCTGCATGGAATATACAGTTGTAACAGAGTTCTCAGGTCTTCTAAACTTATTTTCAAAGCTTACGAAGTTCTCTGCATCATCCTTGTTGAGGTCTACGCATGGTCCAGAGCTGAGTTATGGCAAGTGGCAGACACTTCCTTGGTAGAGTAGTTCAGTAACTGGACATAGGGTGATTCTATCCCTACTTATTAAGTTGATTATGAGGGATTTTAGCTTTTTTAAATGTTTTTTGTTTGTTTGTTTATTTTCACACACGTTAGAATTTTCTTCCAAGGATCTTAGGACGTCAACTTTACATTGTAACTCTACAGAAATAATAACTATTAATTATGATTTTTAAAATGTACAGGAAGCCACAAGATTTTTTTATATTTTTGCAGTTTCAATTTTGTGTATGCTTTTAATTTTATCTTACTTCCTGTATTTGTGTATATCCTAAAACATATTTCTATCTTTATATTTGTGTCAATGTCTATAAGATGACTGGATATCTGACTCCAAGGGTGTACAAAGCAATTATTTCAATGATATTTAACTTTTTAAAAGACTGGAGTTGATTTAAATTTACAAAATTTGTTTTTTAAAACCACTGATTTATTAGATTCCTGGGCATTTAAACCATGCAAATGTTGGGATCATGCTGGGATCATCTATATATATATATATATATATATATAAAATATATATATATATACATAAAATATATATATTTTTTTTTTAATGAGGAAACTTTACTTCCTGATTTATTGGCTATATCATTAAAGAATAGATGAGCTTGCATGTGGAACAGATTACATTTTATTTTTAATTTTATATTTTTTGAGAATTAGAGCAGATTTTTAAGTTCCCAAGGGTTTATGCATTCATACGTCAATAGCCATAAAAGAAATAGCTCTTGCAGCTATACATAAATGAGTTTATTTACATATTTAGTATTCAGAGAATATGGGACTATTGTATGCCAAAGAGCTATAATATCTTCATAGAAAATTTAGTGTTTTTTCTTGCTGACTACTGTAATTGACGTGATAAAAATAGCAGGCCTGAACTTCAGCCTATGTACTCAGAGGGAACTCCTCCATAGAGTTACATTCAATGAGGTTTGAGCCCAGCATATCAGTTGTCAAGGTAATATGAAGAAATGTTCATATTCCTGCTCATATTAGATTGCCAAAATGTGAGAGTCAGAGCATTTTGTTGTATATCCATCTGTCAAGCCATCAAGTGGCTCAGAGAAGAAACAAAGACGTATAACTCAGATATCGCAGCAGCTTTTCTACTGTCCATACTAACACATCTCAGTAGGGAAGGCAGGAAGGAGAAATGGATGAAATGATTTAGTACTTTAAATCAAGAGCTTCATAATTTGTTATTTGTATCATGAGCTCAGTATTAAAATTAGTGAGATACACGATTAGAAGCACTGACGTGGACCTGTCCTGTCAAGGAAAGCACTGGGTATTTTAGTGGTCTCACCTACGAATTTCCAGAGGACAAAACTCAAGATTATTTTTTTTAATTAGGAATATCTTAATACTTTTTTTAAACAGTGTATGTTTTTTGATGCAGATAAAATTCATGAGCCTATCTGATTTAGGAACTTTTAAAAATATTTTTATTTTATTTTTTATGTTTTCACTATCTTGTTCACCAAATTATTTGTATTTATCAGTGTGATATGCACTAGACCTATTTATTTAATTATGATGTATGCTTGGGACATTTTGAAAAAAATATTATTTCATATGTTCTTCCAATAGCCAAATAAAATGTGAGAAATAGAGACAGTTTGTCATAGTAATGAAGAAACATTTAAGACAATGAGTCCAAAGGAGCAATCAAAACATTCCAAGGATGAAAAATATCTCTAAATATTTTTATGATATAAAGATCACTGTTCTCCAATAGAATGTCTATCAACTATTTCATATTTGATGATGGATAATTTCTGCAACTCATCTGAAATATAGATAAAATTGATGATTTTGTGTATTTGCCTATGACTTTCTAACACCAGGGCTTTGCACCAGACCAGTTCCCACGATACGATTCAGCAATGGGTCCATGCCATTAGGAATGAAGAACAGCTCTGCAAATTCATTCTTATCTGCCGATCTCAGAGATGCTGTTATTCTAACAACCAAACTGGGAGGAAGATCTTGTCATCCTTCTCTTGTACTTATGAGGACCCTGAAGGTGGGTGAGAGTTAGTGAATTCCCATGAGTGCAAAGAAATGATGGAATCTGGTTCAATCCAGGCCGTTCTACCTAGAGGAAGCATTCTCCTTCCATAGGCATGTGGCTCTGCCTTCCATTCCTTCTATTTCAGCATATGAAAGCTAGCTTGTCAATGGCAGCAGAAGGAGGTATTCTGAAACTGATGGGGGGCCGTTAGCTTAAGTTACTATCATCATTTGCCTTCTACTTAAATGCTTATTATAAGAAAGCTGTTTTTTCCCTGAAGGTGGAAAAAAGAATGTTAGATTTTACTACAAAATTACGTGAATAATTGTAAACAAAGAAAGAACATTTGAGGTAGAGCCTTTGTCAATGTATTTTTTTCTTCAACACACCAGTAAGTCCACAAGTTGAGTTTATGACTTGCGACACCAGACAGTTAAATTCAATTAAATTTTATGTGGACAGAAAGATATTATAATATAATATATATTATATTGCATTATATTGTATATTTTATATTGTATTGTATTATATTTATTATATCTATTATATATCACATAGAAAATTACACAAACGTGCATTACTACAGTTCAATGCATCGAGGTCAATCAAGGTATCAGGTAATTGAAGATGTATTTATTACAGCCTATCCTTCATATACTGACCTAAGTCCTGTCTGTCTATCTATCTGTCTATCTATCTATCTATCTATCTATCATCTATCTATCTATCTATCTATCTATCTATCTATCATCTATCTATCTATCTATCTATCTATCTATCTATCATCTATCTATCTATCATCATCTATCTGCCCCTACTTATCTACTTATCTATAATCATTTTGGTTTAAAATATGAAATAACTTCCTGACAGCTTGCATGTACAAATTTTGGCTTGGTGACTAAGATAATGATAAAAATTGTGTGCATACTTAAAACTAACTCTTTGTATAATCAACATCTTACAATTTTTCCCCTGTGTCCTCTGATTTCTGTAACGGAGAAATCACTGCATTACAATCCTACTTTCATATTAGCAATAGTTCTCTGAGATTATGAGATTATATGGTAACTGACTTAGAGTATACATCAAGAAGCTTAATTAGCAAAAAAACTAAATAACCTGATGAAGAAAGTAATAAGAACTACAGTAGCTGTAGGGTAGTAGGTGTTTGACACTCTGCTTAATTTGCACATTCCCAATTTACTTCTGTAGGTATGGATAATTAAAGATAAGCTGGGGGCAAATTTTTTTATCGTCTCATTCTAAATCATCGTGAGGCAGGTCTCATTATTTCTATTGTCCTTGTCTCCTGGTTCACTACACTTATCCTTGCTACTGTAATCCTTACAGTTAACCAAATCATACTTGTAGGCTGATAGTTCAACTTTAAGTTATTTAAACAGGGGGTGGGGAGACATATTTTAAAGTATCAGCTAGTTTTACAATAAAAAAAGTCCTTTTCAATGGTTCCAGAAAATGATTCAATTAGGTGATGGCCAAAATAAATAGCGTCTCAAGAAGTGACATCTAATGTTTCTGAAATCCTGTCTTAAATGATCAAAGGGCTATAAAAGCAGAGGAAAAACTTACATAGGGGAGGCTATTATCCATCAAAGACCTTGAGATTTCCTTCCACATAGAGCGCAGATAGGATCAGATAGACAGGAACAGCAAGCATCTACTCACAATTGGCCTTCCTGAGAAGATGGTGCTTTAGCCACAGGGTGTAAACAGAGCACAATTTGGCCAAAGCGCTCCATACCTAGCATTTTCCTTTTGGCAGGGTGTGTTTGGATGCTGACACTAAAGACAGACTAAAGGAAAGATAAAGGCCACTTTCCTTGCAAGAGCTCACTAAGCATGAATAAGCAGCTGTATTATGCTTTCCCGAAGCAACCTGACCATTTCTAATATAAAGCACCCCAGGTGCAAAGGATTTGCCTCAAAAGGCTTTGTACCAAATAAAGCCGAAATTGGCCTCCTAATGTACCTCATATAGAAGCTGGACCAAAGAGAAAAAAAATATCTTACGTATATAAATAAAAGCTCTGTCCTGGCACAGTGGCTTCCCTAGATAGACCTCAAGAGGAAATTAGAGAGAACCACTCCTGAGATGGTATAGCCCGTGTTCGCAGCCTCCCTGATGCATGGATTACAGATCTGGTAATGGACTCTTTCAGTAACTAATCAGCTGGCCATATAGGTCGAGGACAAAAAAAAAAAAAAAAAAAAAACCAACACACAAAAAGGAATGGAGGTCATCTGATATACTGAGAAAAGTAATATATCCACAGTGAATTTTGAGTTATAGAAACAGAGTACAGAGAGTAATTCCTTTTTATTACCTTTGGAACATTACCAAATTTTGGTTGCATTACTTTCATACATCCTAAAACTCAATAAATTTGAATAATCCACCCAATAAGTCACATATTTTGGTCAAAATGTAATAAAACTGGAAATTAACAGCATAAAATATGAAACATTACAACTCATATACATAAGAAATCACTCTAAGAAATCTTATAAATGATAACTTACTTAGGTAATTGAATTCAGTGAAAATAATAATGTATGGGATATAGCTAATCTATAAGCAGAATAAATAATCAGGTCTAAACAGTTTACTTATTAAACATAAAAAATAAGTATTCGACTAAAAATGTTTGTAAATCTTATAAATATGGCTGGATTACAAAGGATAGACTTAATTAATAAATCAAGGGCTGGATGAACTATAAAGGATAGAATTAATAAATATACCTAGAAATATTGAAATGGCCAATATAAAACACACAAAAAAATCTGCCAAGATTAATCAATGAAAAAGAAAAACACAATACTGAGAATGAGAAAAAAATTAAAACCTTGAATAATGAAGGAATGAAAAAAATCTTTAAAAATACAATTTCTAGGGCAGCCCAGGTGGCCCAGTTGTTTAGCACCAACTTCAGCCCAGGGCCTGATCCTGGAGACCCGGGATCGAGTCCCATGTCAGGCTCCCTGCATGGAGCCTGCTTCTCCCTCTGCCTGTGTCTCTTCTCCTCTCTTTCTGTGTCTTTCATGAATAAATAAAAAAAAAAATCTTAAAAAAATACAGTTTCTACTTCCGGTACTTTTGCAGAGCAGATACCCATAAATGCCGTTTTGTAAAGTCCACCCAGGTTATGGATAAGCTACAGTAGATACACATTTTAACACTCTTCTAGACTTTCTAGAAAGTAATGATACCCTCTTCCTCCCTGACCCCTCCTCCCAAAAAAGGATATGAAGTTGTAGATGGAACAAGAAATACTGAGGGTGAATACAACTCAAAAGATGGGTTTGCCTTTTGGACAAATGTCTACATCTGAACCAACTTGTAATTCTATACTTTGTGCCCTTGGGAAGGAGTTGGGGTGGAATTCGAGACTCCTTTGTACTTGGAACCTCGTAGATGGAAAGTGGTCAATAGCAGTTCAGGAATAAACAACCTCCTTGCTGGGAGAAGACAAGATTTAGATCCTCAGGATCACCGCAAACACAGCTCGTAACAAAACAAAAAAGCCAATAAACAATAAAGAAATCACTGTAGGTGCCTATCACTAATAGAAATGTAAATGTCACAATCCCCATGGAGATGAGTATGGCGCTGTTTATCAAAGTTGGACATGCAGGTGTTTTACTCAGTCTGCTTCTAGTCTCCATATATCTCAAAGATACATCAGCAATAATATATAACAACACATGAACAGAATACTAATTGTGGCTTTAATAACTAAAGACTAAAACTATCTACATTTTGTCAATGTGGACTGCTGAAATGAAATCTGGTTTATCTATCCTTGGATTATTGTGAATATATAAAAAGGACTGAGGAAGATATTTATATATTGTCATGAAATAATTGCTAGAATAATTTTTAAATGAAGAAAGCACAAAGAACATAACAATGTTGGTCGTATTCATCTTCCAGAAACATGTTTTTTGTTTGAAAGACGAACATATGTGTTTGTGTTTATAATCATATTTGTGTGTATTTAGAGGGATCTATGTTTCAATTTGCTTGTATTTTCTAAGAAAAAATATGATAGAATAAGCAAAAACCTAATAAATGTATACCAGTGAGGAGCAACAAAAAGGGATGTGAGATTTCTATAAATTTAACTCGCTTTGGTTTACAATAATTTAAACTTTACAATAATTTAAAAAAATAATAAAAATTATTTATTTAAATAATAAAAAATTTATTACATAATAAAATAATAAAAATAATAAATTTATTTACATAATAAAAAATAAATCAAAAAGAAAATGAAGCAATGCCTTAAAAAGTGAAGTAAATAGAAAAAAATGAGTTCAAACATATAAGAAATGATTAAAAATTATTTTCCTTTACAGCTTTCAGAAAATTTGACTTAATTTTTTTCCAGTTTGATTATTTATATGTTAATGTGCCCTTCTCTTTTTTTGTTGGTGGTGGTAGTGGATGTGTTTATTTTTGGAGACTTTCATATATACATGAAATTCTTTTTCATTGACTTTCCAATTTTTTTCTCCTGGAATCCCTACCATCTAGATGTTAGATTCCTCAGAGAAATAATTGCCTAATCCAGTATCATGAAGCTTTTCCCCAACATTTCATTCTGAGGGTTGTATAATTTTATCTTTTAGATTTAGCTCTTTGATTCATTTTGAGTTAGTTTTTATATTTGGTGAAAGGAAAGAACTCAACTGCATCCTTTTGCATAAGGATATCTAATTTTCCCAGAAAAAGAACTCATTTTTTTTAAAGATCTTATTTATTTATTTACTTGAGAGAGAGTGCAGGGAGAGAGGCAGAAGGGGAGGGAGAGGGACAAATAGACCCTACGCTGAGTGCCAAGCCAGGCAGGGGGCTCGATCTCAGGACCCCAGTTTAGGACCTAAGCTGAAATCAAGAGTCTGCAGACTAACCTACTGAGGCAGCCAGGTGACCTGGAACTCATTTTTAAGTAAATATTTTCATAGACAATTTTGCTGCTTTGTCCAACACCACATCTACTGGAATTCACATAGTTTCTCAGACAATGACGATTTTCTGTAATCTTCATTTTGTGGGTAAAAAATACAGACAAAATGCCTTTCCCACAATTCCATCATTCATTCATTCCTTCAGTCAACAAAAAACTGCTGTGAAGCAGTTACACAACGAGGAGGAAGGTGTCCAATTGCTCTCAGTTTAATGTCCATTCCTTTGCCTCGAACTACATTTCTTGTTATTCTTTCCTTGTTTCTGAAATTGAAACATCTGAGCCTTGCCCCTGGGGAGGGAACCAAGGACAGTGCTAATTTCACAAAAATGGAAATTTCTGGATACAAAGCAAGCAACATTGTATATAGGGTTTAAAAGTTTAATAAGGTTAGATAGAAAGATATTATGAAGCTGTATATTACTAGTATTAATATTCAGCCATTATTGGAAGAATAGAATTCTCTTTCTATTCAGCATTCAGATTTTAATTAATTTTATTGATGCATGAAAAGATTTCACTAATAATATATAATCCTCAAAATTATATTTAGAGATTTTTGCTTTCTTTTCATGCCTTTAAAAATCATCAAACTGTGTCTTTTTCTAGGTAATAATTTTCTACATTATGGCTGTCTTTCCTACAAAAAAAAAATTTCTCATTAAAAAATAGATTTAGAAAATTATGGTACTTGGAATTCTATTTTCACCTCACTCCCTGGAATTCTGTGACACAGTTGGCTAACAGAATTTGGCTGATTGCTTAAACATCAGATCAAGTAAATGGAAAATAAAAACAGTAGAAACAGTTTGATTTCCTTCTATATGGGCTTTCCAAATGTCACGCCACTAGTGAGACCACTTTGTAAAAGCAGCAGAAGAGATTGTGTCTCTAAAATGCAAAAGTGATCAAAGACAAGAGGAATCATTGCTGACAAGTCTCCCCTGATGGAAAAGGAGTGGGCGGGCTTGGATAAATAAATGTGGGCAGAGCCAAGGCATGAGAAACTGAAGAAAATGTTCTCCGAAACCTAAGCTCTCGCAGATAGACAGACCATACCCTGCCTCATAGAGGCCTAGAGCATCTGACAAGAGACAGTCTCGTGGAGGCGTCTGTAGGATTGCAGCCCCTAAGCAGGCCTCTCATGCCATCCTCAAATGGACTCTGAAGTGATGGGTGGGTTTTCCTTGCACCTGGACCTGACGGGGAGCATCCCAGAGGCAAGAGAGGGTGCTCTCGTTCCCCGCAATCCAGAATAATACAGGAGGGAAAACTGAGTGTGTAATATACACATTTTCTATAATTAATAAAATAATATGCCCACAACAGTCAAAAAAACCCTCATTTAGATATTTTTTTAAAAAGCTACATGGAGAGAACTCTCCATGGATAGCATTAGATGTGGCTTTCGGTAATGTTTTAAGATAAATCATTGTTCCCTGTTGAGAGCCATGCCGAATAAAAAGTAAAAGTTGAACAGAGTTGAAAAAGAGAAAGAAATGATGGGGTAGGAGCAAACAACTGCGAAATAAATTGGTCTCTCCCAGTGCTGACAAGATATAGGCAGTTCAAAACAGTCTCAAGGGTGATTGCACAGTTGTTGGTGTTGCTGACACCTTCGGTTGTCTAATTTTCTTGATTGGAATTTGGCTTTTAGTAGCAGAGGACTATATTCCCCAGATCCTCCTGATACACAGCCGGCATGTGACCGATTAATTGTTAAAGAGAAATGGTCTGTAGCAAAGACTGAGGAATAATTAGACAGCGGAGATGGAAAGGCTTATAGTAGGTGAGGCTTATATTGGTAAAAATAACTATACTAATAACAGCTAGCATTTATTTGTCATTAAATGTCTGTCAAGCACTTTGCATGTATCTGATGAACTTCACATATATAAGGCACTTTACTTATACGAGAAGGTTCCTATAAATAAGACCTGTATTCATTATCTGCACTCTCTACATGATGACGCCGAGGGCGAAGGTAGACGTGTGACTTCTCTCTATACACAACTGCAAAACATCAGAGAACGTGAACCTAATCAATCCGACTCCAGAGCTGGAGAGCTTAGCCAGACCGTCCTATCAACTCTCTCCAGGCTCTGTGCCGTCCCCCGTGCAGAGCTCCTGATGACTGTACCCCAGCCCTCACTGATCTTCTCAGGCTAAGGAATTTGTACACCAACACAAAAATAGCTTAAAATACAACATACCCAACAATGTCACCCCTACGTAAATGCTCAAGAGAAATGCAAACATATGTGTATCCAAAAGAGACATGAGTATGGTTACGGCAGCACTATTTTGCCATAAGCTAGAAATTACCAAAATGTCATCAACGGTAGAATGGACAAATGCACTGTTTCACATGTATGCAACGGATTACTGTACGGTGATGAGAATAAATGAGCTACAACTATGCACGACATCACGGCTGAATATTACAATCAAAATGCTGAGCCGAAGCTGGATGAATGAAATAAGCTAGGCACAGAAAAGCAAACATTGTGTGATCTCACTTATATTAGAGTCTAAAAGGTCAAACTCATAGTAACAGAGAGTAGAAGGGCAGTTACCAGAGTCTGGAGGGAGGGAGACATGAGGAGAAGTTGGTCAAAGGGAACAGATTTTCACTTATGAGGAAGTTCTGTAGACTTACTGCACAGCATGGTGACTCTACTTAAAACAATGTACCGCATACTTGACATTTGATAGAAAGTAGATCTCAACACACACACACAAAAGGAAATTATGTGATTTTAATAGTCATTAAAAAGCAGGCATTCCTAAATGGGATTCATACGCATATTCATGTGGAAATACAACAGTGATATGTTTTTCCATGTAAATTAGAAAACAGCGTGTACAGTGATTTATTTTTATTTTTTTATTCAATGATTTTTTATAAAAATGAAAAGAAATGAAATATGTGTGTACATAATTTCATGTATATCAAGGCATACAAAATGAACCAGCTAAAAATATGCCAAGCTGTGAGCAGTGCACAGAAGAGAGCGGGACTGGGGTGGTTTGGGCTGGAGTTAGGGGACTAATGTTGGGAGACTTGAAAGTCTAAAGACGAGGACTTACTCTCCTTCAAAACTTTTTTTTTCAATTGGTCTACATTTCCATGGTTTGGCTATTATGGACATTGCCGCTATAAGCATTGGATGCAGGTGCCCTGTTGGATCTACATTTGTATCTTTGGGGTACATTAAGGAGGGCGCGTGATGTGATGAGCACCGGTGTTAGGTAAGACTGATGAATCACCGACCTCCACCTCTGAAACTAATAATACACGACATGTTAATCAGCTGAATTTAAACAAATAAAAATAAATATTAAAAACCAGCTCCTTTTTCTTTCTTGTGTTTTTAGGAGTAAAACTTCAAAAAAGGAAAATAAATATTTGGCTTTTTAGTAATCTCGTACTTTTTCAGGAGAATTTCTTTCCTCACATTCCTTACCCTGTTATCCTCAAGTGTTTACTTTTCCTTCCTTCCTCATTTCTTTCCCTCAGCTTAAAAAAAAAAAATGCTTGCAAATTTTCTTCTGAATGAAAGGAAGAAAACCAAATCCATCAATTCCAAATCGCCGTTTAGTAGACTATCTTGTATCTTTCTTCTTCCGTTTATAATAAGGTTAATACAAACTACTCCTTTTCTTGCCTCTTTTCTTAAGCTTAACACACTAAAATTAGGTTCCTACTTCTGACTACTCATTAAAACATCTCTGCCAAAGCTCATCAATGATTCCTTAATCCACACAGTGGGTCACGTCCAACTTCGCTTTATTTATACTTCTCTTCTGCCTCTGCCATTAATGTTCCTTCCGTCCCCTGGAGAGTCTCCCTCAGCTTTTGAGTTAGCAGTCTCTCCCTAAGTTCTTCCTCATTTTCTAACTATTCCTTCAAGGTCACCTTTGTGGACTTACTTCTCTCAGCTCCTTCTTAAACGGTGGGGAATCCAAGGGTCCCATTCTGGTCTATTTTACTCCGACTTTGCACAAACTGGGATGATAGCAACCAAACTTAGAGATTCAATCACAACAGCTGAGGGAACCCAAATCAGTGAGTTCCAGCCCTGAGTGCAGAGCCCGTGTGAGGAACTAGTCCCCGGGTGTTGCTATCTGAATGTCCTCTAGGCAGGTCAAAAGGGGGCACATAGCAAACTAGCCTGCTTCTCTCCTTTCCTCCCTAGCTCCCTTACTACCACAGGGGCACCATGTTTCTAAACTAGGAATCTGGGCGTCTGTGTTGAATTTATTCTTTTCTTCAATCCGTAACTACAATTTATCCATTGCAAAGTCCTAGATTCTAATTATGTGTGCTGTGTACGAATCTTCCCTCTGCATCTCCAGTACTTGTGTGTTGGTTCCAACTTGCATCATCTCTCACTGAGATGATTGTTCTGACCTCTTAATTCACCATATCCCTTCCATTCCACGCTCCATCTGCACACTGCTGCTGACCCTATCTTCCTAATAATGTAGATCTGATCTTATGACTGCCATGATCGAAGACTTGCAATGGTTCCCACCAACAATTCTTGCTGTACACTTTGCCATGCCTTTCTCTTATGATGCCTATAACTAGTAGTAAGCCTAGCGAATTACAGCTACTGTGATGAACCGTACTGTTTCACACACCTGTGCATCTATCCATTGAACCAAGAATGCCCACCCTTTCTACCTGCTTAGTTCCTGGCATTGTTTAACATGTTTTCAATGCTCCATCGGGAAAAACTGTGTAATTGCTCTGTGTGTCCCTGCTATCCTAAGACTAACTCCAGGATTTTAAATCCCCAAACAAGCAAGTATCGCATCCAAGTACACTAGTTTGCATTTTACACAATCTGTTTCCAAGGCAACTAAATGCTTAAGATGGCAAATCTCATCTCAGCTATGTGGTTGGCCATCTTTGTTCATTTATATGCTAATCCAAATGGAAAGCAATATGATGTAATGATGATGGTTATTCCAGAAGACTGTGTGCCTAATACCTTTTTAACACATAATTTAATATTGTAATTCAGGGACCAGCAATAAAACTTGATGCCTTCTGTTGTTTTGCAAATCTGTTGATTATTTCCTTAAGGAAATAGTGTCAAACATTTACTTCTCAGTTGAAGGGGCAGCAAGGTCTTAAAATCTGTTCTGGCTCATTGGACTTCTTAGTTATGCACACAAATGATGGAGTAAGTTAAATGACTGTGGAAAACAACAAGAAAAAAAATGAATGATGGGATATAATGTGGAATTTTGCCCATTCACCATAGAGCATAATATTCATAAGTAAAAGAAGTTTCGTTAATTATAAGGCTTCCTAAAAGAGTAATTATTTTGGTTTTAAAGAATTTTAATAAAAATCCACAATCAAAACATTTAACTAGTAATTTTTTACAACACTAATGGACTAATATTTTTATTAAATTACTTTGCAAACATTAAATTGATTTTAAAACCCTGCCTAGGCAGATAGTGAATTTCATAATCCCCCTTTTACAAATAAAGACTATATATTAAAAATTTCAAGTTCCTACAGATATCAATTACTCATTTGGATCAAAAAAAAAAGATTTATTTTTTGGGGTTAATATGTGTTTCATAGAGTAGAGCTAATATGAATAACCGTTCCTTTATGTTTCAGCATTTCTGACTTGCATTCTGCCAAAGTTTCATAGAGTTGAAGTGGGGAGCATTCTAAATTTAAAAGATTTCCTGTCCTCTAATCTACACTCAATATCAATATTACTTGAGAGATGATTTTTTAAAGTGGCTGGAACATCACCCATAAAAGACCAACCGTGCACAATGATAGGACCACTCAGTCACTGAGGCATCTTTTTTATATTACCTTGGTCTTAAAAAAAATAATAATTACCCCGGCCTTAACTGTAATTTGCCTATGCAAGGTCAAGGACTGTGTCTCATATGTCTTGGGAAGCCCCAAACTACTAGCATAAAACCTGGCACGTAGATGACTAAGACTGAATGTTTATTAATTTATTGCCTGAGATACAGAAATAATTGGAATAATATGGCTTTGTTTTGAAAGAGTTGAACTTTAATAATTTAAGGAGAGAAAGAAGGTATTTAAATGGTTCGGAACTGGAAAGAAAAATTAGAAGTAAGAGATATAATCTAGTGCACAAGGCATGTATTCACCTTGCTTTGGGAGACCAAAACCTGGTTAGTTAAGAAAGTTAAGAAAGACAAAGTCACAGGATACAAGGAACTGCTGAGTGGAAACTCTCATGTAATCTTTGAAATTGTACACAGTGATTTTAAAAAGTGGTGCAAAAGGAGAATAAGCAGGAAAACATGCCTTTTGGGATGTGGAGTGGAGATGAAAGGATTCAAAAACTTCAATCCCAAAGCCTGGTTCTCTGGATCCATGAGTATTGGTCACCTGAGGGTCATCGTCTTTCAGCATTTGGGGGTTGCTGCCTGGGGTATTGCTGAGCACAGGACATCACAGAGAACTAGAAGAATCCAGTCTGCTTCCATACTTGAGAATCCTGATGTATTAATCAGCAAAGTAATTATCAGTCAGGAAAAAAAAAATCTCAGGGTGTACAACGATGAGTATTTATTTCTTGCTTATAGGTCTCTGGTCAGCTAAAATGGCTTTACTTCATATTGCAGGGCTTCTGCTTCGGGCTGTGGATGTGTGAATCTGTTGGGGTGCCTCTCACTGCTGGACATACTTCTCAAATATAATACCTGAAGCTTCAAACAATTTAATTTGATCGGCTGTAGTGTTAAGAACAAAAGTTAGTCTGAAAATGTCATCCAAAGAATGATTTTTTTGCACCTCAATGCCAGTTCAAATCTTAATGATATTCATTGTACTCATGCCTGGTAGATGTGTCTGTACTCAGTAGACTGAATGCTTTATACTTCCTGTATTTTTCCTACCATGTTTGCTGATAATGCAATAGATACAGAAGCCAGAGAGATCCATAAGAAAAGTAGTCATGCAGGTATAAGGACTCCTTGAGGGCAAGAAGAGACTTCATTTTCGTACACTCTATGTCTATAGGACTTACTTCCCATAATGTAAAATCAGGGGATGGTTACATTAAGAATGCATGAATAGGGGAACCCGGGTGGCTCAGCCAGTTAAGCATCTGCCTTTGCTTGGGGCATTGATCCCAAGATCTTGGATCAAGACCCAGATCGGGGCCCCTGCTCAGAGGGGAGCCTCCTCCCCTTCTCCCTCTGCCTGCCACTCTCCTTGCTTGTGCTCTCTCTCTCTCAAATAAATAGACAAAATTAAAAAAAAAATGAATAAATGAATAAATGTAGTTTCACTTTTACAAAAGCAAATTGGATAAGAACCGTGTAAACCAATTTTCTATTGGGTTAGCTGCTTCTCACCAACGGCAGAGCTGACATTGCTCTGTTGTCAGTGTTTAAAGTCCCTAATTGGAGGCCCAATATAATGTTTTGGGATGGATACCTGGGAGGAGGGGAGGTAATATAAATATTTTCTTATAATGTAATCTCAGTGTGTTCCGGCATCATTAATGTGCTTCCTCCAACAAATATTTTTGGGCAGTTAATCCATTCCAGGTACAGTTTAGACATTTTGATAAGTCTGGTGAAGAAAAGGTCAGAAAACATCTTTCCTTTTAGGGATCTCACATTCTCAAGAAGGAGAAAGATAATAGTTTGTTGTTGTTTAAAGCAATAAAATAAACAAGAAATAGTTTAAAGGTATAGATGCTCTGATGAAAAATTAAAATAGGCTGATATGCTGGAACATAGCTGGGAAGTTACTTTTTCTTTTCTTTTCTTTCTTTCTTTCTTTCTTTCTTTCTTTCTTTCTTTCTTTTTTTTTTATTTTGGTGCAAAAAGTGCTTTTATTATAGCATAGGGACAGGACCTGCGGGCAGAAAGAACTGCACTGTGATTGTGAGGAGCTATTGATTGTATACTTTTAAGGTGGGGTGGGGGTAGAGATGAAGCTCTAAAGGGATTTTCATAGGTTAAAGAAGACTTACAGGATCAGGAGCTCTGGCTATTGTCAAGCTAAGTAACTTTTGATCTCATGATTACAAAAAGTACCTTGAGAAGGTGACATTTGAGACCCAAGAGAAGGAGAGAGCCATGTAAAAACTAGAGGAAGCACATTTCAGGCAAAAAAGGCACTTTGTACAAAAGCCTTGAGATAGAAATTAGGTTAACATGCTTAAGGAATAATGAGACGGCCAGAGTGGCTGAAGCATATTGGGAGAGAAAAAGAGTAGAACAAGATGTGATAAGAAACAAAGACAGAATGTTTTGGCATTTAGAGTTTTACACACCAGGATAAGTTTAAATTGTATTGTGTGATGAGAGGATATTTGAACAGGGCAGTGATTTGATTTGATTTCTATTTTTAAAAGATAATTAAGGCTGCTATTTAAGGAATCAATTTTAAAAGTAGCAGTCTGGAGGGAAGATGATCATGACTTTGACTTGAGTGTTTAGGTGTAGGGACCGAGAAAGGTACAGACTCAGAATATGCCCTGTAGGCTGACTTCACAAAATTTGCTGTTACAATTGATATAAGAACTAACTAACCGAAAGAAAAAAAACAAAAAAAACAAAAAAACCCATCAAGATTAACTTTTGGATATGGGCTTTAACAAGGGGGTAGATGGTAGCAGGTTTACCGACGTAGAGACAACTCAGCAATGAGAAGTTTAGAGAGAATTTTTATGTTCATGTTGAGATGTTTATCAGAAACCCACATGGGCAATCACATGTAGGTAGTTGGATATTCAAGATCTGAGTTTCAGGAGAGGCCAGAGCCAAAGCCAGAGCAAGAGCTAAAGTATCATTTATATAAGTTATTATTAAAAGTCTCAAGATTGGGGGCATCTGGGTGGTTCAGCTGGTTAATTAAGTGCTGGACTCTTGATTTCGGCTCAGGTCAAGATCTCAGGGTCATGGAATGGAGTTCTGTGCCAGGCTTCTCCCACAGCAGGGAGTCAGCTTGAGATTTTCTTCCTCCCTCTCCCTTTGCCCCTCCCCCACCACATGGGTGCACATATGCATGCTCTCTCTTTAAAATAATACATAAATAAATTTTTAGGAGTCACAAGTTTAGACGACATCACCTAGACAAAAATTTTATTATAGAATGAAAGCGATACAAAAGTGAACCATAGTGTACTTCAACATTAGGGAGTTGAATAAAAGAAGAGGACCTAGTAAAAGAGATTTAGTAGAGATTGGTGAAGTAGGAGGAACACAAGGAACTTAGGAAAGTAGGAAGTCCTAGGAGCCAGAAGAAACAGAGGATATCAAGAAGGAAAAGAAAATGTATATATCAAATGCTGTTAAGATGTCAAGGAAGAGAGGAACAGAAAGATGACTGTTCAAGTTCGGGTCTCAGCAAGAAATAGATGATATATACCAGTGAAGGTATTCAGAAAGGTTTAATCAAAGGACTCTATATAAAGGCATGTGTTGGGCATAAGGTATAAGGAATAGAAATAGTCATGTTGGTTTGTTTTTGTTTTGTTTTTCCGCCATTAGGTTTAAAACAACCAGAGGATTAATAGAACCTGGAAGGAGGTTCCCATAGAGGGGACTACTGTAAGAGATGTAGACTTGCTCACAGAACACAATCGACTCCTAGATCCTTGCAAAGAGAAAGCTTGAAGAATTAAACGTCCCCATCAAACTCTCATATTGGCCTCGGGTCCTCTACTGGTGCTCTCCATTGGTGAAAGCCAACTGGAGAGAATAAGTCAAGAAACCTAACTAGAAGCCAACACAAGTCAAACTCGCAGGTCCTAGAAGAGTGTAGAAAAGGGTGAAGAAATAATCCGGAAGGCCAAATGCAAGCTATGTGGCCCAATGACCACTAAGTTTGGAAATAGACAGTGTGGCTGACTTTCTCTAGAAATATGTTACGAGATTGCTTGGAACAGAAAATCAGTTCATGTGAGTTGAGAGATTTTGAAGTGAGGATAAGGTGAAATGGACTCTGTATGACATATGGCTGGAAATGAAATTGGAGATATGGGAGGGATAAAGGACTCCTAGAGTCAGGTGTTGGGTCTACTAAGAATTGTTTTTGTTTCAGTGGAGAAATGTATGCCATTGGGAATGATTTTCTAGAAAACAACAACAACAACAAAATAATTTAGAGACAGAGATGATGACAAAAAGAAAGATCCTGAGATCAGACGAAGTAAATCAAGAGAAGGGGAGGATTTGGTTTATGGCAGGAGCAAGGTAAACAAGGTAAACTTCTACATACACACCAAAAAAAAAAGGAAGGCAGGTGTGTGAATGGATATGTCTAGGCTTATTCTTTCCAGAATGAGAAAATTAGGGAAACCTTCATTACGGAATCCATTTTCTTACTCATCAGGTGAGAGTAAAGTTTGCAGAGAAAGAGTGAGAAGAGGAAGAAGATTGAAACTTTTTCTGGATAATGGGAAAATGAGCATTGTGGAGCAATCAGTTTGCCTACAAGTTGTAAGTACTGCCAGATCCTTGACCCTGAATTTAAATTGAGGCAGTCAGGGAATGCTTACGTTCCCCTTTAGAAACATTCACCACCTTAAACTCAGGCACAAAGGCAATAGGACGTTATGTTTAACCTTAGCTGGGCTTTTAGCATTCACGTTCAATAAAAGAAGAAGCAATGAAAATAAAAGATTTTGTAGGAAGAATTAAATAAACTTAGCTTCTAAGTTTATAAGGAGTGTCATGAAGACATAAGCTTGATTGCTGAGCATGAGAAAGTGATAGGCAATGCATTCGCGCTCTCCATGAGGTGGAAGAAGAGCTCTAGAGGGTACATTAAAGTGTGTGAACTAGAAGGTTCGAAGGCAGTAAGAAAGGAGGATAGTTGAAGGTTTTTTATTTGATGCATTTAATACAGATACCCATGCGACCATGAAGTGATGATGGAAGAGAGAGGAAATGAAGGACAGAAAGACCAAGGTTCTGGAACGAGCATCCACGTGAGTTGTGAAGTTGCCAGAATGTTGATTACAGGGGTAGAAAGGCTAGCAGTGAACGAGGGGGACAATAGATGAGAAACTTAAAATAAGTGATAGTCAGGAGTCCTGGACCTTGAAGAAAAGCACATAGGAAATTATTTGAAAGAAGCAACAGGGAGCAGCGGCACCTGGGGTAGCACTGTCGGGTAAGCCTCTGACTCTGCGTTTTGGCTCAGGTGCTGATCTCAGAGTCATGAGATAGAGCCCCCTAAGTAGGGCTCTGTGCTCAGCGTGGAGTCAGCTGAAGACTCTCTCTCCCTCTCCGTCTCCCTCTGCCCCTCCTCGTTGCCCTCTCTTTCTCATAAATAAATAAATAAATAAATAAATAAATAAATAAATAAATAAATAAATAAATTAATTAAATAAAAAATAAATAAATATCTGAAAGCAAGCAAGCAAGCACTAGGGAGCAAGGAGGTTTTGTATCCCAAGGCCAGGACCTAAGGTAAGGCTGTGAAAGGAAAGAAAAGCAGCCTTCACTCAGGGGACCTCTACAGGCAGAGCAGATGTCATTTGGAGCAGGAGGCGAAGCCTCAGAGGTACTGCTGAGGACATGGGGGTGTTTGCTGCTGGGGATCATCAGTCCTAAGAAGGAAAGCTGAGGCAAGAGCAAGGGACTGAAATTCCATCAGCTAAGCTTTCACACGGAGCGGCGTGGGATTGGAAGGAGTCGTCTTGGTGCTAGGGTTTGGACGTCAAGTGCAGGAAATAGGAATGTGAGGCGGGAAGGGATTAGGCCTTACAATCTCCTGGGGAAATTTGGATCACCAACTTCAGGCGAAGGTAGGGGGTCACAGACAACATCACACGACGTTCTTAGGGATAAATGGGCCAGCCTCAACATCGGGAACTCATTCTGTTGTCTTGTTTAGTGCCATCTCACATAGAATATAGAATAGATCCTCGAAAAAAAAAAATAGTAAGTCTCCACATTCAGTCTAGATTTCTCCAGGAACAGTCCCATGTGGGTCCAGAAACAAGTAGTGCACCTGATGCTGGCTAAATACTTTCTGAACGAGTGACACTTATATGTGCTCCTCTGCTGTGGCTTCCTAGCTGAAATTGGCTGCCCCTAAGGCATTTCCGTCCCCTCTGTTTCTGACGCCCTCTGTCAACACTGACCAGATGCCCCCTTGTTGCTGAGCCTGCCACCACCACTCATGGAGACTCCACAGCCCAGGCCTTGAGTTCTAGGCAGCAGTGGAGGCGAAGGCCCTCTCTTCAGGTCTCCTATCTCACAGGGCCCTGCTTCCCTCAGGCTTCTCAGGGTCCTTCAACACACACACTGGGACGCACAACTGTACTATGACCATGTACAGGTAGACATGAGGGCGCTGTATCCTCAGCCATGTCCTCCTCCTGCTCTCCTCCCATCTCTCTTTCTTGCTGGCTTTCCCTCTCAGCAGCCACTCTCTCCAGCGGCATCCTTGCCTTGAATATCAAATCACATAAATACAGATTTTGGAAGTCAATTGCCCAACACATCTGCTTCTTGGTTCAATTCATCATAGTTTATAATGGGGACTTATTTGATCAAGATGTCTAAAACCAAAAATGTCGGTCTCATTTGTCTAACATTTCTCCTAATTTATTGTACATGAGGGTCCACGGAAAGAACTTATCGTTGTGCATTTTTTCTTAACTCAAATGCATGGCTAGGGTTTTGTTAGGATTTGGGACATGTCATCTTATTTTTCCAAAAGTTATCATATCTTGAAGTTCTTGTAGTGACTCTACTAATAGAGGTTTATGGGAAGAGAGGATTGATTGCATGGGCCCAATACTCTTAACTAACAACCAGATCTAGATAGCCTTGATTTGGTGGGAATTTTTGACTTTTTAGTAATTTAGTCCAAATCTTAAGTAATTGATAGAAATGAGACACTTCTGCAATAAGTTACACAAATTAGCATCATTTCTAAATTAAATAAAATAGGATCTGATGAAAACTAATCCTCAGACATCAACATAATATTTTATTATATTACATATGCATAATTTTACTGAAAAATAAAAATACCAGATACAGATAATTTATACTTCGATGTGAAATGAAAATTTTAATCCTCAGTGTTTCAGAATTGTAATCATTATTAAGTGCATGTAAGATCTTTAATAATAAATAGAGAATAAAAAAAAGAAGGTTAGCAGCATCATTTAAATCTAATAATTCAGTAAGACTATGAGGAATATAAAATCTTATATATCTGGGCAAGTCATTTAACTTGTTATGCTTAAGGGTTCTTTTCTATTTACATTTTAAGTTAATACTATTGACATAGTCACAAGGTTGTTGAAAGGATGAATAATATAAAAATTGTGAAGCAGTTTAGAAATATAAAGTGCTACATAAATGCCTGAAGATGGCTATCCTTCTGTAAAGAAAGCCCGAATTTCTATTTATTTCATCAATATTAAACTGAAACACTCTCATATTATTTGAGTGTTATGAGAGAAAAGCCAAATCCAAATTTTCTACACATAATGAAGAAATAGTTGACACAAAATGAATTGTGACACAAAATTTACATATTTCAGCTCTCACCTGACCTTTTCATATTATCTGAAATCTTTGCCTACAATAAATGGCTACTTAGTCATCTAGAAAATCAAATTTAGTTGGGCCAAATACTTTGTAATAAAGCTGTCCCATAAACTAAACTGTCCTCTAAAGAAACTATTCATGAAAAGAAATGTAAGTATCAGTTGAAATACTGTCCCTGCGGGAATAATTTAAACTTATCCAGGGAATTATTTTATTGATCTTTGCTAAAACCCTCAGTCAATTGACCCACTGTGTGACCCTAGATGTGTTCTTCAACTCTGAGCTTCAGCTGCTACACCCAGAAAGGCAGGCAGGATGATCACTCCCGCCTTACAACTTCACAAGGTAATCGTAACGTGATCAGATATGTGAGCGTGTGTTAAGCATGTTTCTTGCATGTTTATGTGTAAGGAAAAAAGATGCTGAAAAACTAAAATTGTCATTTTTTAAAATTAGTTGACTTTGACTTTCCTCTTGGGAAAAGCAAAATGTCTAGTCATCTACCTACTTTACTTGCTCCGTCTTTCCAGGGGCAAAAGTTCATGAGAGCAACATTCAGTGAAGACACATTTGAATTAGTTCTTAATTACTTCCATCTTAGAAAAAATAAAAACAGAAAAAGTTAATTTGTAGACAAAAACTTATATAGTAAAACCCAGTGAGATTATTATAGCTTCATTGGTGGCATGTTGCAAGCTATGTAAGTATACTCAGATTTTAACGAGGGCGCCATTACATGGATCTCTATTAACTGACCAGGGTAAATCAACTTTTTGGTATATATCTCAGCAGGCAATTTAACTAATACATATTTCCTGAGTAAGCCTTGTTTAGAAAATTTAAATCAATGTATTCAAACAATATAGGAGTAAAAAAAGAAATGAAATTAGGATTCTGGGACTCTACAAGCAGAAGCAACATCTGTTAAGTTTGGCGTATGCATGTTTGTGGTGGGGGGGAGGTATTTCATAAATACATTATTGTATTCATGACATTCGTGTATTTTTGTTTTTATAAAAATGAGATCATAGAGGCTGCTCCCTAACTTGCTTTTTTCATTTGACTGCCTCTACTGAACCATCTATCATCTATCTAATCTATTTACCTATTATCATCTACCTACCTATGTATCATCTGTCATCTGTCTACCTATCTGCACGACCATCTTTCACAATTACCCTTCCCACATAACCTTCTACAGAGCGGTAATATAAGAAACAGGAGATCAGGGAATCTAAGCATGCCAATTCTCAAAACCAGGACAAGAAATGCGAATCAGAAAAGTTCGTCAGCAGATGGCAGGACCCTCGCCATCAAGCCCAAGGTCAGTGGAACACTGTGTTCCATTGGAGAGAGTAAGGTAAAAAACAAGAGTAGCCAGACAGCAGTAGAGAAGTTAGAGTTTTTGTCTACCAGAAAACAGAAAATTAAATGGAAACCCAATGATCAAGTCTGAGGTTATATCCAGGGCAAAGTTGGAAAGAAAGATGTTGGAATCCTGACAAAGAAAATCCTCATTTTTCTATTGCCTCAAATGTTTCAAACTCTTCCTTACTTTAAGGTTTTCATATATGCTTTTCTCTCCTCTCTCTGAATATACTCCCCCTGCCATTCTTTGCATGACTCTTTTTTTTTAAGATTTTATTTATTTATTCATGAGAGAGAGAGAGAGAGAGAGAGAGACAGGCAGGTTCCATGCAGGGAACCTGATGCGGAACTCGATCTTGGGACTCTAGGATCATGCCCTGAGCCAAAGGCAGGCCCTAAACTGCTGAGCCTGAGTGACTCCTTCATATTAATTCTTTAGATCATTCCTCAGAGAAAACCTCCAGACTCTACAAGCTACATTAAGTCCTCTAACATTCTTTATATCAGTTAGCCTTGACTGCATAACAAAATACCCTGAATTTAGTGGTTTAAAAATCATTTATTTAGCTCATGATCGTACGAGTCATTATTTGGGGCTGGGTTCAACTGTGTTTTCCTTCTGCTCGTGTCAACTGGGATCACCCATGTCTCTGGGGTCAGCCACTGGTTCTGTTTCCAACTGGCATTTTGACTTGAAGCTGGATGGTCCTAAATGGTTTCATTCACGTATTTGGAGATTGGCTGTGGAATAGGTCATTTCAGTTTTCCTTCATGATCTCTCATCCTTCAGTAGGCAACCTGGCGGTCTCATGGTGCTCTTGAATTCTGGGCATAGCAAGAGAAAAAGTATTTTTTCTTTTTCTTTTTTTCTTCTTCTTCTTTTTTTTTTTTTTAGCTTTCATATAACATTGTATAAGTTTAAGGAATACAACATAATGATTTTATAGATGTATATATTGCAAAATGATCACCACAAAAAGGTTAGTTGACAAATCCATCCCTCACATAGTTACAATTCTGTGTGTGTGGTGAGAACTTTTAAGATCTCCTCTCAGCAATTTTCAAATATGCAATACAGTTTTATTAACTGTAGTCACCATTCTGTACAAGACATCCCCATAGCTTATTCATTTTATAACTAGAAGTTTGCATCCTTTGATCACCTTTCCCCATCCCCCAACTCCTGGCCCTGGTAACCATAGATCTCTCTCTATTTATAGGAGTTGGGTTTTTTTGTTTGATTCCACATATAAGTAAGATCATATAGTATTTGTCTTTCCCCATCTGACTTATTTCACTTAGTAAAATGTCCTCAAGCTCCACCCATGTTGTAGCAAATGGCAGGATTTCCTTTATTATGGCTGAATAATATTCATATATAGTATATGAATTATATATAAATTATGTATAAAATCACATTTTCTTAATCCATTCATCTGTTGGTGGACACCTCGTTTTTTTTTTTCCGTAACATGACTATTGTAAATAATGCTGTAATAAACATAGGGATGCAGAGCAAGGCTTGATGTGCAAATATTCCTAAGGTCTTTGCTTGCATCTTATTTACTAAAGGCCAAGTAAGGCCTATGATCCACTTAGGTAAAAATAAGACTCCATCTCTTAATGGGAAGATCTGCAATGTTATATTCCAAGGGCATGAATTTAGGAAGAGGAAGTATCTGTGACCATTTTTGCAATCTACCGAATACTCTCTCATAATATCCTAGAATTTTTCTTCATAGTATTAATGTTTATACTAATATATTTATTATAAAGATTATTATAAATTACTAATTTTATTTCATATACATTATATATTACAGATTATAATTTTTTAGATATCACCAGTTACTTTTAACCCATCATTCTCTACTGCGAGTTTATAATACTATAAATATCATATGGATGGAGTTCATGTCTATTTTTTTTCCCACCATTCTATTTTGACTGCCAATTCCAGAATCTGCCTAATAGCAGGCCCTTTGTACTTAGCTATTGAAGGGATGCATGAATGAATCAGAACTGGGACATAAAATTAGGGTTTAAATTGTAGCATCAGTAACTCAGTAATGTGTCTTAGTGCTAAGATGCTTAAGTACATCTTTTTTATAGTGTTCAGTTAACAGAGGAGAAAAAAATAATTTGTTCTTGCTTATCCATTTATATTTTGGTTATAGTGGAGTAAAAGTCCTAACTGATATAGTAAAGGAAATAAGTAGCATTGGTTAGAGATAGATCTATAAAACCTATAGTGGCAATATCATCTTGGTGATATGACTATTTAGGTTGCAACACAGTTGTATAGGTTAGAATATTCTTACAGTTATTTCAGCAGTAGAGTCAGTATCTTCTCACTAAAATAATTGTTTATCCTTGCTTTTAAAAATACATAATTAATTGCTTCTTGATTCATTATCATCAGACCAAGGCATGAAGTCTCTGCTGTGTCAGCAGGATAGGTCCCATTTATTAGCCTACTGAGATTTTCTGACATGAAACTTCGAATTTTGAGTATCTGTTTTGGTTTAAGTAATCAGATTTTTTTCTTTCACTGGTGACTTGTTTCTCATCCTAGCATGAATTTCAATAGGAAACTGATATATAGTTGTTTCTATGATATTGTTTTTTTGTTTTTTTTTTTTAAATTAGTATTTTAGGGAGGCCTGGGCAGCTCAGCAGTTGAGTATCTGCCTTGAGCTCAGGTTGTGATCCCGGTGTCCTGGGATTGAGTCCTGCACCAGGCTCCCCACAGATAGCCTGCTTCTCTCTCTGCCTGTGTCTCTGCTTCTCTCTGTGTGTCTCTCATGAATAAATGAATAAAATCTTTCAAAAAATAAAATAAATACAAATTAGTATTTTAAAGAAACAGTAAATTCTCTTATGACCTACTCAGGCCACCCCAAGGTGAGTGGTGGCTTCATGTACATTAAGAGAGTCTTGTTTCTGGCTGGCTGTCAGGACAGTTGGCACTCAAATCACATCCCATTAACCAGCATGAAATTGGAAATTAGTTAAAATCTTATTTGTCGGCAGTCTTCTCTGTTATCTACCTCAAATAGAATTTTGTAATTTGCAGATGAAAAACTACATGATGTAGTTGTCCATATCTTCACCATAGGCCCAGTAGTTCTAAAACAATTAGCTTTTGACAGTTAGTAAAAAATAAAACTCAAAAAATAAAGTAAAATCTCTTGAGTGCTTGATCTCGGATTCTCCTTTTCAGTTTTATTTTGAGAAACAATTATTGCCCAAAGACCAAACTGTTCTACTTGCAGTTTTCTAATTGTTTCATTCTCACACCTCTGTTTGGATATAAATATGATTAATCAGATTTTGCAAGTATTTAAGAATGTTTTCCAAAAGGTCAAACTGAATTTAAACCTTTTCAAAGCAAAACAACATTAAAATACAAATTGCTCTCTTTATCTGTTCAGTTAATGTGTTTTCCTCTCGATGACACCTTTAGGTTGCAGAATTATTGAAGACAAATAGAAGTGATATAAATTTAATTTTGTGCAGCCTACTTGACTTTTAGATACAGTTTACAAGAATGGGCATTATGTAAATTATGAACAAGGAAGATAAAAGTTTGCAAAATATATTATCTTGGCTTTTCAATGAACCAGATAAATGTGATGATACAACACGGTATGGATGGATTCTCAATACTCCAGAACCTTAATAATATAAGGGAATCTTTAATCGCTCGCTCCAGCTCCCAGTCTCTTTACTCTGGATTTCATAGGTTTTACTTGTTCATAATCCTCTAGACTTCCTTGAACAAGGAGAACAGATTAACAGAATATGGTGAAGAATGGAGGGGACATTTAATCTTGGTTTGCAATTCTACAAAAGAAAAAAGATAGGATAGAGCCTGCATTTCTAGAAAGGAGAGCAACATTCTGTACTCTAGTTGAGATGAATGAGTTGGGGTATCACTATTTTTGCTGAGGATAAGAGAATTGGTCAGGAGGGGAGGAAATGAGAGAGGGATACCTGCATTCCTCAAAGTGTAAGCAAAAGCCAGCCTAGCAGTGGGTCTGTATGGATGGGGCAAAGTGAGCAAAACCAAGAGCAGTAGGGCGTGAGAGCCATTGAGCTTAGAAGGGGAACAGGAATCTGATCTCGCAAGGCCTCCAGGCGACAAAGGAGCCAGGTTTGTCCATGAGCCGGATGTCCTAGGAGAGTGCTAACATCTATCCACATCCCTCCAGCTGCTGCTGTGAGACTATATTGTTTGAAAGATAAAATCAGAGGAGCATGATTCAAGAAAGAAAACAGGATGTGGAATTATACTAGTTGAGCTCCTGCCTCATTGTAATTTTTTTAATGTTCAGGACCAATTTTGATGCAAGATAACTAACAAAGTCCCATTTATTCTTATAAGAAAAGCAATTTTTAAAAAGGTAACTTTTAATTGTATTAGTATTTTTGTCAGATTTAAGAATCTAATATAAAGGTATACAAAGAAAATAGAAGTCTAGAAACACATTAATATATTGTTTGAAATAGTTGAAAAAACAATCCACTCGAGTCTTACAATGAACGGATAGTACAAAGGGATTTTGGATTGATTGCTGAATAAATAAATCTGTTTTGAAGAACTCTGATAGAAATAAAAGTGGAAGAATTAAAAGTTTCAGAGAAACTGAAATATATTACTTCTTGTAACCAGGAGTTATTTTTTATTAGAAACTACCTCTCTGAAAAGAGAAAGCAGCAAATGGAAAACAAAGTGAGATCATTTAAGTCACGTCGGAGAAGCATCCGGGAGTTCAAATAACTATCTGGGAATAATGGGAAATCTATGTAGAACTGCCATAGAAATTCTAATCTGGATGTATCCTTTTTCGCTTCCAAATCGAAAAATGTTAAGACATATTCACGTATAATAAATTAAGTAGCAAATAAAAAATATAATGCATTCTGCTACCATCTAAGCACAACACAAAACTTCTTTATGCTTTCATTGCTTACTGTAGAAAAAACAAAAACAAAACAGGAAGACTAATTTCTGAATATTTTAGTCATGAACCTTTCCATTCTAGGAATAGAAGACTTTTTAAAAATCAAGTGCTTAGTAGTGGTAGTAAAAATGATAATGATAATAATAATAATAATAAATAAAACATGTAGTATGAATCTCAACTCTTATTTCCAGCTGCATGGTTTTAGACAAATGAAGCCCTGTAAGCCTCAGTGTTTCCATTTGCACAATGAAAATAGTAATGATGGGATCTGCCTCAATGGTTTGTTATAAATGATTAAATGAGATCGTGGTTTTAAGGTGCTAGCATAATTCATAAGTAATAAACATTTATTAGTTGCTACTTCTTAAATATTCAAAGAACATCAGAAAAAAAGGGCACCCAAAAATTATACCACACCTATGGCCTTTAAAAGTTTTCTTTAGTTTTCTGTAAAGATCTAAGCATTTTATTTTATATCCTCTAACTTAAAAAAAAATATCAAAATTCTATGCCCTTGCCAAAACAGTCCACATATTTTGAGAAGCCAAAATTATGATCCAATAGTGTGATGAACCAAAAGGTTATATTAATTAAAACAATGGCAAGAATTGAACATCTTTTATATTTTCCATATTAAAAACACTGTGCTTCCTTTGTGTTTGCTTAGGCATCATTGAAAACTTTATTCTTATAGAAAAAAAGTTCTTCACATCTATCATTTTCAGTATCTTGTTTGTTTTTGCACAGAATTTTCACTAAAGAAATAGTTCATTACCATATCCTCATTTTTAAAATTTAGATTCATTTTGGAATATGTTATATTTCTCAGCTTTTTTTAAAAAAAGATTTTATTTAGTTATTCATGAGAGACACAAAGAGAGAGAGGCAGACACACAGGCAGAGGGAGAAGCAGGCTCCATGCAGGGAGCCCGAGTGGAACTCGATCCCGGGTCCCTGGGGTCACATCCTGAGCCAAAGGCAGACGGTCAACCACAGAGTGAGTCACTTAGGTGTCCCTTATCTTCAGCTTCTTCTTCTTTTTTTTTTTTCTTTAGAGTAGCTGGTAGAAATTTAACCACCAGAAATGTTTTGATGTGCATTTATGGATTTTGTTTATCCCAGTATATGTACATAGGCATGACCTACTTTCTTTGACGGGTCTCCTATTATGGGAGTGCCCTACTCTGTCATTTCTAACCTCTTCTGTGCAGTTTCCTTTATGGATGTATTATGGGTTACGGTGGAGAGCTGACTGACATGTCTTCATTCTTTTCATTTCTGTGAGATCCTTACTTTTCCTCTATTATTTCCTTCTTTTCTTTCTATTCCACTAATCCAAGAGTATTCTCTCCTTCTCTATAAACCTAATATTCTATCTCAGATGTAATGCTTTTGCGTTTCTGCCACTAAGGGCCTTGTTTACTTTGATGCCCTTCCTCTGGAGACAAAGCTTTGAATGAGGCAGTCCCAGCCTGTTTTAGTACACTAACATTTAATTATGAATTTCTTCTTTCTTGGGTTAGTTTTATTCCTACATCATCTAAGTCCTTCAGGCATCTGCACTCATTCTATAAGGTCTATTATGCTTTTAATTTTTTTTAATCTTTAAGCTTAGAGTGATAGGTAATTGAAGATTTATTAGAATTTGGTTTATTTTCTACTTACAAGCAACTGGAATGTTGTGGTATATTTCTTTCTCCTATTACTATTGAAGGTTTGAATCATGCATTATTTGTTGTCCTTGTTGATTTTATTGTTTTGGTGGAGGATATGTACAGTTATTCAATATCAGAGTTATCATTATCTTCCAAATCTAGACATTCCTTGTAACTAACTTTTTACAAAAATAACTTTTATTTTTTTCATGAGAGACATAGAGACAGGCAGACACATAGGCAGAAAGAGAAGCAGGCTCCCTACGGGGGAGCCCGATGTGGGACTCAATCCCAGGACCCTGGGATCATGACCTGAGCCAAAGTCAGACGCTCTACCACAGAGCCACCAAGGTGTCCCAATAACTAACTTTTTAATAGTCAAAAATACTGATGGTAATATGGTTTTGTTCAACTTCCTACTTCCTACAGACTTCACAAAAATATTTTTTGATATACAAATTTTGCGCCAGAAAGAAAAAGCACCAACTTTCATCTTGTAATATTATAAAGTCAAAATATATAATCAATGGTATGTACATGATTAAATAAAAGCTATAAAGATTCAAACTATGTTTTATGTATAAACATACTAGACTGCAATATACTTTCTGTCATGATTTTTATTCCATTCAATATTTGCACAACAATAATCAATATTGTTAATCACTTGGTTTCTAGCTTGATAGAATCAAATACCTTCTAATATGAATTTGCAAAAAAAAAAGGATTGCTAAAAAGAAAGAGAATATAAAAAATAAGACTGGTTAAGAGGAAGTAGGAGATGTTTGTTGTCACTTTATTTGTTGTCACTTCCACTTCTATGTGATTCTAATTACCTACATAGTTTACTCCTTGGGCCTCTAAATATTATTTAATTTTATCCAATTATCAGTTTATGTAATATACACTGATGTCTTATATTAGTATTTTTTCCTATATGTACTTTTTTAGGACAAAAGAATATTAAAAATTAACAAAGATTTTCCACCATTTATTTCTTTCTTTCAAGTTCCTTCACCATGCTATTTGTTTTCTATGGGGATTTTTTTTTTCTTTTTAACTTGTCCTTCTTTAAACATGGCACAGAGTAATTCATGCCTCCAAAATTTAACTAAAATGGTAGTGTATAAATCTAGATAAGGAGAAAAGGGGAAACAAAAGAAAGAAGAAAGAGAAGGAAAGATAAAGAGAAGAAACTAGGAGAAAAGAATTTGAAGAGAAATTTGAATATGGATAAGTTTTGGTGAAAATGATGTTCATTATTATGACATTTTTCTCCTGAAATATTTATGTTAAGTATGCTATCCGTATTTCATATCTTGCTCCTCAGAGACAAATTATACAGGAGTGTTTTTGAAAAATATTTTAAATATATGCAAGGCTAGCCATATTCTTACAACCAATAATTGGTTTAAATGCATTTCTAAAATGTGTAAATATGAATTTGACTCTTTTGGTAATTACTTCAATGAAATACTTCAGAAATCCAAGACTATTAGCCATTCAACTCAATTCAACTAAAATTCCTACTTCTGGACAGGCTTTTGGGTTTTCTGTGTTCTACTATGCCTAAAAAAGTTATAGTTTTTCATCACGTAGAGAGAGTATTTCATCATATATTTGTCCTATAGAGGTAAAATTTTAGGCTAAGAACTCTTAGTAAAGAGCAGAAAAAATATCACCACAGCTCTGTTGCTACTGAGGCAAAACTTGAACGGTCTTACTCATAAAGTTTCAGTTGGAAACCCACAATCACAAGCTCTATTCATTACAAGCAATCAGTGTGTCCTTTGCTGCCACTAGGCATCATCTGTTCATTCAGAACATTGGCTCTTAGTAGCGGGCAGAAAAACTACCCAGGCTTAAGTAGAGAGTGAGAAAATGAAATGAAGTGTTCATTGTGATTATCAGAATAAGTCAGGATTAGGAAAAAATCAGTGCCAGACTGACAAGAGAAAGTATTGGCTTCATTAAAAATATTTAGAAAATAAGGCTAAAATTGTAAATGGGTTTTTGTTTGTTTGGGTTTTGCTCTGAAATATTCAGAATATTTCTTCCAGGGGAACCTGGGTAGCTGAGTCAGCTGAGCACCCAGCTCTTGATTTAGGCTCAGGTCATTATCTTAGAGTTGTGAGATTTGGCTCCACAAGGGGTTCTCTGCCAAACATGGGGCCTGCTTAGGATTCTCTCTCTCCCTCTGCCCCCCTCCAGCTCATGTGCGCGTTTTCTCTCTCTCTCTCTCTCTCAAAACAAAAAAGAATATTGCTTCAATATCCAAGTTCACTCTGTTATTGAAAACGTACCTTTGTATAGGAACACAATAGGAAATAAAAATTTTGTGCTACATTTGAATATAAAGAAAGTTTAAAATGGTCAAACCGTGGACACGTTCTATATGTAAAAATATCTTAGTAGTAAAGAAAAAGAATAAAATTATTGTAAAATAAAATGGTCTGTGTTCACTACATCATCAGGCAACAACACGAGGTCATGGTGAGTACTCAAAGGCAAAGAAGAGAGACCTGGATTCTGACTCTAGATCTGGCACTTATTAAATTTGTATGATCACTGACACGTTGTGACGTCTCTTTCAGACTTAGTTTCTACATCTTGAAAACAAGTCTTAAAGAGAACCATTGCCCTATGTTACACGGTGCTATGCAGATTGAATGTTAAAATGTGGATGAAAGAGGCGAATAAATTTTAAAATTTCATATATATTATTGCAATGAACCAATGGTAAATTCTAACTCATGTATTTAAACCTATGATTGTCAAGCCCTTAATTTGACAGCATCTTTATTATCCTTAACAAAATTCATGGAGCAAATCATTAACCTACATACATAATTTTGAAAATAAGCATTGTAATTGCCAAACTATGATACAAAGATGAAATAAAGATAATTTACAATTAAATAATCTATATTTCGTTATATAAATATTAGATCATATCTAGAAGACATAAGTGAGCCATATAGTACAACTATATGTAGGATTATTGAGAAAAATGATAACTGCTTGTGCAGACTGACACAGCTAGGCTGTATAGGCAAGTCTAAAACCAGAGGCAGCATTGTGTTCAGTGATACCATTTTATGAAATGGTGGTTGATTCTTGTATATTTTTGAACCGAGAAAATGCATTTCTCTCTCTCCTTGCAAGTTAGCAGAACTCCTGGAAATTCTATAGTCATTAAATAATGCAAAGGTAAGTTATCTTTATTTGCAGTGTGAGGTAAAATTCTAGGCAAAAATGGTATTAAACAGGTTGCTCAGTTACATGAAAATCTAGTGGACATACTAAATTTGTGCTGCCTGTGACATAATTCTGTATTGTGCAGTCAATTGTAAATATTGTAGGTTGTCTAGCATTTCTGACCACCATCTAGTGAAAGCTGATAGTATGCTTCTAATCATTTTGAAAAACAAAAATACATGCATTCTGTTAATACCTTTTCGTGATAGTGCCACCACCATTGCAAACCATGTCTTTATACCAATAACATTCATTTTTCCCAATAGTGAGCCTAATATAGAGAAATCTACCATATTTTGATAATAATGGTTCATTGATTTGTTCATATTTGATTGGAATGTCAGTCAAATGTATATGGAAACTTAATCTTATTTTTATTTTTGTCCATCAACTTTCATAAGGTCCCAATTTTAGTAGAAGGGTATTGGGTAGAAGGGTGACCAACTGTCTAGTATCCTGTGCCCTTCACATTCAATCTTTCCTGCATACAACTTATTGTGTGTGCTGCCCAGGACACCACGAGTTTTATCCTTTGTGGATAAAAAGGATTCTTATTTCATCCTTATTATTTTGACATAATAATAATAATAATAATAATAATAATAATAATAATAATAAATATATATTTACAGTCCTTTGTACACTCTAGGCTAATTTATACCTCTATACCTTTGTTCACAATGCTTATTCTATGTGAAAATGCCTATCTTAATCTCATTTTTATTGCATTCCAAATTTGACTCCAGTGAACATAAAGTCATCTTTCGTTGCATAACATAAAAGATACCTACTCTAAAATTTTCAAGTAAATTTATGAATCTCAATAATAATATTTCAAACAAACTAATATCACAGTACTTCTCACAATTGGTTGTCGTATTCTTATAAGTCCTTTTTCCTTCTCGGTTTAAGTTGCTAAAGTCTGGTCAGTAATTATTTATTGCTCCTCTGAAGCAATTATTTCATAATTATATAAACCAGACTTAAAGCCTGATATATCAGAAAATTAAAAATATTTCTTAAAATATATAAATAATTTTAAGCTATTAAGGACTTTTGCTTTCTGGCAAAAGTATTTAGCTTTTTATTCTACTTAACTAAAAAGTCAAATGAGATTCACCAAGAAGCCAGAGTGGTTTGCAAAGCACTTGTAAAATCTCCAGGGTTCAGAATTCGACTGATGTTAATTTAATATTCTTAACATTTTTTAAAAAATGATCTGACATTAACATTTCTAAAGAACAAAACTCAGTGTCTTTTATATAACGGAATGAGGTTTTCCACATTGGTCTTTCAAGTTTAGCTTGTCTCCTCCATCTTTTTTGCCTTAATCAAATTGATTCATGTTTCAGTAGTTTAACCAAAACCCTCTTTTTGGCTTAAAAGAAAATCCAAATGATTACTGTGTGTAGAAACAGCCTTAGGAAAGAGAGACCAATATATTTTTGAGAATAAAATTATGTTTGTGTATATTATAAAATACTAGGAGATAGAGTGGACTGTTAGGCTTTGCCCAAGAGCACTCTGCCAAAGGGCAATGAGTCTGTAAAGTCATGATTTCCCTAATTCCCTTAAAGCAGATTTTATTTTATTTGTTTAATATACATGGCAGTACGGTATGTGCTCCAACAAACTATTTGAGCTATGGTTTGTGACTGGTGTCAGACACATTATATTTCCATTACAAATACTTAAAAATGTTTATAAATTTGAAGTTAACTCAATATACTGTCATCACCTAGAATGAGAGAATGATATAATCAGTCTTTATTATAAGCTTAGGAACTTGAATTCAGACTGGTTTTTAAACTCCTCATTGGGAGGACGCCTGGGTGGTTCAGTTGTTGAGCATCTGCCTTCAGCCTCAGGACATGGACCCAGTCAGGGAATACAGTCCCACTCGGGCTCCCCACAGGGAAGGGAGCCTGCTTCTCCCTCTGCCTGTGTCTCTGTCCCTCTCTCTGTGTCTCTCATGAGAAAAATAAATAAAATCACTTCTATGTAATGCCCCCCTGAAATTCTTGTATATGTGTATTGCTCTTAGTGGAGAGTATACGAGTGCTTATTGTGTAAGTCTCTATATTAAAAAAATAAAAAAATCAACTCTGTCTTGACAAATAAACATACTTGCCCCAAGACTACACAGCTAGTAACAGTGAGCTGGAATTCCCAAAAATAATTTTGGGATCCTAAAACCCATGATCATAGTATCATACAATTCTCTCTCAAATTAGATTGTTTGCAATATTACAACCTAAAATCCTTTAAAATCTCCAACGTAAGTACTCCTATTCGTTGTTTACCTTGTGTTTACCTCTGACACTGTTAACTATGAAAGCTAAAGTCCAAGGGCTTCAGTTTGGACATCTATTTTAGCAGACAAACATGGCTATGGTTTTTGACCTCAATGAAGAAACCGAGGCCATTTCCAAGAGTTTTTATTTATAAGGAGAGATTAAATAATTATTTCACTAATTAAAATGCCTAGACATTTATCGATTCATTTCGACATGCCTTGTATCCAACCTGGTTTTGGATATTGCCTCCTATAATCTCGGTCACTGCATATTTTCTTTATTTATTTATTTATTTATTTATTTATTTATTTATTTATTTATTATTTTTTATTTTTTATTTTTTTATTTATTTATTTTTCAGTCACTGCATATTTTAAATGTCAAAGCTATTGTTTATTGTTCCCCAAAATATATTCTCTACTTTGTTTTAGAAAGAGGTCCCTCCAAATTTTGGCTGAACATATGGCTACTAGCTGTAGACACATCCTCTCGGACTCCATGCAGTGGTTGTTGACGTTGCACCCGAGCCCCAGCCAATGGAGAGAAAGCAGGGCTGGTGACTGCATATTGTATGACAACCTCATTATGGAAACTGCCTGCCCTCATTTTTCTTATTTCATGTTGCATTGGCTGGAAATGATGATCTCCAGCCTTGAATCCAGAGATAGAAGCCATGCACTGAGGATTATAGAAGCATCTGGTCAGTCCTGGACTGCTCAACTCCAACTGTTTTCATGAGAGAGAAATAAACTTCTTATTTACTTAAATCTTTGTATTTTTTCATGAGGCTAAGTTTAACTTGTTCCTCAACTAACATAAATGAGCACTTTTGTATCATAGGAGAGTAAATTGATACTCAAAAATTAAGAACTTTGTCCACAGGGCCTCTGGGTGGCTCAGTGAGTTAAGCATCTAACTTAATTTCGGCTCGGGTCATGATCTCAGGGCTGTAAGGTCAAGCCTCATGTTGAGCTCCGTGCTGGGCATGGAACCTGCTTAAGATTTTCTCTTTGCCAAAAAAAAAAAAAGATTTTCTATTTGCCTCTCTCTCCTTCTTCCCCTCTTTCTCCTCTTTTTCTCTCCCTCTCTTAAAAAAAAAAAAAAAAAAAAGGACTTTGTCAATAATCATACAAACAGGAGGCATCAACGTGATGTAGGATTTCTCACTCCAAAGCTTGTGTAATGTGTACCTTCCTTGGGGCCCGGGGAAGGCTGACCCAAGTGCATGAATTCTCAACGTCGTTGTAAAGGCTGGCCTCCGAGTGACTGCTGACTAAAGCCTGGAGCACATGGAAACACTAATTAGGAGATATTTGGCTCTTCTGCATTTGTTCTAAAAGGTGGTCGATATTGTGCTAAGAACAACTTGAGACGCATGCGTGGGGACTTAATCTGGTTCATAGATGATGAGGAGATTACACAATATGCTTCTCATTCAGCCACATCCACCCTGACAGGAAGCATAAAATATTTTGTTCCCTAATGGGAAGTTAGTTCTTAGAAGCCACAGTTAAATTTCCTTGCTTTCAGCTTATAGCACATAAAATATCACCCATGTGTTCGGAGAGACACTGATAGAATCTATTTAATTTTCTCAGTGGCCTAATGAGGAATGTGTCAGTGAGAGAGCTCAGCAGCTAATGTCCCGAACAACACTGGCTACAAAATTCTCCAACACAGAAGTAGAAATATAATAAATCTAAGCAAAGAAGAGCTATTTGGTTACCAAGCAGTGACTTGGAACCAAGGCAGCAATTCTCTCTCAATCTAAAAAGAAAAAGCATTTCGTTCTTGCAGCTAATTCAATTAAAATAAAACACATGAAAACATTAAATTCTCTTTTCCTGGGTGCCAGAGTTGCAGGAGGACTAAAGAGGTACTTAACATGGGCAATATTTCCGTCATAAAAACTAATCTGCTCTGCTAGTGATGCGTTCTGGGGAAAATTCAAACCCACCAAGTACATTAGAGTGGCCCAGATGCACAGCAGATTCAAGAAGCACAATACAAACAGGAGCTTTCATTAGAGACTTCCTCACTGTCAGAACCACCATCATCAAATAAAGACAACAAATATTGAGAGGAAACTGGAGAGAAAAAAAAAAGGAAATTGAACACTTCTGTTTGCCAATATGTTGACAAGCAAAGACACTGAGCAAAATGAAACTAGATGAAAATTAATCTTGAAATTCTAATTCCTTTCTTGAAAATTAAGCCTGAATAGTGATATAAATGTGGGTGTGTATGTACATGTGTGTGTGTGTGGATATAAATCCACGTATTTACGCAAGTGTGTGCAGTGTATACAATCAGTATATGTCTCTATGTATTTATAGCTACACCTACACAAATATAGACACCTAAACATTTAGGGAAATTGGAGGTTAAGTGGAAATTCTTGTTGTTTGTTAGTCATAATGATAAAATGAAAGAAAAGATTTTTCCTCGATTGTTCTGTTGAGAAGTGGTGTTTTTCAGACTCTTATTTAAAATAGAACAATGAACTCTGGCTCCGATTTTCTTTTCCCATGTTAAGTTTTTAAATCCAAGTGAACCATAGAGCAACATACACGCAGCTCTTTGTTCTCTGATAATGTGTGTGGGAGCGCTGTATCAGAGAGCAGATTCACTGTATGTTTTATTAGATATATTTTGGTGGAATTCTAAATAGTTCTAGAAGATAGAATTTTGAGGTTAAGAACTAATGGGGAATACTGTGAATTCTTTCTTGAGAGCTTTGCAATGTCTAATCTATCATTAATTCCATTCAGTGAATTTTTCATTTTAGGCGTTGTGATTGTCATTTCTAGCTCAAATAGGATCTTCTTTCAAAGCTTCGATTTATTTACTTAATTTTTTACACATATGGCACAAAGTTATAATTTCTTTCTGTCCTTGTCTGCTAATTTTAACGCCCGTGTCAGTTCTCAATCAAAAATGATTGATGATTGCCCTCCTTCTGAATTGTGTTTTCCCGCTTCTTTACGTGCCTGGTAATCTTTCTTTGGATGCACAAATACTGTGAATCTTACCTTGTCGGATTCTGAATGTTTTTATGTTTCTATTTTTCTTTAGCTTTTTTTTAGACATATTCTTAAGTTACTTGGATATAGGCTTATACTTTTGATTTTGCTTTTATTTTTCACTTGGCAGATTAGAAGCAGAGTTCAGTTTAGGGCTAATTATCCCCACTACCGAGTCAAGGCATTCCTGAGTACCCTACTCCATATTCCATGCTGTGAGTTCTTCCAGGCTGGCTGGTTGGAATAAGCACCGTTCTAGGCTTTCTAAGAGCCCAACCGCTATTTCTTCTAAGTTTTTCAGATAACCTTTCCTAGCCTCAGATTGTGTCCTCATACATATGCAGTGATCATTATTCTACTGAATACTTCAAGAAAACCCTCTGTGGATTGCCTTTTTGGTACTTTGTCCTACAAAATCAAAACACCTTGGTCTTTCTTGAATTTTGTTTGTTTGACATGCACCTAAGAACTTTACATGATAGAGGATATGGGTTAAGTGATCTAAATGAAACTACCAAGGTATAACTACTAGATCAAATTTGTTTATTTAGTCCCGAATCACAAAATATTTATTAAGGATATCAACATCAATCATTGTTTAGCTGACTTTTCCCCGATCATGTAAACGCATAATTTATTTTAGCAACAGATTTCTTTTTATGTTAACTTTGTTTTTCATTTGTACTCTCCAAAAGTGGATGCTCCATGAAATGTGGAAGGAAAATTAACACGCTTTTTTTTACACCTTATAAAATGTATTAATTGGCTTCTGTAGCCTGTAACACAGGCGTCTATCAAAAACATTACATTAGATAGCACTTCTCTGGATTGACAGAAACAGATCCATATAGTGAAGTCTATTTTGTCACTTAATTAAAGGTTTCCTTCTACAGAAAAGGGCATCAAATTGGTTTCAGTCTTGCTAAAGGCAGGTTGACATGAGACCAGTGCTTTTCTGGCTAAGAAAAGAGAAATTCCATGTTGAAACCATTTGGGGTGTTTTAGCATACTTTGGTAATCACTGTTAAGTGAAATAATCCCACACAGACTGAGGAAAGTATGCAGAATATTCTCCGGGGATAGTCTCACCAAGTGCAGCAATCCCATATGTCTCCACACCATGCATTCATTCTTCTTGGAAAAAAAAAATGGGAACAGAAAAAAAAAAACAAAAACAAAAGCAAAAAACAATAGCAAAATGATTGTAACTAGGGATTGTGGATATTATTGAAGTGTTTTTGTTTGGAGTAAACAAAAATCCAAGAAAGTTGGAAACAATGCAAAGACATGTAGCAAAGGTCAAATTGTAAGCTGCTGAAAGACAATATGAAAATTAGAAAATATATATGTATTATACATCAAAAATAGACTTCCAACAAACATTTTAGAAGATTTGATAACAATGTAAAGAAGAATAATTTTAGTTGAGGAGAGCAAATAAAATGAATATAAATGACTTTTTTTTTCCTTGACTGGTAAGTAGAGCATTACATAATTCATCATGAGAGTCACTTTTATTAACCACATAAATGAGTTTTATGATGATAGCAAATCAGAGGTGTGTGAGAAATATTATAACCTGAGTCAAAATAATTTTATCATTAATGCCTGGTTCAGTTTACTGATAACTGAAATTTATTGTACTATCGGTTCCTAGAGATGAGGCACATATGCCATTCAATAAACATCATGAAGAGTAAAGAAAACTAAGTTGGATGTCATTGGAGAATAGTTCTTTGATTGCTTGGAGTAAGTATAAAACTCAGCGTAATGAATTGTATAAGGGCAGAGAAAGAACACAAATGAAGAGGAATCATATATTACAAAATAGCACCTTGATGAGTTCCAACATGACATTTTTTTTTGGTAATAATAAGATTATTATTGCTTTGAAAAGTTATGGTTTAGGACAGATGATACCGAGTTATGAGAAGAAAACTGATGAGAAATAGCTAAGGAAATCAGAAGAGTGACAACAGTAATTGGATTGCTCTCATTGGCTATAAAATTAGAAGACACTTTGAAAGCATAATAAACATATGAATTATGTTTTGAGAGATTCAAGCTAGAAGTTATCACACAAACAGACTCAGAAGAAGAAAGACCTTGGGGTTGAAATTAATCAAAATTGATCAGAGTTCTCTGGCGTGGTTTTCCTTTTTGTTATCAAAGAACTTCATTTATTCCTTAATACCAAAGTTGATGCCAGAGTTTTAATAAGGCCAAATTACACTGATCCTTAGTTCTGGTGCTTCCTGTTAGTTTCTTGAGTAAGAATGAAAAAAACAAAACAAACAAAACAAAAAACAACAACTACATAGGCAAGCAGCCAAAGGCTCTGCTTTGTATATTAAACATTTTAATACTGACAATTACATTTTGAAAACTAAGACAATGTAGTCATTAATTATCATGGGTTGGAGCCCAAACTGTTCCAATTTACTAATTTGAAAACTTGAATCGCATTTATATAATGAGAGGAGTCTATCTTGATCTCCCATTTTTATTCATCGTGGCTCCTTAAATTGCAAGCTACTAATGATACGGATGGAAAAATAGCATCAGCTCCTGATTGGGCAATAAATGCTAATTCTTTTCCTTAAGTTTATAAACAGATACATTAAAAGGAGTAGCTATTTCAATCATTTTCTTTTCCTAGGGAAAAGGGAAAAACAAAACAAAAAAAATTGCTTCATAGGAAAGTCCTGTATACCGTCCTTGTAAATAAACAGTTCATAGCCTGAAGGCAAGGGCAAAGTCTCATTAAATAACTCAGTAAGTAAGCATTCGTTTAAGTGATAGCAATACAGCAATAAAAACATTAAAAAAAAAAAGTCCCTGCATTTAAAAGGCTTGCAAACTACTTTTGGAGACAATTATTGAATAAGTAGGAAAACTATATATGAATTTAGGTAATAAGAAGTGCTATGGTGAAGAACAAAGTTGAAAAGAGGCATGGAAATTGCTGATGTTGGAGTGGAAATCCAAATTTACATAAGGTAGGCAGGGAAGCTTTTACTGAAAAGATCACATTTAATAAAGAAGTAAAATTAGTGAGGGGATAAACCATGGAAATATCAGGGAAGCGTATTCCAGAAAGAGAAAATAGAAAATACAATTCTCCTAACCAGGAAGTGACTGGTATGGAACAGAGATGAGACCATTACAGCTGCAATCGAATGAACAAGAGAGAGAGTAGCGCAAGATAAAGTAAGATGGTTATATGAGTGCCTGGGTGGCTCTGGCCTTCAGCTAAGATCATGATGCCGGGGTCCTGGGATTGAGTGCCCTCCCCCACCCCCTGCTTGTCCCTCTCCCTCTGCCCCTGCTTGTGTGCTCTCCCTCTCTTTCCCCTTCCCCTCTCAAATAAATAATAAAATCATATATATATATATATATATATATATATATATATATATATATATATATATAAAAGATGGTATACAGGTATCAACTACATAGTTTTACAGACCTTGTGGAACTAGACTTCCACTACAAGTGATAAATGATGCCATTAGAGGCTTTGAGGACATTACATGATCTGACTTACTTTTCAACAAGGTTACTCTAGCACCTGAACTGAAAATAGATTGTAGGAAGCATAGCAGAACGAGGAATGCCAGTTAGGATGCTATTGTTGAAAATCAAGCAAGAGATAAGGATAGTGTGGACTGATGTAGCAACACCACATGAAGCAATGTAAGAGCGACTGGATTTGGGATGTATTTTAAAGATAGTGTCAAAATGAATTACTGATGGATTGGGCGTGAAGCGTGTATGATCAATAAATGCACTCAATAAAGGCATCAAGCAATCAAGAATGGCATCAGGTCTTTTGGCATGCACATCAAGGAAATGAAGTTGTCATCAAATGACATGGGAAAGATTGAAAGAAAAGCAGGTTGTGGAGGAGGAGATCAGTCAATATTGACAAAAACATTTTATAAGATTGAACCAGATTTAAGAAAAAAAAAAGAGAGAGAGAGGAATTGGAACAGTGGAATAGACTACTTCTTCAAGGAGTTTTGCTTTTCAATAAGGAGATAGATGAGACTACAACTGGAGTGGCAATGTAGTTGGGATTATATTTTGTTGTGTTTTAAGATGGAAGACATGACTAGGTATGGGTTTGCAAATAGAATATCCGGCAGAGTTGAAAATGATAATTCAGGAAAGGAACAGGAAAATTGCTACAACACCATGACTAACTCATTCCTTGGGGTAATCCCCTAATTAAAATTGGCACATATGATATTTACTACTTTTTAAAAATATATACCATTATAACCTAATGTTCACAAAAATTGGGTAATAATATCAATAGGCATACAAGAGTTTAATATTAAAATAAAATCAGGAAAGAATTCAGAGAGGCTAGAAAATTTTCAGAAACTACTTATTCCCCTATTAGCCTTTGGGAAGCAACTTAAGACGAGATAACTTTGAACAGCCAATTATCTGCTTAAATTCTTTCCTAGGTTCTGAGTTAAAAGGCAAAACCAAACCAAAAAACCAAACAAATGGACATGAAAACAAAATTCAGTTTTATCAAACAAACATACCACCATATTTGGACTCTTGGAGTCAATTTAACTCCAGACACAAATCAGTCAGGGTACACCTTGTTATGCTACAGTAACAGCACAAATTGTCAGTCTTCTATCACAAAATTAATTTGTGTTTTGTTTTCACAATATGTTCACTATGGATTGACAATGGCTGTTGTTCACTGCAGTTACTCAGAGAGCCAGGTTGTCAGAGATTCCCTCTCTCACATGCTTTCACCATCAGGTGGAAGAGACTGTGACCGTGCTTCGTACTACCAATTAAGATAATTTTTCCAGAAAGCAATCCAGAATTTATTTGTTAAATCAAAACTACAATTTTACCATGAGCCCCAACAGCAGGAAACCAGAAATCTTTTTTTTTTTTTTTTTTAATTTTTTTTTTTTTTTTTTTTTTTTTTTATTTATGATAGTCACAGAGAGAGAGAGAGAGGCTGAGACACAGGCAGAGAGAGAAGCAGGCTCCATGCACCGGGAGCCCGACGTGGGATTCGATCCCGGGTCTCCAGGATCGCGCCCCGGGCCAAAGGCAGGCGCCAAACCGCTGCGCCACCCAGGGATCCCTTTTAAATTTTTTTTTTTTTTATTTATTTATGTTTTAAATTTTTTTTTTTTTATTTATTTATGGTTAAACAATCTTAAATAATGACGACCACAGCTGGAGAAGGTGAAGCCAGCATGCATTCCTCTACCAAATATATAAATATGGGTTTTATAAAGTTTAAGAATGGGAACTGAAACGAATAAGTTCCACAGTCTTACCGGTTATAAAAGCGTATTTTAATTAATGGCTTACAATGACGATTTAAGCAGAAAGTTGTATCTTTTGATGTTTCTCTAGGTTACCTCTGTATCTCCAATCTGGGTCTGACTAGTAATGATTTTATGTTGGAAAGGAATGAATCTTTTTAGGTCGAGCCTTGGGAATTTAGGGTTAGTTTGGAACTCCTCTGTTTTCAGGGAAATCTCCCTTTTGAATCGGATTGGATTGTGATATTATCTGACGTTGGTACAGCGTGTGATATATGATCATGTTAGTTATTTACTGCTGTGTGACAAACTGCCACAAGACTTAGCAACTTAAAAGAACACACATTTATTATGTTGTAAAATTTCTGTGATTCTAGAGTCTTACATAATTTACCCAAGGCTTCTGTGTAGGGTCTCTCATGGGGCTGCAAACAAGGTGATGGCTGAAGACTCAACTGGGGAGGGACCACTCCTAAACTCTCTCACATGATTTCTGGTATGATTCCATTCCTCGGGGGCTATGGAATTGGGGGCCTCAATTCCTCTCTAGGAATTGGCCAGAGGCCCTCTTTAGGTCCCTAACACTTAGGTTTCACCAGATGGCATCTTCAGAACTAGAATATGAAAAGGTCCATAGAGAAATAGGCACAGACAGACAGACAAATGAGTACAGAAATCTTAGTCTTTTTTAACCTAATCCTGAAAAAAGAAAATCCATCCCTTTGCCACATTCTGTTTGTTGGAAGTGAGTTACTAAGCCCAACCCACACTTAAGAGGAAAGGATTATCCTGTTCCCCATGCAGAACACAGATAGAAATCATTGTCTACTAAGGACTGTGCTAGTTTGGGGAAGAAAATAGATAAACAGCTATGATACAATTTAATGAATGTCCTGATACTAGAAATCCTCTTGCTATGAAAACAAGCAGCAGCTTTCCCTAACCCTCTATTTGAGTTAAAGACTGGTATAGCTCAAAGATCTGAATTGGAAAAACCAATGCCAACACCACAGAGGGTACTAAAAAAAAAAAGCAGACCTAGCCCAGATCACCAGACCCTTGTAATCTGTAAGTCTTAATTGTAGTATTTGATATCAGAATGAAGTACTCACATTCATCATCACAAAGTTGTTTCCTTATACTTAAGTAACTAATACATAGGAATATTACCATTATTTCTTTGAATAATCTCCCTTCCTATATTTGATTTTAAATAGTAATATGTGAAGTTTTTTAAAGATATGGGTATAGTTGAGTTGAGATAAGCATTCAAACCTCTGAGCTGCAACATATATTCTAACTCCAAATAATTTTGAATTTATTTTACCAATACTGAGGTATGTGGTTCTTCTGACCTATAAACACTTACTGATCATTTATCCTTTCTTGGAAAAATACCCAGAGAAGCATAATTAGCAGTTGGCAATTGATCCCTTTTTGTTCTCAATAAGAACATAGGTCAACAGTTCACTCCCTGTGAAGTGTAAGTATTTTTTCCAAGCAGAAGTCCATAACTGTTTTTGCTTTTTCATTAGCATCAGCATATTATTTAACCTTGAGGTTATTTGTTTTGAGAGTCTGCACCTATGTGTAAATGCCTTATTTTGCAATGCAGAGGTGATACTAAAATATCTTGCTCTGAAGATCACATTAATTTTCAGTGAAAATGATGATATTGTTTTGTACCTCTCCCATAAGCTCTATAAAGGATCATATTGGATTCTGTGATTTCTTGCTAAAACCAGACAACCAACAAAGCAAATAACATGATTCTAACCAAAGAATTGCAAAGACTTACTTTAAAAAACTGTCCAACATTTATCTTTTCTATCTCATTTACAGGTTAGAGGAAGAAGCAGCATCTCTGAAGTGTCTGCCACAGAGTAGAGATCAATAAAAAATTGAGAGAATATTTCACCAAATGTTGATGATTAAGTAATTAATGTCATAGGCACTCTTCTTCAATCTGGAAAAGAAGGGCTTATATACATTTTACCGATTGTAAAAGTTACTATTACTTAACAAAAGAGGTAGGAAAATCCACAATCTCAAGGGAAATTTTCCAAATGTTCCTCTTGGAATTCCTTACTTTTTTTTGTGAAGAACAATAGAGACAAATGCAAACACAGCAGAAGAAATTCTGGCTCTCCATAAATGAGTTAGAGATGTTCTGGACACAGTAAAGGAATTCTTAGAGAAACAGGAGCTGCAATTAAGCAAGAGGCCTGGGAAAAATCCAGAAATGCAATCTGCCAAGGACTAAGTATGAACTGCTATTAGCTCTGCCCTCTCTTCCTGTCTCTATCTGACCCCCAGTGGTCCAGTTCCACAGATTCCCAGCAGTGAACCCCAAGAAAAGAGACCCACGAGGTCGTTCCAAGAAGTGTTCTGTAATAACGGGACACTGGATATCTACCTTGGGCTCTCTTCATCCCCTAGAGAAACCGGGGGGCACCTTCGTGTAGAGGGGCTGGAGTGATGTGGTCAAAATGAAAGCGCTCCTCTAACCCTTCTCATGTGGTTGTTCTCTCTCTGTGCTCCATGTGATTCAGTCTCACTCCCAGGTTCTGGGATTTTTTGACAGTGGTATTTGTCTATGGATAGTTGTTAGCTGGTCTTCTTGTGAGGGTTACTGGAGTCAAGAATGACTGATTTTGCCATCTTGCTGACATTTTTCCTCTGGTTTTTCTCTATTCTTTTCTGTCACCTTTCTTCCTATTTCACATTCTTCTCTTTTCTCCTTTTCTCCTACCCAGTTTTTAAATTTCTTATTTTGCTATCTATCCTTCAACCTGATGTTAGCTTGAAATATAAATTTGTTATATATATTTAATAAAACTTTGTGTTAATGGTTCTCAATTCTAAGAGCAAGTCATTGCATTTCTTTTATCAAAAAAAAGCTCTTCATAAAGTTAATTGTATTTATTGCTTATATTTCTATTTGTAGTTTTGTGCTGATTCTCTTAAGGTAAACAGCCCCAGATGCACATGATGGAGACTAATGTGCCAGGAGCTAAAAGTAAGGCATAATATCAAACATTTTAGATAATCTTTGAATCTCAGCTTTCGAAGGTTAATACTGTCTTTAACACACTTACCCTGTCCTCCTGCCTTTAGGAAAAATAAATCTATGGTCAAAGAAAAACAATAGAGAATGAAAAAGTTCTGAGTATATTTCTTAGCTGACCTATTGGATTAGAGAAGTCTTTTCTAGCCCCACCTACGTTATCTACATACATATGACACCGTGGAAGTGATGGGAGGATATGTCTCTTCATATGCACAGGGAGCTTGGGTCAACATGTGTATTGTGTTTTGAACGGTGTTCCTCCAAAGTACATGTGAACCCAGAACCTCAGCATGTAACCTTATTTGGAAATGTAACTTTGTGGATTAAATGATAACAGTGGAGTAAGGTAAACCCTAAATCCAATGACTGGTTTCTCTATAAAATGAGAGAACACTCATAGACGCAGAGAAGAAGGCCATATGGAGAATAAGGCAGAGAATAGAAGGATGAACTAGAAGCCAAAGAGTGGCCAGGAGTAAACAGAAGTGAGAAAACACCAGGAGGAGTCGTTCCCTAGAGTCTTCAGGAGGAGCATGTGCTGCTGAAGATGTCAGACTTCTAGTCTCTAGAATTGTGAAAGAATAAATTTCTGTTATTTTAAATCACCAATTTTGTGGTATTTTGTCAAGGCAGCCCTAAGAAACTAATAATATATTTATGCCACCAGCCTCTTTATGTTATGTGTTGGAATCTATGGAAATTGCTCTTGAAGTCCTCCTATTTGGACAGCATAAATTTATAGTCGTTTTTTTTTTCTTCTCCAGTTTAACCAATTAAGTAAACTGAAATTTATTCAGAGTCAATAATATTTATTACATATTCCAGTGAGTTATAAATATTTCTCTACACATTTTTTCTGCCAACTAAACTATAATTTCTCCTTGATATGAATTATATTACTCACATATATCCAGAGCCAATCAATAAGTGTTAAAAGAAAAATAAGAGGAGATAGGGAGAGTAAAGAAGGAAATAAAGCAAGGAGACAGATAAGAGAGTGAAGGAGAATGGAAAAGAAAAAGAAAGGAAAATTTTATGATAACTTTAATGCTGCCACTATTTTACTTGAGGATTGTCAGAACCAGTCGGAAACTTTAAAGTATGTAGGGGGAAGTTATCCTTCAAAGAATGGAATGGAATAAAGACCAGAAGTGAATAGAAATCTTGAATTATATTGACAAGAGTAAATATTATTGACGACTCATCATACAAAGGCACTGCGTTAAGTAACAGCCATGAATTATCATGCTTAAAATTTGTAAAAGAAACTTCTGAGGCAGCAACAGATGTTATTGTACTCATAGCATGTCAAAAAGTACCTAAAATTCCAAATATAGATAATGGCAGGTTGGGTGTCTAAACCCAAGACAACTGTAATTCACAGCCATTTTCTTGACGTTCCTATTACATCTTCCAGTGCAACCCTCAGAAGGACTCCATCCTTTGTTCTACAGTCCCCCTGGGTCTCTTGGCTTTAGTCTGTTTTGGTTGTGCCAAGCCTGCTTCTGGGAAAACTTTTTCATTGTAAAACTTTGCTCTGAACTTTTCAATTCATTGGCTTCTCATCTTCACTGCTAGAAAGACTTGGCCTTCTGGGGCACCTGGGTGGCTCAGCAGTTGAGCTCTGCCTTCAGCCCAGGGCATGATCCTGGAGTCCAAGAATCAATTCCCACATCGGGCTCCCTGCATGGAGTCCGCTTCTCCCTCTGCCTGTGTCTCTGCCTCCCTCTCTCTGTGTGTCTCTCACGAATGATAAAAAAAAAAAAAAAAAAAAAAACTTGGCCTTCTTCATTGGGATCAAACATGGATAGGGATTTGACTATTTCCAGAGTCAGCCATGTCTGCAGAGATAGCATTCCATTTCCTTCCCAATTCTGATGCTTGGAACTGACAAGACATCAATCTTCAAACAGTATCCGCAGACCCACCAGCAACAACATTAAACAAATTATCATAAAAATTGGCCTAAATTTTTTTCATCTATCATGAGTATTCTTATAAATAAATGTCTAAGTTCTTTTCACACTCTTCACACTTTCTGAAGACTATAGCAAAGTTACTACCTCAAAATATGCTCATTGTTAAATGGCAAACTCGAACCAGAAAGTTAATTGTAAGCATATGTTAAAAAAAAAGATATAATTCTTCAGTTATTATATATTATATATTAACCATAGTATCCTGGGAGAAAAATGATTCTGACGACTGTATTCAGACTGAAACCATTCTGTATCCCAACACAAGGTCTTTGAGAGGAAAAAGGCAGACTCTATGAGCCAAACAAGAGGAATATAAAAATGTACATTTTTATTTTTTATTATTTTTTTTAAATGTACATTTTTAAAAGAGATTATACCCAAACTCACTCACGTTAGCAAATTGTTTTTAATATATTATACAGCGTCTTGCACTTACTGGGTGTGAGGAGATGCTAGCTTTAACTCACTGTAGCCACACTACCTCTGAATGTGTTTCTTTAGCAAAAACTTAAAATTTTTAATAAATGAGTATAAAAGCCAATTTTCATTTTGAAAGTGACTGAATATTCTGCAATAGGTTGGTTGGATTCAAATCGAGCAGTTTCTAGGAAGTTTATGATAATTACACTTTCTTTTAAAGTAGCTCCTTATGATTAATCAGTACATGAAGAGAGATTCCATTTCTACTTAAAGTTTAGTTATGTAAATAAGCATAATGGACAGAGATCAGACAATCAAACTATCACATGAAAATTAAAAATAGAAGTAAATTAGAAGAAAATGTTTATTGCTTATTTGCATTTTCAGAGGGCATATACTGTAGTTTCTGATGCATCACTCATTATGAGGCTTAATAATTAGCTCCAGTATAATTAACTGTTAAATCAAGAAAATGTAGCCAGCTTTGCTGATGAGAAGTTTAAATAGTGCCAGGTTCTCAAGTACGAAACATATCCTTTCCTTAAGGTAGACCAATACTCTGCTTTTCTTCCATTATAATTTCAGTAAAGCTTATCCATTTGAGGAGAAGTGATATTTTGCAATTAATTACAAATCCTGAAAGCGTTAATATTAATAGTAATATTTCTATGGCATAATATTTTTATTGTTGAACTTTTTATAGATAAAGCTTTTAACTGACAAATATTTATTTTAGATATTTTGCAAGAGCCCTTCCAAAACCGTATAGGTTGATAAAATTTAATTGCGGGGGTGTGCTTTGTTTTCTAGATATGTGAAAAGAAAGTGTCATCTATAATAAATAGCAAAGAATAAAAAATTTTAAAAAGGATAGAAAGATTTCTTAAACAGTACATGAAAATAAATTAATAAGACCACATTAAAATTAACGATGTCTGCTTATCCAAAGATACTGTTAATATGTGAAAAACGAAGCTACGGAGAAGATATATATGAAGTGCATAGTAATATTATGTAATGTGAATGCACTAGAAAGCACTGATCTTGAACACATGAAGGACTTCTTCAAGCCAACGAGAAAAGTGAGACAATTTTTAAATAAAGGACAGAAGATTGGAACAGGCACCACATAAAGGATGATACCCAAATGGTCAATAAACATTTAAAAAACATGCCATTAGCTGTTAGGGAAATAGAACTTAAAACCACAGTATCATCTATGCTCATCAGGAAGACGGAAAACTTCATGTGTTGGTGAGTAACTGGAACACATGCAATACTGGTGGGAATATAAATTGGTAGAACACTTCAGAGAAGTGATTGTTACTTTCTACTAAAGCAAACTAAATGACTCAGCAACTCCACTCATTTGACTAAAATAAATTCATTTACATATGCAAAAAAGTAATGTTCAAGAGGGTGGATAATAGTATCCTTCATGATAGCAACGAATTTCTAGCAACACACATGTCAATTAAGATTAAAATGGATAAATAAAATGAATTTTATCTCAACGATGAAATATTATACAGTTAGAAGAAAGCAATTGTTACACATAAAATACAGATAGATTTTTATAAACATTGCGTTGACTAAAAGAAGCAGGCACAGAAGAGAACGTACTATATGGTAAAGTTCTATTTCTTCTTCTAGAGGCTGGTTACATTAGCGACTCCACATTGTGAAATCCTATTGAGTTTATAAGTTATACACTTTTTTTTGTATGCAATTTATACTTCAATAAGAAAATAACACACAAAATAAAATCAAATGGAAAAAAGGAAATCTTCTCTGCAACAAAAATCAAGTAGCACAAAGGTCTTTTAGGAAAAACAAACAGTAAAAAATTCATTTGAGTAGATGTTAAGACATATTAAGATCATTTATATTAATGAGGTCAAACCCACTCCTGTGAAGATGCATACATTTTTTTTACATTGTCTTTAGTCCCATAGTCACTAAAGAGGCAGAAAAACTTCATGGATGGTCATAGCTTGAGAATTAAACATACCTAGGAAGAAATCCTAATTTCAAAACTTATTATTAGTTGTTTGATTTTAAGCAAGGAACCATTTAGATATTAATAAAATGGGGATTAACTTACAGATTTAGATGATAAGATTTTAAGATGATATAAGTAAGTTTAATTTATGGTGCTTGCCACACAGTATGTGTTCAATACATTTTGCTTAAAAATAAACACCTTAGAGATATAATCTTATATATATATATATGCAAACTAAAGCCCATATTTAAGGATAAGGATATACAAATGAAGCCACAGGAGCAGACAATTTAAAGAAATAAAGAAGTGAAAGGACAGTTTATTATTTGACCACAATATCAGAAGAGAATTCTCTTTGTAGTTGTCAGAAAATTTCAGCCCTTCAAGTGTCCATGAATTATGAGAGAATTTCTACAAATTACAATGTAGTAATTCATTTTACTTATTTGCCTGATTTACTACAAATATAATTTTTTATAGATTTCAGACCACAAAAGAAAAACAATCATTGAATTAGTATTGTTACCTCTTGCAATGTTTATCATTTTATATAATTTATTTTTAAAATCAAGTACTAGAAATCTATTTATTCACAATTAGGATAATGTAAACAGTGGTCCTTGTAGGTACTTGCACTATGACATGAGTAAATCCTGAAAATTCATGTATAATGTAAGCCTTTGTAAGCCAGTATAATTTTAAATAAGAAAATAAATGAGTATGTTAGGAAATGTCACTCAAAATGGTAGGTAGGGCTTTATTATCTTCTTATGGCCTAAATTTACTGAAGCAATTATGAACAGTTTTAAATTTTAAAAAGAAGCAATTGTAAAAAAAATCTAAATCCTATGTATTAAGTAAATTAAAGAGAAAATAGAATATGGTGGCAAATATATCAAAAATGACAGTTTTCCTACCTTGCTATAAAAGCAACCATAGACAATATAGAAGTAAATGGATGGCCCTGTGTTCCAATAAAACTTTATTTACAAAAAAAGGAGATAGAACACATTTGGCCTAGAAGTCACAGTTTATTATCCTTCTCCTACGCATTCAGGTCACAGCTAAGCTAGGTTGCTCCCGCTCTTAGATACTGCTCAGTTGGAAGGAGACGTAAGATATGAGAAAGGGGACAGTATCCACTTAGTTAAGGACCATTACTAGGACAGGTACACATCACTTCTGCTCATATTTCACAAGTGAAAATTAGTCATCTCTAACTGCAGTGAAAGCTAGAAAATGTAACATTGGGCAGATTTGTGCCCGCTGCTATTCTATTAATGTGGAAAAAGAATAGTGGAACAAAATGTGGTGGAGATCTAACAGCCTCTGACACCTAAGGAAAACCTGATTTTCTCTAAGGTGCCTGATTTTTTTTTAAGATTTTATTTATGTATCCATGAGAGACAGAGAGAGAGAGAGAGAGAGAGAGAGAGAGAGAGAGAGAGAGGCAGAGGGAGAAGCAGGCTCCACGCAGGGAGCCCGACGTGGGATTTAATCCCGGGTCTCCAGGATCATGCCCTGGGCTGAAGGCGGTGCTAAACCACTGAGCCACCCGGACTGCCCTAAGGTGCCTGATTTCTAATGCTAGCTTTTTACCTTACTTAATGTAATATTTATGTAAACTCAACTTTTGTTTCTTTGATATCCTCATCCATATACAATAGAAACAAGAGGAAGCAATAGAACTCACCTCATATTGATTTACCGTGAACATTAAATGTTATCACATTTAAAACATTTTGAATGCTTTGAGACAATACATCAAAACTGCCTTTTTATCCTTAGAGGTAATGCTAATTTACATTTAACAGATTAAGAAACAGAGACTCTTAGATTTGAGTGCCCTATTTAAGAGCACATAGTTAATAGTTAGCATTCCAAAACTGGAGCCAGGTCTTTGATCTCATACTTTCACTACACCACACACTGAGTATGGAAAAAGGACGTCAGTGGGGAACAACATGTGTCAAATACCAGTGCAATTTTTAAAACTGTATGACATGACAGCACATTTGCATGTTGGTTGGACTGACCTAATTGGAAGGCAAGTACTAACGACAATGGAATAAAGACAGAACAATTCCAAAGGAACAGTCTTGAATAGGCAAAGAAAGTTGGGATTGAGTCTATTCGAAGAAGGCTTGACCATAGGTAGGAGCACAAACGTCCATAGCGGCAAGAGAGAGGAGGAAGTACAGGGAAGCAAATGCAGGTGGGGTCATATGGGGTAGTGCATGGTGGTGGAAGCATGAGAAGGTTTCTTTCTAACTGCTTTTAGTTTCTTTCTTATCCTTCAGCTTTATGGAGGTATAGTTGACAAAATATTGAGATATTTAAAGTGCACAACTCACTCATCATCAGAGAAATACAAACCAAAACCACAATGAGATACCACCTCACACCTGTCAGAATGGCTAAAATTAACAACGTAGGAAACAACAGGCATTGGCGAGGATGCGGAGAAAGGGGAACCCTCTTACACTGCCGGTGGGAAGGCAAACTGGTGCAGCCATTCTGGGAAAACATATGGGGTTCCCCAGAAAGTTAAAAATAGAAGCCAGCAATTGTACTACTAGGTACTTACCCAAAGAATACAAAAATACTGGGGGTGGGGGGCATATGCACCCCAACGTTTATAACAGCGTTATCAATAATTGCTAAATTATGGAAAGAGACCAAACATCCATCATCTGATAAATGGACAAAAAAGAGGTGGTGTGCACACACACACACACACACACACATGCACACACACACAGGAATATTACCCAGTCATCAAAAAGATTGAGATCTTGCCATTTGCAATGATATGGATGGAGCTAGAGAGTGTTATGCCAAGTGAAATAAGTCAGAGAAAGACAAATACCATATTATTTCACTCATATGTGGAAAGAAACAAAATAGATGAACATAGAGGAAGGGGGAGAAAGAGGAAGCAAACCCCAGGAGACTCTTAACTATACAGAACAAACTGAGGGTTGTTGGAGGACAGGTGGGCAGGGGATGGGCTAGGTGGGTGATGGGCTTTAAGGAGAGCACTTGTGATGGGCACTGGGTGTTGTATGGAAGTGATGAATCACTAAATTCTAACCCTGAAACCAATATTACACTATGTGTTAACTAACATGAAACTTAAAAAATAAATACAACTTCAAAAAACCCTGTAAACTATACAGCCTATAATAATAACAGCAACAACAAAGTACACAACTTGACATACCTGTAAAGTATGTGAAAGGATGCCCCAGTGAGCTCATTAATACATCTATCACCTCACATATTTACCTTTCTTTTCTTTTCTTTTCTTTTCTTTTCTTTTCTTTGATTTTTCCCCTCTTTTTTTCATGTGTGCCTGTGTTTTGGTAAGAATATTTAAGTTCTACTCTCTTAGGAAATTTCAATTATGTGACACAGTGGTATCGACTACAGTCACGTTATACATTAGGTATTCAGACCTTGTTCATCTTATAACAGCTTTTACATCTAATTTACCAACCTCTTCTTATTTTCCCCATCCTCCATCCACTGACAATCTGTTTCCTACTCTGTTTCTGGAATTTGACTTTTTATTTTATTTTTTTTTAACATTCCACATATGAATGATACCATGTTGTGTTTGTCTTTATCTGGCTTATTCCACTCAGCGTAATACCTTTCTGGTCTATCAGTGTTGTCACAAATGACAGGATTTCCTCATTTATTTAGGACTGAATAATGTTCCTGTGTGTGTGTGTGTGTGTGTGTGTGTGTCACATTTCCTATATCCATTCATCTGTCAGTGGACATTTAGGTTGTTTCCATATTGTGACTACGGTGAATAATGTGGCTATAAACATGGGAGAACAGATATTTTCTGGAGATAATGATTTCATTTCCTTTGGATAAACACCCGGATTGCTGAATAATACACTCGGTCTATTTTTGAGGCTCCATACTGTTTTCCATAGTGGCTATCCCAGTTTACATCCCCATCAAGAGTGTACATGGATTCCCTTTTCTCCACATCCTTGCCAGCATTTGTTACCTCTTCGGGGGGGAGGCGGTGTTGTTTTTTGTTTGTTTTGATAATAGATATTTTAACGGGTGTGAGGTGATACCTCATTCTGGTTTTGATTTGGATTTTTCTAATTATTAGTAACATTGAGCACCTTTCATTACCTGTTGGCCATTTATATATTTTCTTTGGAAAAAATGTCTATTTAGATCTTTTGCCCACTTTTTTCCATTGGTTATTGTTTATTTTATTTTATTCTATTTTATTTTGCTATTGAATTATATGAGCTCCTCATATATTTTAGATATTAACCATTTATAAGATATGCAGTTTGTGAGTATTTTTTTTTTTCCAATCTATACGTTGCCTTTCATTTTGTTGAATGTTTCCCCTCCTGGTCAGAAACTTTTTAGGTTGTTGCAGTTCCACTTTATTTTTTTTCCTTTATTATCTTTGTTTTTGTTTTCAATTGCAAAACAAAAACAAAAACAAACAAAAAACATTGTTAAGACCAATGTCAAAGAGTTTACTATCTCTGTTTTCTTCTAGGAGTTTTATGGCTTTGATTCTTTCATTCAAGTCTTTAACAAAATTTGATTTGATTTTTGTGTATGGTGTAGATAGGGGTTTAATATCATTCTTTTCCATATGGGTATCTAGTTTCCTCACCATCATTTATTAAAGAGATTATCCTTTCTTTGTTGTATATCTTTGGTTCCTTTCTCAAAAATTAATTGACCATACATGTATGAATTTATTTTGGGGCTCTATTCAGTTTCACTGTTCTGTGTGTCTGTTTTAAGGTCAATACCTTACCATGTGTTAGTTTGTGTCCCTTTTTAACCACCTCCTCTTTACTGTTTTGATAACTGTAGTTTGGAATCAGGAAGTGTGATGCCTCTAGCTTTGTCCTTTCTCAAGATTGCTTGGGCTGTTCAGGGACATTTGTGTTTCCATGCAAATTTTAGGATTGTTTTTCCTATCCTATGAAAAATGTCAGTGGAATTTTGGTAGGGCTTACACTGAATCTGTAGATCGCTTTGGGTAGCATGGACACTTTAACAATGGTTATTTTTCCAATCCAAAAATACAAGATATCTTCCCCTGTGTCTCCAATTTCTTTCTATAGTTTTTCCACGGCAGTGAAAACTGAGGAAACACGGAGGTAAGATCAGGTGAAGAGGAGCTCAAGAAGCAAGGAGATGGTCAAAAACTGTTGGCAAGAGATAACCTACATTGATATTGAAATTACTAAGAATTAGACAAAATTGATATTGTAGAGACTAATGGTAAATAAGATACTAAGATATGTAAGGAAAGAGAAGCAATGATCAGGGGACTTTAGATGAATGTAACGAGGAGAAATTCCAACTGTAGACTGGTAGCAAGGATGATATTGTAATTTTAATGGTTTCTTCTGAACTTTCTCCTTTTTAAATTTCTCAAGGCCTATTCAGTGAATAAAAATGATTTAGTTTGAATAACAGTCATTTTCAAAACTGGTAACAATGGACAAGAAGCTCTGTGGAGTTCAAGATTTCTTAAACTTCAGAAATAAAGTCACAACAGAAATAATTAAATCTATTGAATGAGAGAAGATGCTTTTGAAATTCAACCAACCAATCGACCTTCCTTTTAGAAATATTTTGATAATTACAATTGAACTGCTTAGAACCTCCGCAAGTCTTAACTTTAGTGACCAGCATCAGCATCTTATCCCTGACGATGCACAGAGATAAAAACAAATAATTACTCGCAAAGAAGTCACATCACATGCAAACACATCGGCAGTTGGGCCCTGCATTGCAAGCATCAGTTCTTTCTAAGCATCGCTAAGAAATGTACCACACTTAATGGTTGCGGAGCCCAAAGCAAATCCTACTAGCACAACTACATAAACATCAAACATTATACAAAGAATAAATTTTGTGGTCAGCAAAAACCATATAAGAGTTAGAAAATGCTAAGGTACCATTTGGGGAGAAGGATTCTGATTTATAATGCTTATGTTTAGTGTTTCAACACACTTAGGCCCTTTTATATATCACTAAAACATGAGGTCATTTAATTGACCAAACAGCTGGGTTGACTACATTTTAAACTGAATTGACTGAATTCCTAAATTTACTTAGTCACGGACTTAACAAAACCATAAAACGGAAAAAGGATTATTATTTCCATCTCTATGTACTTAAGCAGCAGAAAAGCTTAGGAAATCATGTTAATATAATCAAGCAAGCAGAAGAGGCAAATCTTGACGTCTGTAATGTCATGCAAAGAGAAATATAAGGAGCATGTCCTAGAGGCTCAGGTTGGGAGCACAGTAAAGCCTAATTGACATAACGAAGGCAGGGGGCAAGGTGGGGTTTATTGTACCAGTCACATAATTTGGTGCATAGCCGTGGTCGGAATGAATCCTGTAGAGTCCAAGGAAATCAGGGGTCTGGCTTTCCTGTGCTGTCATAGCACAAAGCTGATGTGGACTATATTACTGAAAGTAAATACTATTTTTATCAAACTGGGAACACCTTAGGACTTCGGTGTTTACAGAGTCTATCCCTTCAGTAAATGGCTTTTCCTCTGCCATTCCTGGCTGCCTGACATTCAGGAAAGGTTCAGCTGCACATTCCAGTCTGGAGAGTGTGGAAAGGAAGGAGAGTGGCAATCCAGAGAAAAGTGATTAAGCTCTGCTTATACCTTAAATCATTAATTTTTGAGACAGCTTTCCTGAGATCTAACTTACTGCAGGATTCACCCACTTAATGTATGGACTATGTGGTTTTTAGTATATTCACGGTGTTCCGCAGTGATCACAACGATCTAATTTTAGACTATTTAAGTCATCCCCCAAACACACTGCTTCCTCATTTGGCAGTCTGTCACCATACTTCCCGTTCCCTGCTCTATACGACCCCTCCTCTGTTTTCTGTCTATGTAGTTTTGCCCAGTCTGGCCATTTTATACAAATGGAATCCTACAATATGTGGAATTTTATGGTTGGTTTCTTTAACTCACAATAATGTTTTCAAGGTTCATCCATGTCATAGCATGTATTCGATTTTATTGTTTTTTTTTAAATAGTATCCCATGGTATGAATATTCCACATCTTATGCATCCATTCATCAGATGTGAGACATTGGGTTGTCTTCTCTTTCACCAATTGTGAACAATACTGCCATGAACATTCACATACACATTTTTGTATGGATATATGTTTTCATTTCACTTGGGTATACACTTAGGAGTCAAATTGCGTCATGTGGTAACTCTGTATTTAATATTTTGAAGACCTCTCAAATTGTTTGCCGAGTGACTGCAACATTTTACATTCCCATGACTAATGTATGAAGATCCAGATCTCCCCATATTCTTGCCAACACTTTTTATTGTCTGACATTTTGATTATAGGCACCCTAGAGGGTGTGAAGTGCTATCCCATTGCGGTCTACATTTGAATTTCCCTAATCAATGATGGTGCCAACAATCTTCTCCTGTGCGTAGTACCCATTTGATACCGTGTTTGAAAAATGTCTATTCAGATTCTTTGCCCATTTTTAAATGAGGTATTTGTCTTTTTACTGGTAAGTTGTAACAGCTCTTTATATATTCTGGATACTAAACAGTTATTAGATATATAATTTGGAAACAGGTGAGTGAGTCATTTTTGCACTTTCTCAGTAGTGTTCTTCAAAGCACAAACGTTTATTATTTTTTTTAAAAAAAGATTGTATTTATTTATTTAAGAGTGAACGAGCGAGCATAGACAGGGGAATAGCAGAGAGACAGGCGGACTCCTCAGAGTGGGGAGCCAGAAGCTTGGCTTGATCCCAGACCTCCATAGCATGACGAGCCAAAGTCATATGCATAACTGACTAGGCCACCCAGGTGACCCTATTTTTTTTAAGTAGGCTCCTCGCATGGAAAAAGTTTCCAATTTTGATGAAGTCTAATTTATCTATTTTTCCCTTTTCTATCCTGTGGTTTTGGTATTATATCTAAGAAATCATTGCCTACTCCAAGGCTACAATGATTTATTCCTATGTTTTATAGTTTTAGCCTTTATACTTAGGTTTTTGATCCATTTTTTTTATTTTTTTTTCCATTTAAAAAAATTTTTTTGATCCATTTTGAGTTACTTTATATATATGAGGTGTCACACGGATCCAAATTCATTCTTTTGTGTGTGGATTTCTAGGTGTTCCAGCATCAGCTGTTGAAAAACTATTGTTTCCTTCATTGAATTGTCTTGGTGTCTTTAAAAATCAATCAATTATAATCATATGGAGTTTTTTCAATTATATTCCATTGATTTCATGGACTCTCAGTTGTATTCCATGGACTTACATGTCCATCCTCATACCAGTGCCACAAATTCTTTTGTATTGTATCTTGGTGTTAAGTTTTAAAATGAGAAAGTGTGAATCCTTCAGACTTGTTCTTTTTCAAAATTATTTTTGTTATTCTGGGTGCCTTGAACTTATGTATGAATTTTCAGATCAGCTCATCAGTTCCCTCACACAAGCTAGATATTTGGATAAGAACTGCATTGAATCTATAGATGAATTTAGGGAATATTGTCATTAAAACAAAGTTGTCTTTCAATCCAAGAGCATGGAATGCCTTTCTATGTATTTGGATCTTATTTAGTTTCTTTCAGTGATATTTTGGGGGCACCTGGGTTGTACAGTTGACTGAGCAATCCAGTTTTGGTTTCAACTCATGTCGTGATCTCATGGTCATGGGATTGAGTCCTATATCAGGCTCCATTCTGGGGGAGTCGACTTTTCTCTCACCTTCTCTCTTTCTACCCCTCCTTCCACTCTCTCTATATATAAAATAAAAAAGTCTTTAATTCAAAAACAGTATTTTGTAGCTTTAGTGTACAAGTCTTACTTGCTATATTTCTAATGTTTTTATTATTTTATTATACATTGAATTATTTTCTTAATTTTGTTTCCAGATTTTTAAGTTGATAATGTATAGAAATACAATCGATTTTTGTATATTTGAATCGTAAACAGCAATCATACTGCACACATTTATTAGTTCTAACAGTTTTTTAGTGGATTGCTTAGAATTTTCTATATACAACATCATGCCATCTGCAGAGAGAGATTGTTTTACTTCTTTTCCAATCTGGATGACTTTTATTTACTTTCCTTGGTTAATTTCTCAAGCTACAAACATTACTGTAGTGTTGAATAGAAACAGCAAGAGCAGAAATTCTTGTCTTGTTCCTCAGAGGAAAGCATGCAATCTTCAACCACTAAATGATATGGAGTTAGCTATTAGTTTTTTATTAATGTTTTTTTATTGGGTTGAAGAAGTTCACCTCTATTTCTAGTTTGTTGAGTGTTTCCCTTTCTTTTATGTAAGCTGTTGGAATTCATTATGCTTTCTAGGTATCTATTGATATGATCATGTTGTCACTATCTTTTGTTCTATTTTTATAGTGTATTACATTGATTGTTGGGTGTTAAATCAAACTTGCATTCCTAAGATAAATCCTAGTTGATCATAGTGTATAAATCTTTTTCTATGTTGATAGATTTGGGTTTCTAGTATTTTATTGAGAATTTTTACATTTATATTCATAAGGGATATTGGTCTGCAGTTTTCTTGGTATGTCTGTGTCTGATTTAGGAATCAAGGTTATACTGGACTAATATAGTAAGTAGGGAACTTCTCTCTCTATTGGTAAAGAAGAATCTGTAGGGCAGCCTGGGTGGCTCAGTGGTTTAGCACCACCTTTAGCCCAGGGTGTGATCCTGGAGACCCGGAATCGAGTCCCACGTCGGGATCCTTGCATGGAGCCTGCTTCTCCCTCTGCCTATGTCACTGCTTCTCTCTCTGTCTCTCTCATGAATAAATAAATAAAATCTTAAAAAAAAAGAATCTGTAAAGGATTGGAGTGAATTTAACTTTTTGGTAAGATTCATCATGGAATCACTGGAACCTGCATTTTCTCTGTAAGACATTTTAAATTATGAATTAAATCTATTTTCTTGTTACACATTTATTTTGATTTTCTATTTCTTCTAGAGTCAGTTTGAGTAGTTTGTATTTTTCCAGGAATTTACTTCTTTCATCTAAAGTATCTAATTTTTTGGTATACAATTTTTCACAGCATTTCTTGTAATCTTTTTTTTATTTTTGTAAGTTTGGTAGTGACTTTTTCATACCGCTTTCATTCCTTATTTTGATAATTAAAGCTAGTTCCACATGCTATCTCTCTCTTTTTCTTCTAATTATAGCTAAAGGTTTATCAATTTCATGTTTTTTTTTTTTCAAAGAAACAACTTTTGGTTTCCTTTACTTGTTCTATTGCTTTTCTAAACAACTTTTGGTTTCCTTTACTTGTTCTATTGCTTTTCTATTATCTGCATATTTGTGCTCTAATCTTTATTTTTCTCTTCCTTTTGTTTGTCTTGATCTAAGGTTTGTCTTTTTTCCAGTTTACTAAGGTTTATTAAGGAATTTTAGGTTATTGGTTTTAGATATTTTCTCTTTTAATATTAGTGTTCATGGCTATATATTTCCCTCTGAGTGTTGCTTTCACTGTATCTCATAAGTTTGGGTGTGTCAGATTTTCATTTCCATTTATCTCAAAATATTTTCTAATTTCACTTGTAGTACCTTCCTTGATTTTGTTGGTTATTTAATAAAATGTTGATTAATAATCATGTATTTATGAATTTCCTAAATTTATTTTATTAATTTCTTATTTATTTATTTATTTATTTATTTATTTATGATAGTCAGAGAGAGAGAGAGAGAGAGAGAGAGAGAGAGAGGAAGAGACACAGGCAGAGGGAGAAGCAGGCTCCATGCACCGGGAGCCCAATGTGGGATTCGATCCCGGGTCTCCAGGATCACGCCCTGGGCCAAAGGCAGGCGCCAAACCGCTGCACCACCCAGGGATCCCTATTTTATTAATTTCTAATGCAATCCCATTGTTTTTGAAAAACACACTTTGTATGTTTCCAGTCCTTTTAAATATACTGAGACTCATGTTGTAGACTAGAATGTGGCCTATCCTGGAGAATGTTCCATGTGTATTAGAGAAGAATATACATTTAGCTGTTGTTTAATGAGGTATTGGGGTATTGTTGTTTGATGGGGTATGTAGATATTTGTAAGGTCTAGTTGATTAATAGAGTAGTTCAAGACTTTTATTTCCTTATTGATCTTCTAAGTAGATTTTTTTCTATTGTTGAGATTAGGATATTGACGTCTCCAGCTAGTATTGTTCAATTGTCTGTATTTCCCTTTAATTCTGACAGTTGTTGCTTTATATACTCCTATTAGATGCATATACATTTATACTTGATAGATCTTCCTAATGCATTAATCTTTTCATAATTATAAAATTCACCTCTTTATCTCTAATGGTATTTTTTGTTTGAAAATCTTTTCTATGTGGACACCTGGGTGGCTCAGTGGTTGAGTGTTTGCCTTCAGCCCAGGGCGTGATCCTGGAGTCCCAGCATCAAGTCCCACATTGGGCTCCTTGCATGGAGCCCACTTCTTCCTTTGCCTATGTCTCTGCCTCTACCTCTATCTCTCATGAACAACAACAAAAAAATCTTTAAAAACAATAAAATCTTTTGTATGATATTACAGTCACTTTAGCTCTTTAATCATTACTATATGTATGATACAATTATTTCCTTCATTTTTTTTCACTTTTATCTTACTTGTATCTTTAATCTTAAATGTATCTCTTAAGGATAGCATCAAGGTGGATCTTGTTTGTTTTTTTAAGTGTGACAATTTTTGCCTTTTGATTTGAATATTTAATACATTTACATTGGTTACTGATATAGTTAAACTTATGTCTATCATTTGCTTTTTGTTTACTCTACATCCCATATCTTTTTTTGTCCCTTTGTTTCTTCTTTACTGCTTTCTTTTGCATAAGAGTGTTTTCTAGTGTAATGTATTAACTTCCTCAATGATTATTTATAATTTAGTCATTCTAGTTTTTTTATTTTTATAAAATTAATTTTTGGAAAATTTTTATATTTACAGAAAACATTGTGGAGATAGTACAGAGTTCCCAAATATGCCACATCTAGTTTTTTCTATTATTAGTATCCTGCATGAGTATGGTGCATTTGTCACAATTAGTGAATTAATATTTATGTATTATTATTTAACTAAAGTACACACTTTGTAAAAATTTCCTTAATGTTTACCTAATATATTTTCTCTGTTCCAGGATACCATCCAATATATAACATTACTTTTATCATATATTCTTAGGCTACTCTTTGCTTTCACAATTTCAGAGACTTTCCTTATTTTAACAATCTTGACAATTTTGAAGATTGTTTTGGGGCATTTTGTAGAGAGTTCTTCTATTGGAAATTGTCAAGTGTTTTTCTTATTCTTAAACTGGTATTATGTGTTTTGAAAAAATGGCCAGAGGTAATGTGCAATCTTTATCAAATCATTTCAAGGATCCCTACTGTCAATAGGACATCACTCTTGATGTTGACCTCTAACATCTTGCTAAAAATGTTTGTTAGGTTTCTTTACTATAAAGTTACTCATGTTTTTAAAAGATTTTTTTATTTACTTATTCATGAGAGACACACACACACAGAGGCAGAGACATAGGCAGAGGGAGAAGGAGGCTCCATGCACGGAGTCAGATGCGGGACTTGATCCCGGGACTCCAGGATTATTCTCTGAGCAGGAAGGCAAACGCTCAACCGCTGAGCCACTCAGGCATCCCAAGTTATTATTTTTAACCTTTGTATAATATGCTCCTTGGAAGGAGATCACCATGTGCAGCCCACATTTAAGTGGGAGTGTAACTCCACCTGAGATTGAAGTATCTACATAAATCATTTGGAAATTTCTCCTTTAAGATATTTGTCTTTTCTTCCCCATTTATTTATTTATTCAATAATTCATGTATGTCAGGATGAATTCATGAATATTTATATATACTTTGCTATATAATCTGATACTATTTTATTTTATTGTTCAAATTGTTCTTGCTTTGGCCTTTGGGAGCTTTTTCAGTTGGTTCCTGTGTCCCCTTGTCAAATTTCATCATTATATGGGTTTTTGTGTTTTTGTTTTTAGCGCTCTCTTGCTTTATGGCACTAGGAGATGCTCTAGGCTTATCTTGCATGTTTACTTCCCCAGCCCTAAAATAAATCATTTTTTAAGGAATCGTATTCACTTTTATTGGAAAATGGTACTAGAAATCATGAGTTAGGTGCTAGGTACATTCATTTCTACTAGGGTATTGTTATTTCCAGGCCCTCTCAGTTGCCAAAGCAAATAAATATATATTTTTATACCAACCTGGATATATACATATATCTGTAAATATTTCTATATGTAACCTTATTTGTAACTCAATAAGCTAAGCATGAATTCATCTGAAAATCTTCTAACTTCCTATCTTTTCTTTTTCTTTTTTTCCTATCTTTTCTTATTTAAAAACTTCCACTACAATTATTAGAAACCCAGTTCCCACTGTTCATTTATCTATTTATATATATGTATATTCAATATATTTTTTACTGTCATATAATTAAAACCTCAATTTAAAGAAGATTAGACAACCTAAAGTTTCTCTTTAAAACAAGTATTGTCATTCCTATTTTGCAAGTGAGGCTGGAGGAGGTTAACTCATTTGCTCAAAGTTACAGTGCTTATGAAATTAACTGGAATTCATACCTAGAACAGAAGGGATTCCAAAATCTACCAAGAGCTTTAAACTCCTGTGACTGGGAATATGCCTATGATTCTAGTTACTGGTTAATGAAATTCAATTGGTCTACCATTCTAATGGAGGAATGCCTGGGATGCTGAGCCTTTCCCTCAAAAAGCAATAACTTAGGAAATGTTAAAAATGTCTCCCTCTTGACTACAAACATGAAGTAAGAGTATTTTAGAAGACAGGAGCAAGTGGAGTCAGAGAGAGATTACAATAGGTCTGAGAGGATTAGTAGGGAAGGCAAAGAGATCAAGAGGAAAAGACCTACATACACTATTCTAAATAGGCTAAGTTCTTTTAGGTAAGTCATATGAAATTGCTGATATTTGACTTTTCTTGTCTTACAAAAATAACAATATTGTTCAACCTGTATATGCCTGCCAAAACTTTGATAAAGGGGGGGGCATTTTTTTCTTTTATAACTAATCAGTAGATAAAGATAGAACAAATGAGACTGCTTTCCAGAAAGCAATACAATTTTATATCATATCCTCCTACCTTTATTTAACTCCAAAGATAATAATCTCAACGTAAACTTCTTTTAAAAATACAAAAATTTTCTTTCAAATGGGATTTATTCATTTCACTTTGTTTTGATGAAGATTTTTGACTCTCCTCAAACTTTCCCAATCATGATAATCTTTTGTCCTGATTGCTTTTGTTGTTACGGTCATTAGTCATAGTAGTGATATTAGCAGCCATCACCATTGTCATTGCCATCAGTGTCAGGGTGTCATCATAGCAGTATTCTCTTTTGCCTAAAGGAGCATCAGATAGGTAGACGAGGGAAACACAGTGCAAGATTTATCTTAGCTATGCTTGCTAAATTGGTATCTGCATTTTACACTGTGACTTTAACCTCTCTGTTGTTTATCTCTTTAGCTGGAAAATGTGGATTGTGCCAATTTTACAAGGTTACTATAAAGGTTAATGTTTGTAACTTTTAAAGCTTCTTTGGTAAGACGCTCAGAGGAGGGAAAGTATTATTCTACAATGTTTGGTGCCTTCTGTCACAGGGCTAAGCTATGAATTTAAAATCTGATTAAAACATATCATTTTTCTCTTTACCTGTCAATTGTCTTCTTATTGAATAAATAAATTGAATACTGAAGTGGGCATTTACTTAAAAATTCCATCAGATTCAGCCTCTTTTCACTGACTATTCCAACTTCATTTGTTTAAAAAAAAATGCATTTTTTAGTGTGTCTGGACTGCAAAATACTGAATAAAATTACCATGAAAAATAAGTACTGTCTGCATTAGATTGATGAAGTAATTGAATGATTACAGGGATCTTAAAATATCTTCTGATGAGCATATACTTCTGCTTATCATAAAAACAATTTTTGAAAAAGAACTTTTCAAGCTGAAACTAAAATTTTATTTTAAGAACTAGAAATTAATAAATTTCTCTTTCCTCCATTAGAATAGAGGGAATGACACCTCGACTTATTTTCTAGGTAACTTAAAAAGAAGGTTTAACTGGACCCAAGCCAGTTTCATTTCATACCAAACAATTTCTCTTGGAGTTGAAAGTATATTCTTTGAAAATTCTGAAGATTTTTCAAAAGAAGTTGTGAATCTCTTCAGGTATTGAAATCAGATTGTTCTTTCTACAAAATAGAAACTTCTGAAATTAATTTCAATATGGATTTTTCACATGTATGTCCACATATCTAACAATGGTTAAAGAAATTATGGTATATTCACATAGTAAATTGCAGTACAATTATTTTTTAAAATCATATTTTAATGGAAGCATTTAAATTTCCTTAGAAAAATAGATAATTGTGAGTAGGATATTATATATGTGATATAATCCAAATGCTATTGGATTTTATATCGTTAGAATATATATACATGCATATATATATATATCTGAAAATAAAGACATAATGATCTGTTAAATTCTGTTCATCATTGAGTAGTAGAAATGCAGGTGGTTTTTATTTATGTTTTATTTTTGTGTATTTTATATGTAGAAACTCAAAGCTAGAAATACTAAAAATTATATGAATATATATTATTTATAAAATTATTACCACATGAGTATCTGCAATCATATAGAACCAACTTCTGCAGAATTTGACTAGGGAAGGAGGCAGAGGAGGCTAATCTAGTAAGAAAAATGACAAACTTGGAAGAGAGTCTGCTTCTTCCAGAATTGAACAGCCAAGAGCTTCATGGGTTAGCATCATGGTGGCTGTGAGGGTGTGGCATGAGTATTATATGGATTTCTGGTCAGGACAAGTCAAGGAAATGAAATTATCTGAGAAAATAAAGAATGAAATGAATGTAAGGATTTGTTGTGGGTTGTAGAGTCAGCATATTCAGAGGGTTTTGGAGAACTAAAGAATTAAGGGAAAAGGACTTTTAATATTATGTGAGTCATATTTTTTGATCCTCTCTTAATGTTCTTCAAGAATGAAAGCAAAGGATTTGAGTTACTTAAATATTGCTTCTGGAGATTGATCTATAATTTCATAAATGTAGTCCTGTTCTGAACTGGAATACGTGGATCTCCATATTCAAAAGATTTAATAAAGATGCAGATGTTTACTTGTGTATCTTTCTAGTCATAATTATAAAAAGTCTTTTTAACTGTGTGGTTAATGAAGGTATGTTATCTTACAAAGACTTTTCTTAAGTCAAGCAATCTATCAGTAGTTATATGTCAAAGCCAGCTCAGGCACCCTTCAAAGTCATAGCTGTTTCTTTTTTTTTTTTTATTAAAGATTTTAATTATTTATTCATGAGAGATACACAGAGAGAGGCAGAGACATAGGCAGAGGGAGAAGCAAGCTCCCGTTGGGGAGCCCGATGCAGGACTCGATCCTGGGACCCCAGGGTCACGCCCTGAGCCCAAGGCACACGCTGAACCACTGAGCCACTCAGGTGCCTGTCATAGCTGTTTCCTAATTCACTACCATAAGTGTGAGACCTGTAGTGTGCATCTCATAAAGTGACTTATGAGAGCACACTTTCACCCCAAATAGAAATGACACATTTTCATAGGAAAAGACTAATCAGAGATTTTCCAACAACACAATCCAGGATGCAGGAAAAAAAAAGGGGGGGGGCATCCACAATTGGTCTTCCAATTAATATGCATGTTCAGTGAGCAATTACAGGACAATATATACTTGATTGCTGATAAGAGGCATGATATGGTGGGGTTCTGATAACCACAAAAGTTTGTGAAACACTATTGTAGGTGATGGAGAACTAGCAAACCATTTTAAACAGAGAGGTGTCATGTTCAAATATATAGTTTACAGTGATCTGCAGGATGCTCGGGGAAGAAATGAAATTTAAACAATTCTCTCTGCCCAACCTATGTTATATCCTCATATTTCAAAACATTCGAGCCTTCTTTAACATGCATTTAACACAACTAGCTTAGAAAAAATGCTCTGTGGCTTTAATTTTTATTTTGCCAGGTTTAATGAGTCTTTACTCTCTTTAAGATCTTTGCAACTTCATCTATAAAATAAATGGGTAATCTCAGTGATCACTAACACATCCTTCAAATTCTGTGAAATAACGAAATTAAATGGTTATGTGAATCTCTAAAGGTTTGTTTTCATAGAACACCCACCTCTTGGTTTCTGAGAAAAAAAAAATTGACATTTCTACTTAGACATACACTAAAAATATATTTAAAAACCTTGATAATTTCTTTTGGTTTTCTTCTCATTTTTTTCCGATGCATAATAGCCTAAGATTGTATGTAATTAATGGAGGGAGAAAGAAGAAATGATAAGAATTTGAGATAACTCTTCAGTATAAGGATGCTCAATATCTTAGTTGCCATAAAAGTTAATGAGGATGTCAAGTTACTTTGAAGTTCAACCCCCAAAGGACATTCTCAATTCTGCCAAAAAGCAAAAGCTACGCATGATAATGAGCATCTCTGAGGGAGATAAAACAATGATGATGGTAGAAGATGCATGGCTCAATTATGTGCAGAATAATAATAAGCCTTGCATCCTGTATACTTTCCTAATTGGATAACAGTGCAACCCTGTGTACTACAAATAGTACAGAGTGCTCATTAAGGCAGAGAGAAAAACAAAAGTATCTTGTCTTAGTTTTAACTCAAATGCTGTGAATTTAGAAGAAAAGACACATCTAATACGAATAGCTGTACCTATTTTTTCATAGAGGTTTCTCTCATTTTGACAAGCTACTGGAGCTGAGGTGAGTTTAATTAGTTCAATGCATCATGCTAAATTGTAGAAAGGAGGAAAGCTGGATAAAAAAGGGAGAAAAGTATCTTAGTTTTTATCATACAAATTCTATCGAAATGCAGGACCAGTGGGGATCTTTAATTTCTCTCCAGTACTCTAAAATTCTGTATGTGAAACTGTTGGTAAAGGGGTTATCCAAGTTTTATTTTTCCAGATGTATTTTCCTGCTTCATATCATTTTTTGCCATCGAGTCTTTTGACAATAATAGCTATTCCAGTCAACTGAATGGTTAAGAGGAATTACCCACTCGTGTATTTCAGGACTGTGAGAGAATAATAGGTAAAAGGGATAGGAGGCCTGGAATAATAAACCACTACTGTCACATCCTAGGAGGTTCCCAGGCATTGTCTGGAAAGAAAAGAATATCGAAATAAAAAAGAAGGAAAAGAAAAAAAAATGAGAGAGAAGGGTGAGGACAAAATGAATGGAGGTTAAGAAGGAAAGAAAGGAAATGGAGAGAACAGGAAGAGGAAGGAAGGGAGACAATAGCTGCTGGATCAGGCACATGACCAAATGGAGAGAATAAGATAAATATTTCAAAGTTTTAAGGCAATTGTACAGGACTCTAAAACTACATCTTCCCAAGAGAAATCTTAGAGGAAAAACTCAACAGCTACTGCTCAATTATAATGCACCAAAGGATTCTTTCTAGAGGAAATATATTCTTGTTAGCATCCAGAGGTTCCTAGAGGGACAGAACCTTTACTATTGATGCATCTACACTATTGAACACTTGATAAGAGACTTGAGAAACATACGTGTTTGTTCTCCATCTGTAGTAAATCTAACTCTTTCATATTCATAAATTCCGTAAACTTCAAATCACACCCTAACTCTGGGCCACATGGTATAGAGAGCGTCACTAGAACCAGATCTGTCTTCATGTTTGCTTCTAGGTGGGAGGGTTCAAGAAAAGGGAGATGTCTTCTCATTTACTCTTACATTTCTGACCTGAATTTTATTAGGTCATTGTCATTATTTTTGTTTCTAAAATAGAATAAGCATCTCCTCAAAGACTTTCACTGCTCTCAAGTACAAGGTACATTGGCTTTGTGGGCTTACTATTCTTCACAAGTCTGGAAACTATTTTAGGACACCAGAAACTATGTGGTTTTAAGGTTCGGTGATGAGGGCAATGGCTACCTCAGGGGAAGTTGTATCCTCACCAAAATGGATAAATAGATTCCATTATTTCTCTTAGGGATACGTTTAATGTCAATGCCTTAACCTGTAACTGTTATTTGGGAGTGGGGTGAGATTTCCTATACTACCAACTAACTTCAGAATTGTTTGAACGTTCCTAACACAGGATAGCTTAATGTGTGGAAGTTGAGGCTGACAATCACCCTTAGAGTTATACTCTCTCACGGAGAAGTAATAACTATTACCTTCTATTATCCAAACTCTGCGTGCTTTCTCCCTATCCTACTTTTCTGCATAATCTCTTCTCAATGCATTTCATTCTAACACCAGAATATCAAGCTTGGTTTTACCTAAACGACTAATTTCCTTTGACCATAGGACGGTCGTCATGTTTCCACTTTGGTAAGGACTCTTAGGAAACTCAAAGCTAGACTGTGAGCCTCTTCTAGTAAAGCGCAGGGAAACGTGTGGCCTATATTGTTTGTTTTTCCCTAAACTAACCTTATGTGAATTCCCATCATTTTCCCCATTTTACTACTTTCCTTTACCCTTTTAAACTATTTATCTTATAATTATACACACACATATTACACACACACACACACACACACACACACTTTTAAACCTCTTCTGGGCAAGAGGATAATGTATTATGTAGGCTGCACTCAGCTGCAGGTTACAAATAATACCTGCTACTCCTTTATCCAGATTAGACTTTTTTATACAGAGAAAATAATTCCAGAGGTACACAATATTGGTCTAGAATTTTAGAACTCTTTAAGCATGGTCATAAGCATGGTTCCACATACCCTAAAATCTGACAAATTCTGACTTTTATTTGAAGTATAAAGACTCTGGGAACATTGTATTCACAGCAACAGAGTGGACAAAACAGAAATCAAAAATAACACGTAATCACTGTGTTTTCATATGGAATTGGTAAAACAAATACACCTTTCTGACTTCTATTTCATAATTTTTACCTGTTGGTAAAATTCTCTACATCTACCTGACTTTCAATATCAGGGAGGAGTCCATTATTGCAGATTGTATACTATCGCCTTAATTTCTATCAACAAGCATGGAATTAATATGAATAAAAACTAACATTCTGAACATTAAATGTCTTCCCCTATAAGATGATCCATCAAAACAACCATTAGGAAAATAATTTCGAGTCAACATATTTAAAGGTAATCAAGCTCTGGTGTGCCTGGGTGGCTCAGTCAATTAAGCATCCAACTCTTGATTTATCCAGCTCAGGTCATGATCTCAGGGTCATGAGATCCAGCCCCATTTGGGGCTCCATGCTGGGTGTGGAGCCTGCTTCAGATTCTCCCTCTGCCTCAGCCCCTCCTAGGCCCCCATGCACCACTTGTGCCCTCTCTCTCTCTCTCAAAAAAAAAAAAAAGTAATCAAGCACTAGTATACTCAAATCAGCAGATATGAGTAGTACATCATCTTTAAGAGGAAAAATGTGTAGAGTATTAAATATTAGATTCTTCTTTTGACTCTAAAATTGTCTTTGAATATAAATTTCAAAACAATGAACCTGAGCACCAAAAATTTTTTGCCTCATTGTCTTGGGCTCACTACATTCAATTTTAGTCCTTTGAAAAATGATGGTGTGCTAACAAGACCTTCCATTACCTGCCTGTTTTAATTCACTGTTTTGACTTTCATAATCACTTTGTTTCTACATTTAACAAGTGACTATACTGTTATCGCTGTAGTATTAGCAATAACATTCAATTAACACTCACACTGCGAGCTAAAATTATACTTTACTAACACCTAACTTCTACCTTCTGCTCTCGTGCTAAATGGCCGCTAATCTCTTCTTTGCACTTAATGATATTACTGAACTGAAAGAAATCTATAAAAAAGAAGTGTGAAATATTTTGGGGAGAATCATATTTTGTAAGATAAATTAATGTGTCAAGTAACATGTACTTATTGATCATCAACACCAGTGTGGGATTATACAAAACAGGCCAGTGAAGATGAGAGAAGCATACACTGAGTTTTCTTATCATCAACTAATAAAAAAGACATCGCAAATACACATGGAAACACTCAGAGAAGCAAAAACAAGGAAATAAGATTTGTGTAATTATTGCATGTATGTTTTTTCTCGAAATTTTATATTTTTACATTTAACTTTAGATGGATTATCCATTTCGAGTTCTTTTTCATATAAAGTGTAAATTATGTAAAATGTTTTTTTTGTTCATTATTCGTTTTGCATTTAGACAATCAGTTTTTTCAGTAACTTTTGTTTAAAAGATCACTCTTCTTCTTTACCTTTGCAACTTCGTTAAAATCAGTTGATCATGATAGTGTGGATCCTTCTGAACTCTATTCTCTTTTGATTTGTACGTCTATCCAAGGCTTCCGCAAACAGGAGAGTATCCTGCTATGGTAGCTTTGTGAGAGATACATTTTGAAAGCAGGTAGTGTGACTACAATTTGGTTCATCTTTTGCAAAATTGTTTTAGTTACCTTAACTCCACTAGTCCATTTAAATTTTATAATCAATTTGCTTATGCATCAGAAGAAAAATCTACTGGGATTTTAGTTGGGATTGTTTTTGATCTATAAATTGATTTTTTGAGAAATTAACATCTTTAATAATATTAATTCTTTCATATCATGAACTTGGTTTATCTCTCCATTATCTTCTCTTCATAATAAACTATCAAAGCCCAACCTATTTAATTTCTTTCATCAATGTTTTGTAGTTTTCACAAATATTTAGCTTATTTTGGGGGGCGCTCTTAGAAGTGTTACTTTTTTAGATTATTAATCCCAATATTTTGTTACTAGTGTATGTACTGGTTTCTGAATCTTTACCAATTTCCTTTTTAATTTTGTTAAAATTCATTTACTTGGTGCTAGAAGCTTTTACATAGAATATTTGGATTATCTATACAGATAATCATGTTTTCTGTGATGAAAAATGGGTTTTTATGTGTTGTTTTCCTCTTTTCCAATGTGATATATTTTATTTATTTTTCTTCTTTTATTGCACTGGCTAGGACTTCTTTTTTTTTTTTTTTTTTTTCATTCATGAGAGAGAGAGAGAGAGAGAGAATGGCAGAGACACAGGCAGAGGGAGAAGCAGCTTCATTCAGGGAGCCTGATGTGGGACTTGATCCCTGGACCCCAGGATCAGGCCCTGGGCCGAAGGCAGGCGCTAAACCACTGAGCCACCCAGGAATCCCCATTAATTGGTTTTCAAGTGATAATCCAGTCTTGTATTCTTGGTATAATAAACCAGACCTGATGAAAATATATTATCCTTTTTAGAAATTTGATTTACTAATATGAAGGATTTTATTTCATCTATGTTTATGAGAATTTATGGTTTGTAGTTTTAGCTACTTATAAAGTCCTTTCTTAGGTTTTAGTGTTAGAGTAATTCTAGTTTCAGAATATGTAACTTACAAATGTTTTATCCTGTGTTATTTTATGAAGAGTTAGTGTAGAATTAGTATTATTTCATTCTGAAATATCCATTATTGAAAGACTCTGCACTTGGAGTTTTCTTTTTGGGAGATTTTTAATGATGAGTCCCATTTCCTTGATAGATATATTATTTATATTACCTGTTTATTCATAAATATGCTTTGTTAATTTGTGCTTTCAAAGAATTAGTCCAGTTCTTCTAAGTTGAACTTTGGGTCATAGTGTTTTTCATACTATTTCCTTATGGCCTTTTAAAATGTCTGTGGAGTTTTCAGTGATGTCCTTCACTCATTTCTGGTTATTGATAAATTGTAATTTTTCTTTTTTTGATCAGTCTAGTGAAATGTTTATCAGTTTGGTAATCTTTCCAGAGAACCAGGAATTGGTTGGATTGGTTGAACGATATTGATTTCTACTCTTGAAAGTTTTAGTTACATTCCATTTGATTGGTTGGTTCTTAATGTCAAAGCTTAGATTCTAACTTTAATTTCTTTTTCTTTTGTAATGTAAAATTTGCATCTATGAACTTCTTCCAACTACTGTTTTGGCCGAGTCTCACAAATTTCAGTATGTTTAAAATTTCAACATATTTTTAAGTTTTCCCTTGACCAATTATTTATAAGTGCACTGTATTTCCACTTATTTGTCAAATTTCTAAATACTTTCTGTTACTGTTTTCTAGTTTAATTCTCTAATGTTTTTTAGGTTAATTCTCTTATGATCTAAGAATGTGCTTAGGATGATTCATATCCTTTTAAATTAGCCAACGTTCATTTTTTTATCCCAGAATATGATCTATTTGTTGAATGTTCTATATGTACTATAAAACAATATGTATTCTACTTTTGTTGGATAGATTGGTCTAAAATGTTGACTAGTTCAATTTGGTTGATGGTATTGTTCAATTTTCTCTATTTTTACTGATAACCTAACTAATATTTTTGTCAATTATCAGAATTTTGTCTTAAAGTCTCCAGTTATAATGATAAATTTGTCATTCCATTTTGTTCTTATCTGTTTTGATTCATGTATTTTTTATTATAACTTCTTGGGAAATTAACCTCTTCATCACTATGAAATGACCCTATTTTTCCCCAGTAAAATTCTTCACTCAGATTTTCTCTGATTTTAACAGAGCTGATTAAGTTTACTCTGCATTTATTTTAGTATGGACTGTCTTCTTTTATTTCTGATTTTTTGTGAATTAAATTATCAATTTCTATAATAGTTCTATAATAGTTTCTCTGAAAAAAGAAAATATAACAAGAACTATTATAGTGTGTAGAACACTCTTTGTCTATCCTTTATAGTAATCTTGTGCTCTTTTATTAGTTTTCTCCTTTTTATTCTTTGTTTTCTCCTTGGCATTGAATTTTTTTCAAATATATTAACTTTCTATTATTTCTTTTTAAATGACTTTACTATATATTTTATAGTATAATTTATATATTAACTGCATCCATTTTAAGCATAGAGTTTATAATATGTTAACAAATACATATACCTCCATGTAACCACAACCAGTCAAAAGATAAACATATATGTCACTCTAAAATGTCTCCTCATGCCAATTTATAGCCAATAATCCCACATCTATCCCTTCCCCCAGGCAACAATTGACCTGTTTTCTGTCACTATACATTAGATTTGCCTGCTCTAGGGCTTTGTATAAGTGAAGTTATACAAAATAATCTTTCTGTCTAGCCCTTTTTACTAAGCTAAGTGGTTTTGAGATTCACAGAATATTATGGTACATGTCAGTAATTGGACTTTTATAGGTATTATTTAATTGCATTAATGTGGTACAATTTCTTTATACATTAATTTTTGGATGAGCATTTAGGTTTGTTCCTAGTTTGGGATTTTGAGACTAAAGATGCTATGGACATTTATGCACAAATATTGGTGTGACACATGTTTTTGCTTCTGTGTAAGTATTGTATGTATAACAAACACATGGTATAGGTATGTGTGACAAAATCCCCAAGGTGTTTTCCAAAGCATTTTTACCATTTTACATCCCCCTCAACAATACAAGGTAGTTAGTTCCAAATATTCCACATCCTTATCAACACTTAATGTAATCAGCCTTTCAATGTGAACCATTCTGATGAGTTTTTCATAACTATTTTAATTTATATATTTTTTTAATTTATAATTTTCTGATGAGAAATTAAGCTGAGTATATTTTATATGCTTATTGGACATTTATATATCTACTTTTTTGAAAGTTTTGTTAAATCTTTTACCTATTTTATTGCATTTTTGTTTTCTTAATACCAAATTGCAAACCTTCCTTATATATTCAGATATCAGATTCTTTGTCAGATACAACTATTGCAAATATATGCCTCAGTCTGTGGCTTGTCTTCATTTAATTAATAAATTATTTTGAAGAACAGATGTTCTTAATTCTTATAATATTCAAGTGATCTAATTTTCTTTTATGGTTTGTGCTTTTTATGTTTTATATATGAAATCTGTGCTTATTTCAAGGTTACAAAGATTGTTTTTTGTTTTCTCTAGACATTTGCTACTGTTCCAGAAGTAACATTGAAAAAACACTTTTTCCCAATTTTTTTCATTTTTTCCCAATTAAATGACCTTAGCAACTATGTCAAATATTAATTGACTATCACAGACCTATTCAGTTCTACCCCTAAATAGGACTGTAGTACAACCATTCATTTTCAGCTCGTAGTCACTTACTGAACCTGTAGTTCATGAACCAAACTCAGCTTTTTCTCCTCTTCCTTTAGTTATTTATAAGAAATTCCCCTTCTGGCTATAAGAGAAACATGCCCTCTAGAAGACACTTGGTCATGTGTCATTGTCATGACTGGGAATGGAACTAAACTCCTGGCATCAAGTGAGTAGAGATTAAGGATGCTACTAAATATCTTAGAATGCACAGGAGAGCCCCACAAAAATTATCAAGTCTAACATGTTGATAGTGCTCAGACTGAGAAACAATACTGTAATGCAGTATTAGGGTTTTTCAGGAAAAAAAAAAAGAACCAATAGGAGATAGTCTATACATCTATATAGATTTTTATAGGAGTTGGCTCACATTTAAAAAGAAGTCCCATGTATCAGCATCATTTGCATTGTGGCCTGGACAAACTAAAGAGTCTTTTCTTCCGGTTAAGAGCCCACCTGAATTTGGAAATGCCTTATGTCACTAGTAAATGAACCAGAACAGTATTTTCATACACTGAAGTGTGAACTGTGCTACCTCAAGAACCCGAAGAGACCTTCCAAGTATTTTTGCTTCCCACTTAGGTGTGGAAAGTGTGAGTTGCAATAATTTTGTCCTTTATTTTGGAGAAGTTTTCCTGGCATGCCCCTGGCCTCTAGATCTCTAAAAACTTCAGGCCCCTGAACCATTTTAGGTTTTATCTCTGACTTTTGGAGCATATGGGTTTTATCGAGGCCTCCAATATATTTGCCATATCTTATCTGGCTTAATTAACTTGATGTCATCAAAATAGTGGACCAACTTTATCTTCTGTGAAACATCCAGATGGTCCAGGCCCCTTCTGAGTTTATTACGGCAAAACAATTAACACAGCCTTACAGCATGATGTTAAATGTATTTTCTTATTTGTCCCACATAAATGTGAGCTGTTTTTGATATGTTCTCTTGAAACAGGGGGAAAAAATGTTCTGACCTCATCATGGCTACATACCTAATGCCGAGTTGATCTACTGTCACAAAATACCATATTTGGCATAGCAGCTACAGCTGAGGCTACTACTTGGTTGAGTTTGTGGTAGTCAACTGTTAATTTGCCAGGGTCCATCTTTTGTAGGTATTAGATTATCTACTAAACAGGGATATGATGAGGACCAACCTCTTGCATCCTTTAGATAATTAGATAATTGAAGATGGAACTAATCTCTATTTCCTCCAAAGATTGATATTGCTTTGTATCTTGGCCATAGGGAGGGACCGGTTCAAATGCTTCTTCCTGGCTCACACTCTACAACAGCTTTAAAGATTAACAAACCATTATGGGGGTTCCACCACCTACCAAGTTTATCTATTGAATTATATATTAGAAGACCAGAAAAATGACCACCATGTGAGTTCACAGACCCAGTGCCCTCATGGGGAGTCAGGCCAGGGTCAGGACTCTAGTTATTACTTATACACCACTCACCCTCACTGGTGGTAGGAGAGGGTCATACAGATGCCTCAAGTCCAGGCATTGTCAACTTAGGCCTTGTGTACATCAGTTCTTGCCTCCTATTGAACAATTATCAGTGTAAATGGTCATAAGGTCCTTCTGCAGAAAGCCTAGAAGAACTATCACTGTATACCCTGTTGTGGTATGGTAGAGTCCTTTCTCAGTAGGTCTCTGCCTTTTCTTCATGTAGTGGTTTCTGAGTCATAGAGACATCAAATTGAGAAACTGAAAAATGTCTTGTGAATTTGTATTGGAATGGCTACCCTCAGAATTCTGATCATCCAATATGCTTGTTGATTGCCCATCTATTTTTGTTTTAAAAATACCATCGTTCTACTAATCATATCCATATCCATAACTTTCTGCGAATCAGCTGCCACTTCTTTCCTTCCCCACCCAATGCTACCTTGTCACCCATAATAGTACTTGTACCCTAAGCATAGAACAAGTAGAGTTCTCTACAGAGAACTGGTAGCTCTCATATACCTATATATTTACAGGAGAAAAAAAAAACTATATTATTTAAGCAACTGTATTTTGGGTCTCTGTTACTTAGCTAATCCTATTTCTAACTATCACAGTCACTTGTGATTATATTCAGGAATTATTTAGTTATGAAGCATTATGTTTCTGAAGAATATTATAGCCTATGGAATCCCTGGGACAAAGGTAGTAGGATGGATCCCAGGAGGAAACTAATGACGAGAATTCAAGTATCAAAAGAAGGCAGATATTTATGTTCTAGAGGTTTGAAAAGGGCTATTATATTTGGGAGAAAGAGAAAGAGGATGAAATCACCACATGAAAGCAAGATTTGGAATTCAGTTTTGTCCATAAATATATCTTGTTTGAATAGTTTACATTTCCTTTTTCCCTGTAGGAACAGACCACAGTATTTTTTTTTATGTACAGCATAACTCCCTTTGGATATTCTAAAAAATCTTGCTTTGTTTTCAGGGACTGAAGAACATAGGAAATGGTGTTTCTACAGATCATTGTTATGCTGAGGAAAGTTTGGCAATTGAAGGTAGCAATTTTGAAATTTAAAACAACCCTCAACTAGGTAAGCAGAGCCCCCATAGTTTAGAGCAATATAGAGAACAGTTGAAATATGCATATATTTAGAAACAGATTCTTTGTCCAAATAGGATAGTAGTGACTCTTAATTCATACTGCATATCATAATGATCTGGTCTGGTGGGGACGTCTAAAAATACCACTATCTAGGCTTCATGGCAGACAAATTAAATCAGAATACTTAGGGATGGAGACAAGGTCTAGGGCTTTTTGTTTTGTATTTAAACTCCCAAGGTGGTTTTAATACCTGGTATATCAGAAAGCTAACACTGAAAGGGTGATTGGGAGGTGTCTGGTGGGCAGTTATTTGTATGGCCTAAGCAAAATAGCCACAACTTTTGAAAATGTATCCTTTGAAAAGGCTCAGTAAATTGACTACCATATTTAACATAAGGTTTGTAATCATTTTTTCATCTAAAAAATAAAATATCTTACATCTAAAGAATACTCCTGTTTTTCTTTTCCTTTTAAATAATAAAAAAATAAGAATAGTAAATATGAAAATACCCAAAACCATAAAAGGAATAAAGCTGTGATATTTTGAAATTCTCTTTAAATTTTATTTTAGGCCTTATCCTGAAGTTACCAGAGTCAGCCTCAGTATATTTTGTGATAAAATATTTCATTTCAAACACAAATAGCCTACTCATTCAGTTTGGAATGGGTTATGTTTTTATTCCCAATGTCATTTTTGCTTTGGCTAGTCTCATTTCAATGTCTGGATTGAAGACAAAGTCTTTTATTGTTTGGTTTTCTTCCATCAGCTCACACTTAAGACAATTACAGCACAGCTGGGCAAATATGCTGGCCTGCAAGTGCCTTTCTGTTTCAAAGCTCCATTGTGAAGAAGAAGCTCAGGGAGTCAACAGAAAAATTAATTACAAATGAAAAGAGCAATCTACATCATATCCAAACACTATTTTGAAACCTTGACATAAATAAGACATTCATGGTTAATTGTTCATAATTGTTAGGTATATTTTGAACATTTTTCTTATAATAAGACTCTGGATCTATTATTCTAAGCTAAATCCCCTCAGTTCTGGAGCTGGTTAAACCTTGGACTAAGGAAAATTGAATGTCAACAAAACCACATTAGAAACTTTGTGTGTGGTGTGTGTGTGTGTTTAATCATATTGATTTGCCCTGGGACTTCTGGTTGGTGTTCTAGGTGATTGTTCCAAGTGAAAAATTTGGTAATACCTTTGCCAATGCCTGTAAGGAAATAGTATTCATGGAGGCAAGAAAGTGTTCGGTAGTGGGTTATGATGCAGGGTGCCTTTATTTGTGATGTGAGGCCCAGAACTGATCTTTTCTGCTGTGCAATGAATTTCCCACAGTGAAGGGTAGGACCACATAGGTATTAATAATGTATGCTAAGTAAGGATGACATCCTAATTCATGATAAGGACTTCTGACTGATGGCTTCCAAAGCACTGACTAGAAGTACTCATAATGTCACCATCATCTGTAGTGTGGAAGTGAGTGCTACGTAGGTAAGTGGGTGGGACAAAAATAACAGAGAAGGATAAGAGCAATGGTCTTCCTCTGACCTATTCACAGAGGACTATTCTTAGGGTACAGTTGGTTTTTGGCATATTACAGAATGGGGTTGTTTCTCAAAATAAAAATCCTAAAAACAAAAGTGAGGTTGGTAAATGGTGAATTTTTGAAATAAGACCCGCTTTGGAGAGGAAGACCTGAGAATGTAAGGCCATCTAACATGCTGTTTAAATTCTTCTTTCAACTATGATGTCTACCCGTAGATCAGCTATCTTTCAGGAGCAGTGAGTCAAAGGACAAAATTCACCCATGTCTGTCAATATGGTACTTTATGGCCATGTGTGAAACTAGTCAGCAATCTGGATGACTTAAAATATGTGATTTAAAATCATGTTCTACTCAGAAATTGACCCACAACTATATAGTCAACTAATCTTCAGCAAAGAAATGAAAGAATATCCAGTGGGAAAAAGTCTCTTCAACACATGATGTTGGAAAACCTGGACAGCCACATGCAAAAGAATGAACCTGGACCACTTTCTTACGCCATACACAAAAATATATTCAGAATGGATGAAAGATCTAAATGTGAGACAGGAAATCATCAAAACCCTAGAAGAAAACTACAGGTAGCAACCTCTATGACCTCCGCCGTAGCAACTTCTTACTAGATACATCTCTGGAGGCAAGGGAAACAAAAGCAAGGATGAATTATTTGGACTTCATCAAGATAAAAAGCTTCTGCACAGTAAAGGAAACAATCAATAAAACTAAAAGATAACTTATGGAATGGGAGAAGATATTTGCAAATGGCATATCTGATAAAAGGTTAGTATTCAAAATCTATCAAAAACCTATCAAACTCAACAGCAAAAAAACATATAATCCAGTTAAGGATTCATCACTTATCATCAGGGAAATACAAATCAAAACTATAATGAGATACCACCTCACACCTGTCAGAATGGCTAAAATTAACAACACAGGAAACAACGGGTGTTGGGAAGGATGCAGAGAAAGGGGAGCCCTCTTGGCTGTTGGTGAGAATGCAGGCTAGTGCAGCTATTCTGGAAAATAGCATGGAGTTTCCTCAAAAAAGTTAAAAATAGAGCTACCCTATGAGCCTGCAATTGCACTACTGTGTATTTACCCAAAAGATACAAAAATACTGATTTGAAGAGGCACATGCACCTCAATGTTTATAGCAACATTATCAAATAACAGCCAAATTATGAAAAGAGCTGAAATGTCCACTGATTGATGACTGAATAAAGAAGAGGAGTAATATTCCATTATATATACTATATATACTCAGCCACCAAAAAGAATGAGATCTCATCATGTTTTTTCCATAAATTTATTTTTATTGGTGTTCAATTTGCCAACATATAGAATAACACCCAGTGCTCATCCCGTCAAGTGCCCACCTCAGCGCCCGTCTCATCATTTGTAATGATGTGTATGGAGATAGAGGGTTTCATGATAAATGAAATAAGTCAGAGAGGGAAATATATGATTTCATTCATACTGGAATTTAAGAAACAAAACAGGTGAACATAGGGGAAGGGAAAAAAGAGAAAGAGAGAGAGACAGAGAGAGAGGCAAACCGTAAGAGACTCAACTATAGAGAACAATTGATAATTGCTGGAGGGGAGGTGGGGAGGTGATGGACTAAATTTGTGATGGATATTAAGAGGGGCACTTGTTATGATGAGCACTGGGTGTTATATGTAAGTGATGAATCTCTAAATTCTACTCCTGAATCTAATATTACATTATATGCTACTTAACTAGAATTTAAATTAAACCTAAAAAAAAAATTACTCTAGAAAACAAAACAAACAAACAAACAAAAAAAAAAGTTCTACTGGCTTATCTTAAAATACCTCTGACAGGCAACCTCTAAATAGTGTAATAAGTAAAGGAAGTGAGAGACAGATAGAGGATAGATAGATAGTGATTTAAATGGTGATAATGTAGTAACAAAAACAAAGTAAGTTACAAGAAATTTCAAATATGATTTTATAACAAATTTTAAAATTTTGTTAGCATGGGAGGCTTTTTAAAAATAAAAATGAACTTAATTTATAAAACATTAAAAATAGGGGATCCCTGGGTGGCTCAGCGGTTTGGCGCCTGCCTTTGGCCCAGGGCGCGATCCTGGAGACCCGGGATCGAATCCCACGTGGGGCTCCCGGTGCATGGAGCCTGCTTCTCCCTCTGCCTATGTCTCTGCCCCCCCCCTCTCTTTCTGTGTGTGTGACTATCATAAATAAAAAATCATAAAAAATAAAAAATCAAAAAAATTATATATATAATCAAGCAATAATCTCACTAAAAATAAGAAGTAACTGGTTGAGAACTCTCATGAGTTTGTACCACCACTTTACCCACTTATGCTCAACTGTGCCCATGATCTCTACCTTCCGTCTTGTTTCTATGAATGTGCTTTTCACGTCACTAAGGTACACTCCACTTGTGCTCAAAACACAAATTCATGTCCTAGTCATTGCTTTAGCAATTTCCCTTCTTTCTGTTACAAAATAAAATTTTTTCTGATCCATTATCTCTTGAAACTGCTTCAAATCAAGGTTTATCCTCACTTGCCCATAGACACTTTTGCAGCAAGCTCAACAGAGCCCTACATGTTGCTGGGTTCAGGGCATAATTCTCCACCTTTGTATGACGTGTTAGCAGCATTTAAGACAACTGATCACTCATTCCCACTTAAGATGTATTCTTTTGGCTTCTGGTAAACCTATTTTTCTGTCTAGCCAGTATCTCTCAGTAATTTTTTTCTCATATATTTTTTCCCCTTAATTGTCCAATGATCCCCCTCTCAAGACTCAGTCCTTGGGCCACTTTTTGGGTATTTAATAGCATCTGAAATCTCACATATCCAAAGCTCAGTTTCTAATATTTTCCCCAAACCTACTACGTATTCTTCTCCATCTCACTAAATTGCTACTCCACTTTCTCAGACAGAAGAATTTGTAGTTATCCTTGACTCCTTCTTCTCTTACCCTGCATCTAATCATTGGCCCTATTTTCAAACTATCCCTGAAATCTAACCATATCTTGCCACCCTTGTTAGCGCTCCTGGCCTGGCCTAAGCTACATGCTCTTTGAATTTAAATTTTCAATAGTCCTGCTTACACGCTTGTCTACCCCCTATGCAATGTCACAGGCCAATATCACCTTGTTAAACTAAAGTTGAATCACTTCACGTTCCTGCTCAAACACTCCCAATGTTAACTCGTCTCTCTCAGAGTAAAGCATAAGGTCATTCCTATGACCTCAGAGTTCTAAATGAATAATGTTCCCCATTGACTTCATCCCCTTCTATTATATCTGAGTCCCTCTGGTTAGAATGATCTCCTCGGGATATTCTCTTGCTCATTTCCTCAACCTCATTAGGGCTTTACTCACATGTTATCTTTCCAGAAGCCTTCCCTGAAATTACAATCTCTTATAAATTTTTAACTCAGTACCCTCTATTTTATTTTTCGTTTTATCAAGTACCACTACATAACATAATACATATTTTTTTCTGTTCTTATCTATTGTTGATTTATTTCAGCTCTGTGAGGGTAAGGATCTTTAAATATTGATTATGAATGATGCCCAGGCAATTAGCACATATATTTTTAAATGAATGGCCATGCGATGCTTTGAAAGATTTATCACCAAACCTAACCCTGCAAAAATAATTGGGCATACACTGTATTATAGATGAGTTCTATCAAGTAAATTTAATCATAATCATAAAGAAGACTGATAATTAATGCTATTATCAATTAGTCTTTATACCAAAATCTGCTCAGCACAGAAAATAAAAGTACAAACTAAACTCACATATGGATATAAATCAAATACTCCTGTGTTAGGCAGTATCATGGCTCCCACCAAAGGTGCCCACATCCTGTTCCCCACAATCTGTGAAAATATTATCTCATGTGGGAAAAACAATTTTACGGATGTCATTAAGGAACTCGAAATGGGGGAGATCATTATAGATTGTTCAAGTTGGCCCAATCTAATACCATGGGTGCTTAAAAGGGGAGACCTTTCCCAGTTATAATGATATAGATGAAGTGTTGCTGGCTTTGAAGGTAGATAACCATAAGACGAGAAACGAGAGAGGCTTCTAAATGATGAAAAAGGCAAGAAAATTGATATCTCTTAGAATTTCCAGAAAGTAACACAGTGCTGTTGACACTTGAATTCCAATCCTGTAAGATCCATGTCAGACTTCTGATCCACAGTACTGTCGGATAATCATGGTGGCTTTTGTGTAAGACACCAGACTTACAGTCCTTTGTCCTAACAATGATAGAAAACTAATATAACTCTCAGATACAAAATCGGCAAAGTAAATTCAACTTTACAAGACATTGACTGATTAGCATATTTTAAATGAAAAATAAGACATTTATAGAAAGTAAACTTACAAGAATCGTAGGCAACTAAAATATGGACTTGTAAGTGAAAACCCCTGGTTTAAAATATCCAACAAATGAAAAGAATGCTGATGTGCTTGGAGTTTAGTAGAGTATGGAGGAAAGTGGCATAAAAGCAGAAAAATAGTGAAGTGACACATCATATAGTTTATAAGCCATAGTAAGAATTCCACATTTTTTTTTATTCTCAGTGAGAATGAAGAAGTCCATCAACAGCAGCCTGTTTAAATAAACTATGGTGCATTTGAAAAATAGAAAACTACACACCTATAAAAAAGTGAAGAAATAACTTATGAAATAGTATGAGCAGAGCTCCAGGATATAATGTCAAGCAAATAAATAAAACCACAGAGGGAATATATAATATGCTATTTTTGTATGCAGGAACATGGGGGACATAAGAATGTATATTTGCCTCTGTATAAAGAAGCTGTCCAGAGATGTAAAGGAAAACAAATGATTTTCCCCAGTGAGGAGGGGAGAAATATAATGAATAAGGTAAGGCTTGAATCAGATTTTTCAGTTTATTTTGTTTTGACTTTTGTGGGGTTCTTTTGTTTAAACAATTTTATTTATTTATTCATGAGAGACATGGAGAGAGAGAGGCAGAGACACAGGCAGAGGGAGAAGCAGGCTCCCTGCCGGGAGCCCGATGTGGGACTCGATTCCAGGACCCCGGGATCACGACCTGAGCCAAAGTCAGATGCTCAACCGCTGAGCCACCCAGGTGCCCCATTGTTTTGACTTTTGAAACCTGGAAAACTATTATTCTTTCATCACAAACAAAAAATTAAATGTATTTACATAAATAAACAGGACATTTAAGAAGTAGAAAAATATCCCCAACTGATATATATGATTTGGATATATAAAGATAACATGTTTCTAGAAGTCATACGTATTTTTTGTTCTAATTGTATAATTTGCTTATTTATTTATAAATATTTATTGATTTGAGAGAGAGAGAGCATGCACTGCACTAGCAGTGGGGAGTGGCAGGAGGAGACCGAGAGAGGCAGAGAATCTCCAGCAGACTCTCTGCTGAATGTACACCCCTAGGCCAGGCTCAGTCTCACCACCTGAGATCATGACCTGAGCCAAAATCAAGAGTCGGAGGCCTAAGAAACTGAGCCAACCAGGCGTCCCATATAATTTGCTTATTTAATGTGATCTTTCCATACTGGATTTAGTGTATACTATGGTAATTATTATAGTCCTACTTCATCAGTTAAACACATTTTATATTTGACAGTTACTCTGATAAATAATTTCAGATGGTGACAATGCAGGTATTAAAATTACCTGTAATAACTGGGATTAGTTCATGTTAATATACTTCACTCACATTTAAATTCTTTATACCTAGTCTACAGATTAGTTATATCAATTAAATTATTTAGCAAGTTTGTGTTCCAGATGTATTTATAGAAAACTGATTAATGTGCTTCCAGTGATTTGGAGAAAATCAAACGTATTATTTGTGTGTGTTATTATTTTGGAAAATGACATTTTAGTGTTGTGCTAAACTACAGGAGACGGGTACAAAATTGCAATCTATGCAATTACCATAAATATGCCTCTTTTGGTTTTACAAGCAAAATATATTAATTATTTGAAGAAACAAAATAATTTTATAAATTATCTGTTGATGAATCTTTATTTAATATCAGCATTATTACTGGAGTATGGAAACAATTTTCTAAAAGAAAATAAGATCATTTCCTCAAGGATTACAACTGTCCTTCTATATATATCTTTTACATAAGATTTCATCTTATTTTATGGGACACCTGGGTGGCTCAATGGTTGAGCATCTGCCTTTAGCTCAGGTCATGATCCCAGGGTCCTGGAATCGAGTCCCGCATCAGGTTCCCCGCAGGGAGCCTGCTTCTCCCCCTGCCTGTGTCTCAGCCTCTCTTTGTGTCTCTCATGAATAAATAAATAAAAATCTTAAAAAAAATTCATATTATTTTTGTCTTTGCATATTTTATGTAAATAACCTCATGTAACTCTCTATTCTATGGGTTTACCAACATAATTTTTAACTATTTTCCTTTGGTGTCTTCCTGTCCTACTTTAAGATTTCTATGTTCAAATTCTTCTTTGAGCACTTAATTGATATTTTAAATTAGATGTATTTAATAGTTGTAAAAAAGATAAATTAATTAATATTTTAATGGTATTTTAATTAAGATTTAATTAAGATTTTAAAGGTCAGAAACCAGTTTGGGTCAAACATACCAGCCATACCAGTAAATGAAGAAATTAACAAATGAAAATGTTAATATTCACAGGTGCCGTTTATAATTTATTATTTTCTGATTTATTCATCTTTTAGCTTCTGCAATCTCCATTATACCCTCTAGAACACTTCCATTTTGTTAGTTCAAGCTCAAGTATTCCTAAATGTCTAAGCTCATATAGTTTCTAAGTCGTTTGGTAATGAAAACAGAGAAGGTATTTTCTCCATGATGCCTTGATGTCTTTTAAAATAAATTATGATGACTTAAAATTGTATAGAATTGTTTAGTGAGGAAAGTTGATGCATTTTTATCATGAAAATTTAAAGATATAAGCAAAAGCATATGAATCCCCAAGTATTTCAACCATTTTTTAGATTGTCAACATTTGCCATTCTTGTTTAATCAGTTCTCTCGTTTTTATAGCTGACGTCTTCTTGAGTTTCGTAAAATACATTACAAAGTGATTCACTTAGTCTAGACCCTTATCAAAAATCAATCACTAAATAAGCAGGATTAAAGATTTTGATGGCCTGTGGACCGCTAAGAAGTTCTTGTAATTTTGTTGATTATTATTTTTTAAAAAGATTTTATTTATTTATTTATGAGGGACACAGAGAGAGAGGCAGAGACACAGGCAGAGGGAGAAGCAGGCTCCATGCAGGGAGCCCAACCTGGGACTCGATCTGGGTCCCCAGGATCATGCCCTGAGCTGAAGGCGGTGCTAAACCTCTGGGCCACCGAGATTGCCCTTTGTTGATTATTTAAAAGTACATAATTTTATTGTGGGACTTTATTCAACACTTAGGACGGTATTATTGTGGTATGTAAAAAAGAGCACACACATACAGTCCACATGTGTGGGTTACCGAGGCAATCATTTGTACCATATTACGATCACAGTGTTCTTATATATACAAGATTATCTCTGGGGATCCTAAAGTTTATAGTTGCATTTGGAAAAAAAACAAACATACATTAGATTTTTCCTTTTGAAAAAAAAAAAGATTTTTCCTTTTGTTCATGAATATAAATTATCTTGTTATAAACCAGTGGAGGAAAACCTTGGGATGTTTATTCATGTGAAGATTACTTGGGACAGAAAAAAATACCCAAGGGTCTTTGGATCTAAAATAACACTGTATCTCGAAACTCCTAGAGGGAATGAAAGCAAAGTCCACATCTGATGTTGAGAGTCCAGAGATGAACCACGTCTCTGGCAGCAAGGACTTGGCGGAGATGACTGAAGCAGCTACCCAAGTGTCCTGATGAATGCCACGACTAGTAAAGGGACATTCGCATTGCCCCTGTGCTTGATCTTTGAGAACATGGCAGGGAAGTGTGGGCTCTATGGGTTTTAAAGTCTTTGGGCAAACAGCTGTGGTTAACTATGAGCCAAAGCAAGTCTTTGGGCAAATCACTGGTATTTCTAAGGAAATGCATGTATGCATATACATACAGGAAATATTTGGCAGACAGGAAGGCTTTATCCCTTATTAAAGCCTCAGATCTATGAAGACTATTTAAAAATTATATTTCTTCTTCTACAACATGAAGCTTAACTGAAAATATGAACTGATCCTTTTAGACAATTAGTTATTCTATAAATACGGAACTACGTTTATTTATAACTCGTATCACCATACAATTCTTTTCAAATTTCAATCATTTTTTCCTACCAGACTCAAAAACTCTGCGTTGTTTGACTCAAAAGCTTTGTTCTCTTTCCCTCTCTTCCTCCCTTTTGTTTACACATAAAAGTCATGGTATGTTAGTCATTTCCACCTCAGAGCAGCAGCAAATTCAATATTCTCCTTTTTATCTTTCCAAAACTTCTCTTATCTAAATTAAAGCTATCCTTTTTGTCTTAAGAATTCTTCTTTTTTAAACACAGACAAGGTGATTGGTTTTCTTTGGGGGTCCATTTTCCCATAAAACCACGAGATTTTATGGCTGCATATGTCACTGTGTACAAAGCAAGTAGAATAAAATGAAGCCACGCTGAGCCGCCGATGCTAGACAGTGAGCGAGGATTGCTCCCTGACCCTCGTTCTCACAAGCCAGCCCTTGGCAGACCAGACTGTTTGTCTCAGGACTATCACAAGCCAGAACACATCATGGAAGTTGAGCATGGGGCCGCAGGGTCTAGTCAAAGCCTACTCAGAGCATCTCCTCCATAGTAAGGAGGAGGAACACAACTAACAGGAATGACAAAACACAAACAAGATAGAGTTCAATTCAATAACTGGTAGCCACTGTCTTCCCAGGCAAAGAGAAGAAAAGGAAGGTTCTAGATGATATATCGACTTTCTACCCACCCTGACTCCTTATTTTCATGCTTGGTCTCTACTTATCACAGTTTATATGGATTGAATTGTTTTGTTTTGCTTTTTGTTTTCTGTAATGGTCGTTATCACATAACCTTTCAGAGTTGGGTTTGCAATGTATCTACAAGTTTTTTTTAAAAAAATGAATCGAATAGATGTAATTGCTGATGAAGTTGCCAAGTTATTATTCAGAGAGGAGCAGGGAAAACAACTCTTGATTAAGGTTCTTTTGTTTCCCTCAATATACAGCTCTATTTCCTTCTTTCTCCTGTCCCATTTCTAAGTATAGCATTTTAAAATTTCCTGTCTTAATATTAGCCTAATCAGCCCATTGAAAACTAACTCGCATAGACCTCCCAGAGTGCATCTGATTATCAAGGTGAAACCAGAATCAGATTCCTTGTCTTTAATAATTAAATTCTCTCCTTCTGAAAAGGAGGGTCAGAATTGTTGCAATCTGGGTTACCAATCAGATATTTAAGAAAACAGGAAAGGCTGAGAGGTCAGCAGCTGGATTTTGCAAACAAAGCAAAGCTAAGATACATTCCATTCCTCTCTCATTAAGCAAACAAAGAGGATCCAGTTAAATCAAAGTTTAGGATTACTGAATGTAAGCAAGAGGAGAAAACCTAGAAAAGAATGATGTGCATGCAATCTAGAGCACTAATTTCTTCCATTGTAACAGTTAAGAGAAATAAACTTTTGAAGATCTGTCTAATTGGAGCTCGTTGTAGAATTTTCTAGAGCTTCTCTTATTCTTTTCTTGTTATTTCTAAAAGTTTGGGGCTAGGTCAATATTTCTTCTAAAGTAGAGTTCAAATCTCTAAATGTAGTCATCCCGTTAACTGAGACTGTTTCATGCAAAAAAAAAAAAAAAAGTAGATAAATAAAAAAAGAGTTCAGAGGTAGCTTATGAGTCATTTCCTTTATTCCACCGAACATTTCTCTAGATCCTGAAGTGAAAAGAACACCCTGTGTTAATTGCTAGCAGAGCCTCTTCTTTTCTCTGTTCCCGTCTTGGTCTTTTTTCTCAGCATGGCCTTCCCTTCACTCCTTTCTTTCTGTTCCTTCCCTCTCCAAACAGTTACCTGATTGCAACCACTCTTGATTTAAGAAAAACTGAAAAAACGTTAAAACCTTCAGGTCTAATCCTGTACAGAAGACACAACTTAACAAGGAGAAAGATGAAAGGAAAGCAGAAAGGGCTGGGAAAAAAAGTAAAGCACAACACAGGAGCAGGTCGGGACTCTGACATGGAAAGGCAATGCAATTCACATGAACTTAAAAAAAAAAAAAAAGAACCTCGTACTTTCAAAAATAAATTTTCCTTTGAAAAAAAATCTACAAAAAAGTTTGTCTATTTCTTTTATCTTGTAGTTCCTCACTGAATCTGAAATATTCCCTCAAGAGAATGATGAAAAAAAATGAACATTTCACTCCATATTAGGAATTAAATGGAGAAATGTAATTCTTCATAAGAATCCAAACTACATTATAACTGAAAATTATTTTCCTACTAAATCTCGCCGGGAAGTAAGGAGCACATTTGTGGTTTAATTGCACATGTTTTAAGTTTTGCAAACAGTTGTCAGAACAGCAAGATTGTATGCAGTATGTCGACTGGGGTGAAATTGTTTATCCTTACACTATTTATTTATTTATTTATTTATTTATTTATTTATTTATTTAGTCAACACTTTCAGACTGTTTATTTCTTTTTTATTGGTGTTCAATTTGCCGACATATAGAATAACACCCAGTGCTCATCCCAGCAAGTGCCCCCCTCAGTGCGTCACAATTTATTTAAAGAGAAGCCTTTATAGTTTCACAAAGGCAAAGAACTTGGAACCTGACTTAGAGATAGTGAAGTCAGTCTGTCTGATTGAAAGATTTTTAATAACGCTGTGTGCAGGGTCATTCCCGATTTGGCCATTTGTACCGTTATTTGCTTTCCACGCTATTCTCTTGCCACACAACCCTCTATGCTCTTTCTACCAGGTTGACTTACTTACCTGGTGCTGATATGATGGCTCGATCCTTCCCATTGCTAACTTAGCCCTTCATGGCTCCTTCTCTCTTGGGGGACTGTGTCTGCCCACCTTTAGGACCTGCCCATTCCCGCCATCCAGCTGCACAGAGCTAAGGGAGGATCCCTGCCCTATACTTGCTCTTTTAATGAGAGACACACAAGAACTAAATTTACTGTACAACAGAAAGGTGGATGAAATACTGTCAGATTGCAAGGGCAAGAATCAGATTATTTCTCGGTGGCAGGCTCCTGGAAATAAGAGAAGACTCAGGAAGCAGTGTTTGGATGGGTCCTGAAGATGAGGAACACAGACATGAGCCAGGTACTAGTGAAAAGAACAGTCAACACAACCTGCACAGACTTCATCGTTTTGCTGAATTTTTTGTCAGGCCATCCTGGAAGACCCATGGGCTATGGCATACGGGTCACCAAGTGTGGAAGCCCACAAGGTGGCTCGGACCCCCCACATATTCCAAACCCATCCTTAAATGATAACTTTCAAATACCTTAACCTGGTGACTCTTGGGAAAATATACCAAAAAAAATGTTAAAAATTTATTTAGTTCATGAATTCAGGAGAGTCTCAGTAAAATGGCAAGATAAGTAATTCAAAGAACAGCTGAAGAGTTAGACTATTTATAGGATGATAGGGTCAGTGGGTGGCTACATAATTGGTTTCTATTGTTTAAAAAACAAAATTCAAGTGAGTAAATTTCAAAATCTAATTGGCTTTGTTATTAAACTATTCATGAATCCAGCAGCAGGCCATCTAGGAAGTAGGGGGAACTCCAAGACGCTGGGGAAAATGTGAGGTTTTTGAAGCAGAAAGGTGGGACGCCCGGGTGGCTGAGGGGTTGACATCTGCCTTGGGCCCAGGGTGTGACCCTGGGTCCTGGGATGAATCCCACATCCAGCTCCCTGCATGGAGCCTGCTTCTCCCTCTGCCTGTGTCTCTGCCTCTCTCTATGTGTCCCATGAATAAATAAATAAAATCTTTTTAAAAATAAAAATAAGCAGGAAGGATGTGAAAAGGGACTTTATTAGCAAGGAATTCATTGCTTTAGGCGAGGTAACCCTCCTAAGTGGCACAGAAAGGGGCTGTCAGGCGATTACCTCCCACTGTTGATCAGGAAATCCCAGGGTGTTGTTGGGTTAAAGTAACCCTGGGGACACGGGGGCTTGAAGACCGCAGTTAAATTACATATCACCTCTTGGCTTAGTGACACCATTTTGGGCTCATGGTTTTCTGTTTAATATTACCCATCGTGGCTATGGAGCACCACCTCTAGGGGTTATGTGGTCCCTAAAATTATTTATACCTTTACTGGACAAGAATCCACAAGCTAACCTGTAACTTCCATCATGTCTGAGAGTTTAGTCAATGGTAAATGGTGAATCAAAGTAAGGGCATTCGTTTACTTAGGCAATGCTCAGTGCTTTCGGCCTAGTACAGCTTTGAAAAAAAAAAAAAAGGTGTCACCTATTTTTACTTATCTTTTTTTTATTTTGGGTGAGTTTTCAGACATTATACATATAATTCTGATTTACAGCCATTGTTGGAAAAACCTGAACTTGTAGTTTCTATGAATATTAAAAATTAGCACATGGGGCACCTGGGTGGGTCAGCGGTTGGGTGTCTGCCTTCAGCTCAGGGAGTGATCCCCAGGGTCCTGAGATGGAGTCCCACATTGGGCTCCCTGCAGGGAGCCTGCTTCTCCCTCTGCCTGTATCTCTGTCTCTCTCTGTGTCTCTCATGAGTAAATAAATACAATCTTTAAAAAAAAAGAAAGCCAGCACATTCCATATTTCTTACATTGTTCTTATGGTGGCATCAGGAGTGGCGTATGGAGGACGGGTGATGCTGAGACTGGAGCAGTGGTGGCAGCAAAACCAGGGGCTTCAGGACTGTGGCAGAGGGGAGAAAACACCTCACCTTGGTGAAAGGAACATAAATAGCTAATCTCTCTCCTGCCCATTTGTTTTATATAAGATGACAATACATTTTTTACTGATCAATCTTAGGATACTATTTTTAAATAGACCTAAATTATGAATGATCTAGAATGTCAAGCATAAATAACATCATTTTCTAGAAGTATTAAATTATCAAAAAAAAAACTTAATGGATTTACTGATTTGTTTAAGGAATATCATCAGTTATGTGTCCATCATGGCATACATATACTTGCGACGATTTTGACAAAATAGTTACAGGAGTTTAAAAGTGACACAAAGCCGTATCTTTTGCAGTGTGAATCATGGGTATTTTAAATTGCATAGAAAATTATCAAATGATTGTTTCAAAGCCCCCAATGTGACCTTGAATCCTTCACATTTCTTTCCAAAGGTAAGATCAGCAATTTGTAGGAAGCAGTATCTAATTCAGACATTAAATAAGAACAAAAAAGGGGGGGATTTAACAAACTTCACTGTTCCAAATTGGAACTGCTTCTTATGGCAAAGGTCAGGTTGAAGGGTAATATAAATTCAAATGTGAACTAATAATCAGAATCTTGAAAATAACTTGGAAGACACCCAGAATGAACTTTGAAATATGTTTAGTAAGAAAACTGGGCAACTGATGGCTATATCTTCCAAAGTAATGTAAGGTACAGATTCCGAAAACCCTAGGAATGACTGATATTACAAAAATGTCATGATATGTTAAAAGAATAGGGAACAACTTTAATATAATTATAGGACATGAGTGCAGATTGTAACCGAATACCAACTCCCTCAGCATTAGTGACATGGTGCTGCATGTTCAATAAAGCCACCAAAATGCTTTTCTTCCTTCACACTCTCTACCAGTCCAGCCATTGCAGATTTCTAGCAAGAATATCATCAACAACAGCATTTGATTGCATTGAAAAAATCAGATAGTTTCCATCTATTTTGAGTGAAAATCATATCACAAAATGCTCAATGACAGGGGAGCTTTCTTGGTATTTTAAGACACACTGTCTAACCTGTTACACATTTCCCTGAAACAATAGGATACAAGATACTCAGTAGATGTCCTCTGATGATATGAGTAAATCCAAGCAAAAGTTATAGAATTTGCCTTAACTTCCCATTTGGGGATTTTTTTTAAGCCTGATGCTTGCCAAGCTGCCCTTTGTTAACTATGAAAAGCCCATAGTACACTGTGTCTAGAAGGGAGATTTTGGAATCCTCTTTTTCTCAGCTCTCATATTGGTATGTACGGGACCAACCAAATGGATCCTGTGGTTCCACAAGAGGGAGTTTGCGGTTGGTTGAGAAAGGAAACTTTGCTTTCCCTGGATACTCACTTAGCTAAGTCTAAGTACTGTGTTTAGGAAAGTAATGAGGCATGGGGGAGAACTGGCAGGGGATGCAGGGGACTGAGTCTGCTCTTTTGGGTTCTTTTGAACTGGTGAAGTGAAATTGGATGCTGCCAAAGAAAACTACATGTACCATGTATGTCAGGATTACCAGTCAACTATTATTTATACAAATGAAATGAAGACCACAGGCAAATCTCCTCCCCCCATGGCACCTAGTACTGGGGGTAGGTAAGATGTTTCTATAAACAGTGGCTGAGAGAAAGGGGGAAACCAAATAATAACTAGCTCCATGACTTTTCCTTTCCCTAGGCCATCACTCAAGGAAGCAGAAGCATTGTGAAGATGTGGAACGGCAACAAAATATGGAAAAATACTCATTCTGAGAGAAAATTCTGAGATTGAGATTATAAATGGGACAGCAACTATAATTTTACTAAAAAGTATTAAAGCACAGCACTACTATACTGAATTAATTGAAAAAGGACAAAAATGATCCATTTTAGAAATGAGATAGCCTAAATTAGGCTAAAGTCATAGAGGAAAAATGAAAACTTTTATAAGACCAAGACAAATCTCATAATTGCGTATAACATGCAAATATTACTATAGCTGACTCACATTCCTTAAGTATTATTGTCTTTAAGGTTAGTAAGAAAAATCATTTCAGGGTTCCTGGGTTGTCACAAGCCATATGGTAGGTAAATACAAAAGGGAAAACAAGAGCATAAAGGGTATATTGTCAATCTGTTCCTTCTAGTCATATTAAGAATACATTTGCATTGCCACTTATGACTAGGTTGATTGTCACATAATTAATAGTTGGTATAAAAAAGGTTCAGCTTTTCATATTGCTCAGTTGTGACTTCCATCTTAAAGATGGAAGAAAAATAAATAAATAAAGACGGAAGACAATAAAATAATATAAATAATTTATTTGTACATGTATCGATGTGGTAAATGTTGGCAGGTTCTTCTGTCATCATGGTTTATTCATTTTATGTAATTGAAAAATTTTCTTCAGGGTATTATGTATTTAATTTTTATTCAACCATAAACTGAAGCAGTCAGAAGCAGCATCTGTTTTACTAAGTAGGGAACATTTTTATGGTTTTTTTTTTTTTAGATTATTTTTTTTCTTCCTCGTTTAGCCTATAAGAAGTGTTCATCTTAGGTATGACTAAATCTTAACTTTGAGTGGAAGTAGAAGCAATCGTCATCATGATAATAATTCAAAATTTTACAAATGCAGTGGAGGAAATGTATTTGTCTTGTTGAGACTTTTCAACATACAGGCCCCTTCCGTATATTTCATACCGTTTATATACCCTTAGTGTTTGCTAAGAAATCGCTGATTAAGGGAAAGGAATAAATATCAAATTAAAAGGTGTTGTTTACCTTCATGCCAAGATACACATACATATGTTTATACATATGACATTAGAAAATAGAAAATAGAACCTGTCTTGATGTTTTCTACACCCAGGTTTTTAGAAATGATTCATGGCTTCAAAACAACTGTTAATCTGTTATCACTTAGTTTCATCCAGTTGCCTTTAATCTTGATGAGTTGATAATACAGAGTTTTTGATGGTGTGAGTGACACTTTGTGATTAGAGCCATGGTTTGTTACTGATGATGGATGCGATTTATCTCTGACTCTTTTCTTTCCGGATACTATCATTTGCTAAATCCTATTCATTCACATTTTGCAATGATTCTCATATTGCCCTCCTCCTATTAATTCTAAGTACCACTACCTTAATGCAAATGCTTTCTTTCTCACCTGATTTACCATAATAGAATTCTACTGATCTCCTTATATCCAGATTTCCATAAATAATTATAACATTTCCATCCATTGTCGGTGAAATAATCCTAGGAAGAGCTCTTATCTTACCCCAACACTAAAACAAGAAACTAAACAAGCTTTAATAATTTTCTATAACCAACTCAATACTATTCATAATTCCTAACTTGACAACCCAGGTATCTCATGATTTGCTTCCCAAGAAATCTGTTCATTATCAGATCCTGTAATTTTATCTCAGTTCCCCTGCAGCCCAGCCAAACTAAAATATAGAAAAAAATTCTCTTAGCCTAAATTCACCTGACTTGCTGGATTAGACAATGGATTCTATTGACGGAGGCCAATATCAGGTGAGTTGAATATTTACCATGAATCAATTGTGCTTAACTTGCCTATGCATTTTTACTTACAAGTAAGAAATTAAGAGATACAGTATATATACTTTATGGAGGGGAGCCATAGTGGAAAAGACTTAACGCTGAGAGCCAATCTCCAATGTAACCCAAATTCATACCATGTGTGACTTTCTAAACCTTCAAAGTGTCAATATATTTTAATATGATCCCTGACTGGATGTGCCCAAAATAACTGGTGAAACAAAATAAAGTCTCTCTGGAAAAAACCACCATAATCCTAGGTCACCAAGAATTTTGCCAAATAATTTTCTAACAAAATTGAATAGCTAGTAGACAAAATCCTTTAGCACCAAGAGAACTAGCCACCATGAGTGAAAACTAGCTACACCTCCTCCAAGTCAACAGATTCAGACCTACAGAGACTACAGACAAATATTTTTAAAACCTGTGCTTATTACTATTTTGAGATTAAAATACAAACTTTGAAAATATGAACAGAAAATAAGAAACTATAAAATTTTATTGAGAAGATTTGCCAACTTGACCAAATGAAAATTTTAAATGGAAATATAATGATAAATTAAAAACTCAATGAGGTGCAGAGCTGCAGAACAGAATACATAAACACACATGTGCACATGGTGTGAACTGGAATTTCAGTCTTTATGGATCAAAAGTTGCAGGAGAGGAAAGAAAAAAAACAGGACATACATTACATAGCAACTTTCATTGTTAGTGCCCTTATAAAGCTGGAATCCCATTACCAATGGCCCTCGTACTCAAGAACTGAAAGGAAAATTGCCTGTTCTAAAGTGTGGAATAAAGTTTGTGTGAGGGGTCCAATCATGAAATTTCATGAAAACAAACTAATCCTATGTGAATCTGTAGCCCATATTCCTAACAATCACTTTGTAAACAAATGTTTCTTCCTTTCCGACCAGACCAGAAATCTGTGCACCAAAATAGATATTCCATCCATCTTTAATATGAACTATATATTCTTATTACCATCAGATAAATACACATAGGTGGTGGCCTAGTCAATCACCAACAGTCCTTGAATCGTATTTACTGGGAGGAAACTCAAGGAGATAGGAGTAGGTGCATGGTTTCCTACTGCCTGTTGCATTCTGTGGCCGTAGAGTGATGCAGATAGGCCAAGTGCCAGAACCTTCTAATTTATAATATGAGGAAAGCATCATCTCATTCCCTTCTCCAGAGAGAAATCTTCCGATCAGAATACAACATGCTGGCCTCCATCATTACTCTGCCAACACATCGCCACGGCTACGGCTACGACTGATCGAAGTCCTCAGCCCAAGCTTTGTGGTTGTGGCTACATGGCATGGCTGTGCTTGCCAGGACTGATCTAATTGCTCAATATTTTACCATGATGATTGTTTATATACTTACTTGTATGGTTTCCATGGGATCTTTTCAATTCACAAAAGATTCTTCACTATACGAAGCCATCTCTCTGTCTCTGGGAGGCCATCCTGTAAGATGCTACTATTGGGCAAGTTAGCACTTACCCTCTCCATTCATATAATTTAGTGAAAGCTAAACTTGTACACAAAACGTCTCTCCCACTGTTTCCAATTCACCTAAATCCTATACAATATTAAGCTTGTCCACTTCATTAAAACTTCCAGAACCTTTCATTCTACCCAACTAGATATCAAAGGCAGGGGTTTACAATGATGGAATCCTGATGTAAATAGAGAATCATGGGAGAGAGAAAAAGATGAATTATAGATGACATTCTGGAATCTGTACATCTGCATGATGTAATCTGTTAAGGATCGGGTCATATTCATAGATAGGCATATAAGAGAATTATCTTCCTTCAAATGTGTGACAGAAAAAGGATTCAGGCTTTTGTCCATAACACCCTATGATACTTTTGTCTGGGCTATTTATTTTCACACTTAGCTTAAGACACCTTGATTGAACAGGTTCAGTATATTTCTTGTTTTGAATCAGCTAAATTATATTATCTGAAGATAGATCATCTTTCTGTTCTCCCAAGAAACTAGAAAATTGCTCAGATCTTAATACATCTTTATCAGGGAACTCAATGAGTTTCAAAGTACCACCTGTGGGCACCCCGGGTGGCTCAGTGGTTTAGTGCCTGCCTTCAGCCCAGGGCGTGATCCTGGAGACCCGGGATCGAGTCCCACGTCAGGCTCCCTGCATGGAGCCTGCTTCTCCCTCTGCCTGTGTCTCTGCCTCTCTCTCAGTGTGTGTGCCTTTCATGAATAAATAAAATCTTTAAAAAAAGTACCACCTGTGGCTTAAGATGATCAGCACTACTGTTTATGAATAACCCATTCTTTCAATGGATGTTGTTTACCGGTAGTTACTATTACAATATAGTGACTGATTTTTTTTATCAAGTTAAGATAGCTCAAGTTCAGATTTCCTGTTCATAATAGAGGAATAAATGAATATGTGAGATTTCACGTATCGAAAGATAGACTAAAACCTGGTTATCAATCTATCTCTATCACATAGTCATCCATTGACCCTAGGTAATTTGCATAACTTCTCTGAGGCCCAACTTCTTCATTTAGAGTGATTATAAAGATCTAGTTCAAGTACTCTATATGCTGTAAAATTATGTGAATGTGTCCTATTAGTAGTACAGCAATACTAATATTATTTTATATTTGAAGGATATAGAGTTTCCCTGATACCATCTATTAACTCCAGGAGACATATATACCCACTATTAATAATGAATTTACATACAATAGAGGGAATCCTAAATAAATAATAGGATGGGAAAATAAAGCAACAAATATTAAATGTTGGTTATGTGTCATATAATATTTCATAGTGTTTGCATATTTATTCTTTTTCAATAAATTGTAAAAATGGCATTTATGAATTTTACATTTATATAAATAAATCAAATCTACCAAATAAGGCCATGTGTTCATCATGTTCTACAAAGATCTAATTGGATTTCAGTTTGTGAAAGAAAAACTGGACCATTAAAATACATCATAGCAAATGTAATTTGAATCTATCATTAGAAACAATCACAACATAATCATTTAAATTTCATACATACTGTGACTTAAAGTGTGCTTATAAATACCATATGTTGATGCAGAAATCATGTAATGTAGACAAGACTAAAATTAAGATGGCAGTTTTTACAAAATTTAAATGTCATGACCAAAATCACACAGAAAGTAATGTCAAATGCAGGACAACAGAGTATTCTTAATTTAAACTGAGTATTCCTTCTATATTTTTCATGCTGCCAAGTCAAGTGAGATGAACATCATGCTCTTTTTTTTTTTACTCTGGAATGTGTCAGAAACCTCACTCATGAGAATACTTAATTGTCATTAATTTATCATTAATTTTAAACTTAGAAGTCATTTAAAATATCATTAAAATTGTTAATAAAATCAAAGCTGATTAAACATAATGGCATAGGTGAACTAATTGAATTTTGTAAGTGTTAAGAATTCTATATCTTAAGTAAAGCAACTCAGTGATAGCTGGATGAGTGAGTTCTCTTATAATTTGACTGTCTTGAGTGAGAATAAAAAAGAACTAGGCCTGGCATAATTATTGTCCTATTCCAAAAATAACTATTTAAGATAAAATAAAAAATTATTTTACATTAAAAAATCAACTTAAGGGATCCCTGGGTGGCGCAGCGGTTTAGCGCCTGCCTTTGGCCCAGGGCGCGATCCTGTAGACCCGGGATCGAATCCCACGTCAGGCTCCCGGTGCATGGAGCCTGCTTCTCCGTCTGCCTGTGTCTCTGCCTCTCTCTCTCTCTCTCTGTGACTATCATAAATAAATAAAAAAATTAAAAAAAATAAAAAATAAAAAAAAATCAACTTAACATTCTCTATGGACTTTTATAAAATAAGAAATAGAATTAAACCAATAGTTATCTTTTGCATCTTCTGCTCCTGGTAGGGTAAAACAAACAAAACAAAAACAACAGAAGAATCTACACTTTCAGTATTATTAAAGAGTTCCTGATACACACAAAATTATCATTTGTGGGTCACTAATTCAAATGAGAATTACATTTCGAGGGGCCAATTATGCAACATTTGGAGATCTTTTGTTGTTCCTGATCCAGTCTGCTTTCTACAAAACATCACAAGTTTCATAGAGAGACACAGACCTAAAAAGAAAAATAGAACCTAGAGAATTTGTTTGAACTTGGCTGCCAGCTAAAATGGACAGTATTGGAATTCAGTTTAAATTTTTACTAGCACCCTCAAATAACTCAGAAAGAGCATTCAACAAAACAAGATCATTTTCTAAGGACTCCCTCAATCAGTCCCAAAAGATATATGTAAACAGAAATGGAAGAAAAGGAGCTCAGCCCCAAAATGGAGAACATGGAAGTAGGGGCATCCTGAACACGTGAGGCCAAGACCTTTATAAACCTGAGTTTTGATAGCAAACCCCAATCTCCATGCAGTTGCCTTAAGAATCTAACATGCAAGGAAAGGAGAAAGAACAGCATATATCTGAAGCACATACTACATATCAGGCTGTGTTACGCTTATTTTATACTCAAACTATCAGGTGTCCACTAATAGCCACAATACAAGAAGCCATCATTCTTCTTCATATGGAAATATTAAAATTAGAGACTTTTAAAACTTGCCCAGGATGAAATGTCCAGCAGGTTATAGGATTCAGAAGTGTATGTTTAAGCAGAAGCTTCAAAATAGGTAGGAGTCTTCATCTTCATCCCAGGATGAAGCCAGAGACACAATCCTCTCTGACAAAAGCAGCACGCATGTTAGAGTTCTCCACTTCATCCAAGGCTATATTGATCTTAACTAGAGCTAATGGACTTTTATCAGGAATTCTGGGGAAATGGATGAAAATTTAGAGGATGAAGAAGAGCAGTATTCTGGGAGGTTCTAGACACACTTCATCTTTTGCTACAAATTATTTACAACTCTTGACTTAAGATTGGCCCAGGTAGTCACGCAGTACATTGATGACATCATTTTTTTCCCTTTTACTTTCAATGAAAAGCTTCTTAAGCCTTGGAAAGATGAACAACCCTGGTTAAAATATATTAGCTTTTAGTCTTTTACATGGTCTTGAGTATTATGTCTAGCATCTTAATATACTGTTAGGATTACATCCTCTTTCCTAGATCCCATTCACTTTCTGCAATGGATTTATATTACAGTGTTATAGTTGCCAAGTCATTCTAAGGGTTACCCACCCTTAACGTGAAAGTATTTTGGTAGCTCGTCCATTGCAGAACACCACATTTTATTGAATCCTTGGAAGTTAGACTTTCCTTTCCTTGGTTTGACTCTCAATATATTGCCTTCTTTGAAAAAAAACATAATTACATACATTTCTGTATCAGATTCTTCGTTGGTTCATTTTCTTCTGCAACCTAATGTGATGTATTTATTCTATGTATTTATTCAACTCTTCTCCTCCAAGCATCATATAATTATGAAATGGAATTGCCAGCCCCTAATGTCACCAGCAAAATCCATTAGGTAATTCCTGTAGCCTGAATTGCCCCTATATCATTAAAGCAGCCTACTGTCCCCAGTGATTCTTTTCTAGCTTAGGTAACATTGTTTAAACATGTAAGCAATTATACACAGACTACTCACTTAAAAATTGGTTGTGCCTACAATGTGCCAAACATTGACATTTTCTACCTTTGGGAGTATACATTCAGTTTGATTCAATCTAATGCACATTGATGGATGCCAGCTATATATATGTTCAAGCAGTACCCCAGGTTCTGGGGATGTAAAGATAAACACTATACACTACTCACTCTCAGGGAATGTACAAGATGACAGGAAAAAAACACCAAAAATTGACCCTGACACAACACGATAAACCCTATAAGAGGTAAGGATGAAATTTATGCACAAACAAAAGATGAATCAATCAAGTTTGACCTTGAGGGGGCATTGAGTGAGAGTGCTTTTATCGAGAGCACAAGAGGTGGTTATTATATTTGGCTTCCAAGGATAAATGGTTGCTTTCTCTCTTTAAAAAAAAAAATGGGAAGATTATTCTAAGCAGAAGGAAGAATATGAGCAAAGGAATAGAAGTATAAATGTGCATGGGGCTTTTTGTAGATGCTTCAATCAGCTGACCAACCGGAGAAGCTAGAAAGGAATGTTGGGTCAAACATTTGGGGGGATACATGTCACATTGAAGTGTTTGGCAATTATTTTATTTATTTTTAATTTTTGATTTTCTAAAGTTTTTATTGTAGAGAGAGCGTGTATGAGCGGGGGGAGGGATGGAGGGAGAGAATCTTTCAAGCTGACTTCCTACTGAGCACATAGATCGATGGAGGGCTCGATCTCATGACCCATGAGATCATAGCTTGAGCTGAAACCAAGAGTTGGGCACTTAATCAATGGAGCCACTCAGACGCCCCATGGACAATTATTTTCAAGGTGATTATATTAGTTTTCTATGCTGCATAATAAATTACTACAAACCTAGTGGGTAAATGTAATATTTATATATTATCTCACAGGTCAGAAACCTAGACATAGCTTAGCTGGATCCTCTGCTTGGGGTCTCAGCAGATGCCAATAACTGTGTCAGCCAGAGTTGAGTTCTCACCTGGAGACTGGACGAGGGAAGCAGATGCTTCCCCATTTAGGCAGCTGTTGGTAGCATTCAGCACTTTGTCTCTTCCAAATGCACAAGTTGAGAGAGAGAGAGAAGAAAGGAGGCAGGCTGACTGCAACAAGCGAGCGTGCAAGATGAAGTTTTACATAACACAGTATAATTATGAGAGTGACATCCCATTGCTTTTGCCTTATTAAAATTGTAAACAGCAGGAGGTGGTGATCAGGTTCACCTTAAAATTGGTCCACCCAAGGAGAGAGATTTCTTTAAGCAGTGACAGATAATACATTAGTGTAACAAAGAAACAAGTGAATGGTGGTTTGAAGGTGGAAACGTATAAATTTCTATCTTTCATATTTTCTCCATATAAAATAATTTCCCTTACAGAGATTAGTTTGTGTTCTTCTTCCAAGAAGAAAAAAGACCATAAAACTTCCTGGGATTCACTAAGCTAATTTTTCCCTTAGAAAAGTAGAAAAGGACAGTATCTTGGAATGACTAGAAGATAAATTTCCTTAGAAGAGGTGGGACCAGGGTGGGATGAGTGTTAGAGGTTAATCTAGACTTGCGGATGTTACTGGGAAATGGGTGGGGAGCGTGAGCTTCCAATCTCTGAGGATGGGTTGAGGGACTGATCCACCCCGATTGGAGGAGGTAACAACACACCATGATGTTCCTTGTATTGTTCTTTTATGAATGAGTAGTCATGTGCTGGTGAAGATTTAGCAACCAGATTTCTGGCAGGAAATAGAGGCCTAATCTACAGATTTTGTTATTCCCACGACACAAATAGTTCAAATATTTTTTAACATATAGCAAACTCATCACTGAGTGCAAATTTGGAAAGAAGTGCATAGTAAGTAGCACATCAGTGAATAGTATTTCCACAACACAGATATGATTGATAATAACTTCAGGAGCATAGAGAATAGTAAAATATATTTTTAAAAAGCAGTGAGTTTTGAGTATTTTCTTTCTTTCTAATAAAGCTTACATGTAAGTTTCTATTGTTTGCTTTTGAATAATGACTGTGTTTCAGTATAAGCCAATTTACCTACAAACAGGAATAATATTCAAAATACTTAACCAGTTCTGCATGGGCACCACCTAATCAAACGTGGGTACTAGCCAGTGTGCCATAGTTCCACCAGCAAGGCTTTGAGGGTCTACAGGACAGATCCCATCTATCATTCACCTTTGTGTCCCTTAAGCTTCTAGCACACTGATCTTCACTTAAAGTCATAAAGATCTAAATGACAAAGATATTGAGCATAATGACTGAGTAAATAAGTGATCGAAAAAAGTATGCCCTACAGGGTGCAACTCCATGATAGTGTCTGTTACTGAGAACTCATGTTTTATTTTTTTTTATTTTATAAATTAATTTTTATTGGTGTTCAATTTACCAACATACAGAATAACACCCAGTGCTCATCCCGTCAAGTGTCCCCCTCCGTGCCCGTCACCCATTCACCCCCACCCCCCGCCTTCCTCCCCTTCCACCACCCCTAGTTCACTTCCCAGAGTTAGAAGTCTTTATGTTCTGTCTCCCTTTCTGATATCTCCCACACATTTCTTCTCCCTTCCCTTATATTCCCCTTCACTATTATTCATATTCCCCAAATGAGTGAGAACATACACTGTTTGTCCTTCTCCGATTGACTTACTTCACTCAGCATAATACCCTCCAGTTCCATCCACGTTGAAGCAAATGGTGGGTATTTGTCGTTTCTAATGGCTGAGTAATATTCCATTGTATACATAAACCACATCTTCTTTATCCATTCATCTTTCGATGGGCACCGAGGCTCCTTCCACAGTTTGGCTATTGTGGACATGGCTGCTAGAAACATCGGGGTGCAGGTGCCCCGGCGTTTCATTGCATCTGAATCTTCGGGGTAAATCCCTAACAGTGCAATTGCTGGGTCGTAGGGCAGGTCTATTTTTGACTCTTTGAGGAACCTCCACACAGGTTTCCAGAGTGGCTGCACCAGGTCACATTCCCACCAACAGTGTAAGAGGGTTCCCTTTTCTCCGCATCCTCTCCAACATTTGTGCTTTCCTGCCTTGTTAATTTTCCCCATTCTCACTGGTGTGAGGTAGGATCTCATTGTGGTTTTGATTTGTATTTCCCTGATGGCAAGTGATGCGGAGCATTTTCTCATGTGCATGTTGGCCATGTCTATGCCTTCCTCTGTGAGATTTCTCTTCATGTCTTTTGCCCATTTCATGATTGGATTGTTTGTTTCTTTGCTGTTGAGTTTAAGTTCTTTAGAGATCTTGGAAACTAGCCCTTTATCTGATACGTCATTTGCAACTATCTTCTCCCATTCTGTAGGTTGTCTTTGAGTTTTGTTGACTGTATCCTTTGCTGTGCAAAAGCTTCTTATCTTGATGAAGTCCCAATAGTTCATTTTTGCTTTTGTTTCTTTTGCCTTCGTGGATGTATCTTGCAAGAAGTTACTGTGGCCAAGTTCAAAAAAGGTGTTGCCTGTGTTCTCCTCTAGGATTTTGATGGAGTCTTGTCTCACATTTAAATCTTTCATCCATTTTGAGTTTATCTTTGTGTATGGTGCAAGAGAGTGGTCTAGTTTCATTCTTCTGCATGTGGATGACCAATTTTCCCAGCACCATTTATTGAAGAGACTGTCTTTCTTCCAGTGGATCGTCTTTCCTCCTTCGTCGAATATTAGTTGACCATAAAGTTCAGGGTCCATTTCTGGGTTCTCTATTCTGTTCCATTGGTCTATGTGTCTGTTTTTGTGCCAGGACCACACTGTCTTGATGACCACAGCTTTGTAGTACAACCTGAAATCTGGCATTGTGATGCCCCCGGCTATGGTTTTCTTTTTAAAAATTCCCCTGGCTATTCGGGGTCTTTTCTGATTCCACACAAATCTTAAAATAATTTGTTCTAAGTCTCTGAAGAAAGTCCATGGTATTTTGATAGGGATTGCATTGAACGTGTAAATTGCCCTGGGTAACATTGACATTTTCACAATATTAATTCTGCCAATCCATGAGCATGGAATATTTTTCCATCTCTTTGTGTCTTCCTCAATTTCTTTCAGAAGTGTTCTATAGTTTTTAGGGAATAGATCCTTTACCTCTTTGGTTAGGTTTATTCCTAGGTATCTTATGCTTTTGGGTGCAATTGTAAATGGGATTGACTCCTTAATTTCTCTTTCTTCAGTCTCATTGTTAGTGTATAGGAATGCCATTGATTTCTGGGCATTGATTTTGTATCCTGCCACGCTACCAAATTGCTGTATGAGTTCTAGCAATCTTGGGGTGGAGGCTTTTGGGTTTTCTATGTAGAGTATCATGTCATCGGCGAAGAGGGAGAGTTTGACTTCTTCTTTGCCAATTTGAATGCCTTTTATGTCTTTTTGTTGTCTGATTGCTGAGGCTAGGACTTCCAATACTATGTTGAATAGCAGTGGTGAGAGTGGACATCCCTGTCTGGTTCCTGATCTTAGGGGAAAGGCTCCCAGTGCTTCCCCATTGAGAATGATATTTGCTGTGGGCTTTTCGTAGATGGCTTTTAAGATATTTTAAAGCTGTTTGGAAAGATAGAAAGAGATGGAGTACTTCCAAATTCATTCTATGAGGCCAGCATCACCTTAATTCCAAAACCAGACAAAGACCCCACTAAAAAGGAGAATTACAGACCAATATCCCTGATGAACATGGATGCAAAAATTCTCAACAAGATACTAGCCAATAGGATCCAACAACACATTAAGAAAATTATTCACCATGACCAAGTAGGATTTATCCCTGGGACACAAGGCTGGTTCAACACTCGTAAAACAATCAATGTGATTCATCATATCAGCAAGAGAAAAACCAAGAACCATATGATCCTCTCATTAGATGCAGAGAAAGCATTTGACAAAATACAGCACCCATTCCTGATCAAAACTCTTCAGAGTGTAGGGATAGAGAACTCATGTTTTAACGAACCTCTTCCCTCCTATGATAGAAAGGGTTTATGATTGGCAGAGGTTTTGTTGAGGAAACTCAAATAGCATTCCATCCATTCCTTTCTCTTAGTGATCATCTTTGTTTGAGGTTGAGGTTTCGCTTTGACGTAGGTAGATATCCACCCCACATTCTGTGCTCCCGTAGATTGAAGTTCCTGCTGCACTCAGATGTGCCTGGCCATCTCATGCCCCATCAGACTTCCTAACTTCTTCTCAGGGCTCAGCTTCTCAGCTTTTCCCTTTGTCTGACGTGCCCCGAGTCACCTGACATAATACCTAACACTTTCTGTGGCTTAGTTGTTTACATACCTGTATCTGCTGACTTTCCCCTCTCTATCCTTGGGGAGAATGTTGCCCTGGAAGGCATCATTGTCTTTGACATCTCCTTGATGTCTCCTCTTCTGTCTACCTTGAGACTTTTTACTGGGTATCACACATTTGCAAGCCCCCTCCCCCTTTCTAGAGCTTAGGCTCCTTGAAAGTAGAGCCAGTATATCATCATCTATCACTATTTCTGGGACAAAAGATACGGTGGACTTTGAAGCCAGACTGCTTAGATTAGAATTTCGGCTCCACATTAACCATACGTGTGATCTGAAATGAATTACTTCCTTCTGCCTCAATTTCCTTACCAAAAAAAAAAAAAAAAAAAAAAAAACAGCATTAAAAACATATAAAACTCCAAATTGTTAAGAGGACAGAATGAGTCAATTCATTTACGAAAAAAAAATGGCTTAGGACAATGTTTGGAACATAATGAGCATTCTGTTCTGTTAAGAGAACAGAATGAGTCAATTCATTTAAGAAAAAAATATGGCTTAGGACAATGCTTGGAACATAATGAGCACAAAATACATATTAATTATCACGACTCTTACAGTAAACAATAATTGCTAAATGAATGAAGAATGAGATATACAATAACAAACCAATAAGAGTTAACTTCATTATGCCACACTTGTTATACTGCCCTATTTCCCAGTAAAGATAAGTACATGGAAATATATATTTACCATTTTAATACTATGCAATAACTGAAATTAATGTTCTATTTTCTGGGGGCACCTGGGTGGCTCTGTGGTTGAGCATCTGCCTTTGGCTCAGGTCATGATCCCGGGGTCCTGGGATTGAGTCCTGCATCAGGATCCCCACAGGGAGCCTGCTTCTCCCTCTGCCTGTGTCTCTGCCTCTCTCTGTGTGTCTCTCATGAATAAATAAATAAAATATTTCAAAAAAATCATATTTTCTGTTACTCAAAGATGGTCTCTTTCTTTCTGACTTAACTTCAGGGTTTTTTTTTTGTGTGTGTGTGTGTGTGTTTGTTTTTCAATCTTTTTATCCATTAACATCCTTCTAAACCAGAGAGTGCTTAAAATTCCATGTGAAAGTATGTTTTCTTTTGTCAAACCACCTCCTTTTTGAGTTGGCTCTCACTACACTCTGAGGTGGTGAGTCACTACTTTTGATATAGCCTAGTACCACAAAAACATGGGATTTTCCTTTAAAGAGAGAAATTGAAATGCAAAAGATAATAAGATGCAAAGTATCCACTTTTTAACTCTTAGACTAAGCAGAATTTTGATTTTTGAAAACACAGAAAACATATCATTTAGCCAGGACCTGGAGTACAGGAGTTATAAAGTCTCAGAATATAGTACCGTAGCCAGGAGAGCAAAGTATAGTAACTTATTTGCCTCCTGAAAATATGCTTAGGATGGCTGAACCAAGACCAAATGGGGTTTTAACTTGAATTTACCATTATAGACATGGCAAAGTCATCATTTAAAACATCCTTTCTAAGTATCTTTACTATAGATTTTTTTTTTTTTGTCTATTGGTTACAAAAATTTCCTAAGAAACTTTTGATTTTTAGTTGGATGGATTTATTTTTTTTTAATTTGGGATCCTATTTTTTAAAAAAGATTTCATTTATTGATTTGAAAGAGAGAGAGATAGAGAACAGAGGGAATAGCAGACTCCCTGCTGAGCAGAGAGCCTGACAAGGGGCTCAATCCCAGGACCCTGAGATCACGACCTGAGCCAAGGCAGACAGTAAATTGTCTGAGCCACCCAGGCACTCTGGGGGTCTATTTTTTTTTTTAAAGTTTTTGTTCATTTGTTTGTTTGAGAGAGAGAGAAGTATGAACAAGGGTAGGGGCAGAGGAAGAGGGAGAAGCAGACTCCCCGCTGAGCAGGGAGCCAGACATGGGGCTTGATCCCAAGACCCTGGGATCATGACCTGAGCTGATGGCAGATGCTTAACCAACTGAGCCACCCAGGTGCCCCTGGAGGTCTATTTCCTTTGAAGTCTTACAAATACTTGCACTGATAAACTGGAAGAGATTGCCTTGTGAACAGGTAATTTGCCTATAACTCATCAGTAGAAGACAAGTAATATCCCTTCAAGAAACTCCATTAAATCTAGGTGAGCAATTTTCATTTTTTGTAATTAATCTTTCCTAAAATCAAAATCATCACAAACAGTGTGAAATGAATTAAGCTTTTGAAGGTGAAAATCAAATATCTTTTCATGCTAAAATAATGTAGATCTTAGGAGTCGAAAATTCAGAAGTATACTTCCTAATTCCACATTGGTTGCTCTCCTACCTGTCTACCTAGTAACTCTAACCAGAGGAACAAGTAAATATGAGGTAAATTGCATGGTTTAGGCCATTTCCCAGTACTAAGCCAGTATCAGTCTTTAATGATCCTTCATGTAAAATTCTTTATGCTATATTACAACAGCTTCAAATTCCTTGAAAATCTTATTATTTAAAAAATATTATTCATAAATACATCCTTTTATTTGGGTTCAGGTTGAACAAGGAATGATAGAAGGGATTTTTCAGAGAACCAATAGAAAACACTGGAGAAAGTATACACAGTAGAAGTCTACATTTTTGTCATCAAAGCTACTTTATATTTTTTTCCTTTGCTCTTAGCCAAATAATTACCTTTGGTAATAACCATGTATCATAAAAATGACAGGAAAATAGAAGATAATAGTATAATACTAGAGTGAACTTAGGAATTTCTTCTTTTTGTATTTGCCTAATTTTTTCCTACTTCCTTTTGTACTTGTTATAGCCCCAATTAAAGAAATGTAAAATTCCTGCTTTCTCCTCATCTTGAGAAGGGTAAAATATTGTGATTGCTCTGATTTCTTTTGCGGGGAGGCTTACTCTATTTTCTTATATTCCCTCCTATATGCTTTATTCTTGTGTTCCTTCCAAATAATTTAGGCAAAGATGCTGGCTGTGCACATGCAATAATATTGAGGATTTGGCAGTAAAATGCAGTAGCCCTAAGGGGCCTAGCTGTCTGACACTACTTTCTCCTAGGGCCTTACTTCTATATTTCTGATTTTTGCAGTACTTTACTTCACTCCTCCTCTCCCCTGACTACTATCCCAGAAAGGAGATAAACAACAAAATTATTATTCACATTTAAAAGAGCAAATTGAGGCTAGAAAGACTTGTCCAGGGATACACAGGTAAGCCCTGAGAGACACTGGAGAGTTACAGCAGATATTTGCTACAGGAAACTTAGTTTTATAGCATACCATGTCATTATGAAGTAAATGCACGTTCTTTGAAGGTGGAGAGCAAGGAGGCTTGTTAGAAAACATGAGATTTCACAAGTGAGCCAGGAATATGCTTTGCCCAAAAAGACACCTGGAATTAACTGTTGCTCTCTTAAGAGATCAATGGGACACATGTAGGGATTGGATTGTGTGGCAGAGTCACCCAGGCAGAAGACTTTCATGTTGGCAAAGCATTGCCTCCCAGAAAGATCTTTTAATTGCCTAAACATTAGGAGCAAGCTGTCACCTTGTCGATGAAAGCTTTAGTTGGTATCTTGATACTTGGCATTCCTTCCTCCAGTGGACTTAAAATAAAGGTTTGAAAATATGAGGAAAACTTGGCTCTTAGCTAAACTCCTTAGATCAAAGCCTTCTTAGCTTAAAAAAAAAAAAAAAACTCTAATTAGGAGTTATTTCTTCCTCATTCATCTCCTTCTGTCCTCTCTTTTTTTCTGCCAGCAGATAATTTTTGTAAATTACTTAACAAAAGTCTCATGAACACTTAGAGCAATTTTAGCTACTGCTTAACAAACTTTGAAACCCAAGTGCTATGATCTATTATTAGTCTCCCTAAGAAAGAAAAGTAAACCTCAGATCCTTCCCTTAACGAGGTTATAAGCTCGTGTGAGATGGAAAATGTCTACAATTGACGGTACCACAATACAAATAGGATAAATTGTAGTATAGAAAGGAACAAACTATTGTCTTTGGAGTTCCGAGAGAAAGGGATGGACCTCATTAAGGACAGCAAAGTGAGGCAAAACTCAAAGAATTAATATCAGAGGATATGTCATCTCTCTCCTTTCTTCTCCCTGGTTTGATCAGAATTTATGTCACACTGCACAGCTGTCTTTTGGGGATTTCCCAAAGGACTATAATAGTTGTTGAATAACCAGACCAAATGAAAGTCATCTTTAGACATCAAGCCAACTTCCATGTCACCTTTTTCTGTCACTCGAAGGTTTTTCTTCAGAGGAATAAAAAGCTTCAACTTCAAAACCTCAAAAATCTTCCTCAGTTTTGGAATCTTAACGTTATGCTTCTACATCAATCATGACACGTTTCTCTTTCCTATGCCCTCCCTACATGAAATAGGATAAGAAAATTAATTATGCCAGTTGATAACAACCACAGTTGATACATGTGATGGCTGGGAAGGGATACAACAAACTATTTATGTATTTTGGCAAAGATGGGACTCTACCATAATCATTGCCAGAGCTGTCCCATTAGATACCCCATGGAGGAGAGAACGCAGGATACCCTTGAAGCTAAGTAATGGAACGATCCTGGCTGTACCTCTTCGAGTTGCGGCGACAAGGATATATTAGGGAAATGTGCTATGATAACTATTGTGATGGTGTTTGATTGGGTCATATCTTCAATTAGTACCACGATACAACAACTGTACAGAACAGTTTAGCCCCAATCGATGATGGATTTGAATTTCATATTGACATTTTGTGGAAGCACATAATGCATCTCAGTTAATTTCATGCTTGCTTGAGTAGAAACATATGGAAATCTAGCTAGTTCACACCTTTCAATGTAAGATGAAGCTGCTAGTCTTTAAACATGTCTTGATAATTGGGAGAAAGAAAAATCACTCTAAAGAATTCCCGAATGTGTATTTTACAAATTGATGCTTTTGTGTTAGTCATTGATAAATGTATGCCACACAGTTTGTAGGCACCTACTTTTATCAACTGACTTGTTTATTCCTAATTTTGCTGTTTAGAATTTTTATACTTCATCAGCCTTTTTTCATCAGTCATGAACAAATATCACCTCTCTTTATCCATCCATTCATTTATTCAATAAATAGTCATTGAGAATGACTATATATCAGGCAATTCTAGGCAGTTGGCAACATGGCAGTAAATAAGACATAAAAGATCTTGGTGTATCAGGAAGGAGAGGGCCGGAGCACCATACCCTGACCCCACACTTCCAGACCCATCTGAGTATCCACTTCCAGTTTCTAAACTGAATTGGCAGTGAATGGAGCCTGATTTGCCTGAGGGGACTTATTAGAGATGGACCACTGGATTCCTTATGTTGACTAACTGGAGGTTTTCCTGCCCTACCTATGAGAATCCCCCACGAGGATAGATTTCTCCTCGTGACAGGGTGAATTACCCAGACTACAAAAATGAGTTGACTCAGTTTTTGCCCTAAATTCTCACACTGAAGAAGCCCCCTGAAGCTCAGTTGAGATTTAATATCTGAGGAGGAAAGGCCTCCCAATGGGGCATCTATATCTCCAACGTGATTCCTGAATCAGATGCACATCAAGAAAACTTCAGGAAGGGGACCAAGTCCTAGCTGTGAATTATGTGGATTTCCAAGATATTGAGCAGAGCAAGGCTGATGAGATCCTGAAGACAGCCTGTGAAAGCAGCATGAGTGGCTGTTTCTCTCCCTACAGTTACCATTGCCCAAGAGAGAAGACTGTGCGCTGTCGAGTTGCAGCCCAGAGCCCTTCACACAGAACCAAGCTGGCTAGACCTCAGGAAAGTCTCTTGGGAAACTCTACTCTCGACCTCACTCTGGCAAATGAGGGTAGGGACACAGTGAGACCTTGCACGGAGCCAGCTGGCCAACTGCACTACCCAAACTGTACTGTGCTTTTTGTTCCCTAATTTTCTAGGTGAGTTTCATTCCCTAAAGGAGTAAGGATGTTGTTACCTAGGTATAGCCTGTGAAGAACACTGCTAGAAAAGGCAACTGACATTTACTAAATACCATGTGCTAGACAATTACATACACATCATATCATTTCCATTAGAGTGTAGAAATCAATAGAAAAAAGAATCTTGGGTGCCTTCCAACTCATCTACTTATCATCTCATCCCATCCTTGTACTTCCCATTTCATGCACTCTGGACTCCACACATTCCCTGGCACTATTGCCCCTGCCTCTCTAGTCATCTCTCCAGAAAAGTAAAAGGCAATGCTGAAGTTAAAAAAAAAAAAGACATAAAAGATCTTTGCCCTCATAAACTTTATATTCAAATAATATGTACAAGTGAAAATGGATAACCCAGTAGTCTTTGATAACAATCACATGTAATACATGTGATTGTTGGGCAGGAATTAGTGTTATGAATGAGATAAATGGTCTCATATAAACTACACATTTGATGGCATAATGGAAAAAAACTCACTAAAGAGATAACTTGGGTTTGAGACCTGCAATGTAAGACAAAACCTTCTTCTATAAACAGTTGGAAACAATTGCTGGAAAGTGTTCAAGTTAAAAATAGTAGCAAATGTTACGTTTTGAAGACAGAACTGAGCTTAGTTATTCAAGAAACTCCCTGAAAAACAGTGTGGCTAAAATATAACAAGGGGGAAAACTGGGTAGAAATCATGTCAACCAGAGATTGATAGGGCAGGATAAGAAGTCTGGATTTTTCTTCTTGCAATGGGAAGCCATCAGAGATCACGTACTTTCCATCTTCCAAAGAGCCTTCTGGCTCATACGTAGAATCAAAAGGTGATAAATGTGCAATTAGAAGGAACAGACTTGTTAGAAGGTTATTGAAGTCATATAGATCCAAGATGGTCAATTCTGATAAGAATAGTAGAATAATCGAAGTATAAATTTTGCTAGTAGGCAAATTTTGCTGTTTGGTAGGATGTGTGAGATCACGAGTAATAGGAAGGAATCATGATGACTTCTAGGTTTTTGCCTGAACAAGTAGTTGCATGGAAGTTGGCAGAGGCTGGGTAGGATTAGGTTACAGACCCAGGAATGAAGAGTTCTACGTCAGATGTATTTTTGATATATCGATTAGCCATCCAAATGGCATTTTCAAATATGTAGCTGAATACATGCAGTCCGAAAATCAGAGAAAGTATCCAGAAATATATTTAAAGCTATGAGATTGTGGGAAAGATCAAATGCCCCCTGGAAATACAGAGCTTTAGAAGAGAAGGAGGATAAACTCTGGGCAGGTTAACATCTCAGAGGATTGTGATGAGATGTTAATAAGAGATAATGTTCACAAAAGTATCGATGACATAACATAGCTTAATAATTTTGGTTTATATTTACAGATTCTCAGCGCATGATAGACGCAGTGAGATATAAAAATAAAATAAAGTAAAATGGAATAAAATATGTGTAAGAAGTGGGAAAGGAATTGGTCTTCACTGGCAGCAAATATCTGTTAAATATGAAGTTAAATACTCATATTCGCTGATGGAAATGTATCGGGGTAATATCATAATCCCATCTTGTGTATCAGTAGAGAGAGTCATAGACGTTTCCTACTTGCTAGTAAACTGACAGAATTAAAGTTCACACCCAATATTTCAAAGTTCATTCCTTTGGAATCCCAGGCTGCAAATCACTGAAGATCTTAACAGCCCACTAGAGAGGTCAACATGTACAAAAAAGTTAAGTAAGATTTTAAGATTGTACATGATTAACGACTTTAGGAATGAGGTAGTACGTTATGTAAGGAGTCTGGCTTTATAGCCAGGCCTGAGTAGATTTGATAACAAGTTTGCTATTTGATAGCTTTGTGATATTAGGCAAATCATACACTCTTTCTAAATCTCAGATGCTTCTCTTTATGCATAAAATAATATGTACTTAGAAAATTTGTTTTGAGCTGAAAAATAGGTGTGAGCACTTGGCAAAGAACACATATGCAATAAATATTAGTTTCCCTTGTTTTGCAACCAAGAGTAGTAGTGCTAATTAAATCCTCTAGCTTTCTGTGTGCAGTGGGTAGGGGCAATTAAACTCAATAATGTTTATTTAATATGATCTTACTTTTCCAAAATGGGTTGGAGAGATTTAATAGCTAGTTTTGCATAAAGTGAAAAATTAGAATTTCAGGTGAAGAACTGTGTTTTAATCTATTGGAATAATGATTCTTTTCAGAAGACAGACCTGGTATCCTTCTTTTTCTTTTCTGAAATGAATTAGAAGAGATACACTAGACAACCTAAAGGCTTTTAAGCCTCACATTGTCTTCTCAGTCATTTTTAATATTCATTAACCTAAACTATCCTTTAAGAAATATTATGCAAATAAAAAGAGAAATATTATGCAAAATAGATATTTGCTTTTCAACTAGATTGTTTATAATAATGATTAAAATCAAATATAAATTATTGAAATGAATATGTGATCATTTTAATATTCAATAAAATTAATAATTAATCTTAGATATCAAATATTAAAATATTATATATGCCTGTTGATGGAATGTATGTATATGTTACATTTTGCGTGAAATTAACCAGACACTAAGTCTGTGTTTGATCAATAGCGGATTGTATTATTAAGTGAAACTATATAACAGAAGACTATTAAGCTAAAGGGTGCTGTTTTAGTTTATTAGTTCATTTGTCATGACTTAGTTAGCTTTGTTTTTTTTTTTAAATTAAAACCTCCTAGTGTCAACTCATAATGAAGTATAATCATAAAATTTTAAAGTTGAATTTTATTTGTAATTGTGTCATTTAAAAAAAAACTGAGACCTACCTTGTTTTTACAGGTACATTTTGAATCGGTTGGGATAAAAATCACTAATTCAGAAGAGGAAGGCCGAGTACTATGCTATATCACAGAGATACAAATATGAGTAAACCTGTCCAAGAAACTCTCAAACTGGTGATGCCACAAGTGAAAATTATTCCCACATTTTCTACTCAGAAGAGGTGTAGGAGGGGGAGAGGGTTACTACAAGGGCCTGGCCTGTTGGTAATTAGGTGTAGGTGGACTACGGAGTTAGTCAAATGGTTGGGGGAGGAGCAGCACGCAATCTGCCATGGTAAATTATCCAGGGCTCATCTTCATTTTTTCCCCTTTCTATCTAAATACAACTATAAGATCCAGTTTTGATCCTGCAGAAGAACAAAGAAATTACACTAGGCTTTAAATTTTACTTAGTCTTTTCTCATGTACTACAAAAGTTCACGTTTTATCGCATTTCTGAGAGTTTGTTTCATTTCCTTCTGAGATTGTATTATATAATGTGCCTTTGTGATTTTTGGGGTGTGTGTGTGTACACAATGGGGGAGAAGGCCGTTACTGTATATTATAAACTAAAAACGAGGGCACTTGCACTTTCTCCTTTCTGCCTCCATCTGATTTTGAGGAGGGCAATGGAAGAAAAGAAAAAAAAAATGTTGAATCTCATGGTTACAGTTGATAATAGTTGAAGGTAGGAGAAGAAGCATAGTTTGAGTGGATGACCCAGCAAGTAGAATGAAAAACCCCTATTTGGCCCTTCATTTTGTGCTGGAGCTCTATTTCTAATTCCTAAAAATCAGAGATTTTAGTGCAAATTAATAACCACCACTACAACTACAATAAAGCATTTAGCAACTCCAGTCATCTGTACTGCTTTAACTTTTAAGAAATACTATGTATACTTTTTAGAGTTAGTAATATCATTTAGAATTATATATGTGCCTATTATATATGTGCACATAAATATGTACTTATGTTACATTTAAAAATATGTCTAAATAATATTACTATGGCACATATACCATATATACACACCTTATGTCTCTATATTATGTGCAATCTATATTTTATATATAAATATGTAATGTATATCACTAAGAAAAATAAAGCAAGTAAATAAAAAATGAGCTTTTTTATATTTTTGAATTATCATCATTATCAAAGCCTATTAGTAAAACAAAAGATGAATTACTAGAATTTAAGAGTAGAGATCATTTGAAGGAGTCCTTAATCCCTTCAGCCTTTATGGTTCTTATTATATTTATAGCCTTTGGGGTGAACTATCAGGTCCTCAGTAGATAATCATTTAATATTTGATGGCTATTTTGATTGAGATGTCCATGTAAGAAAAAAGCAGTAAATAAGAATTATTTTTTCTATATTCCTAGAAGGATAGGAAGAATCACAGAGGCTTTATGTCACTTAAACCTAAAAATCATTCTAGCAGACCTATGAACCTATTTGCGGCTGTTATATTTGGTCTCTTGACCATTTACCCAGACCTTATCTTCAAAACTAGTTTCCTCTGTTAACTCCAAGAAAACAGCTTTTGATAATAAAACTCACTTGGCAAATTACTTACAACAGGTGTGTGCATTCTCTATCTTTCCCTTTTAATTACTTAGCCATTTCTGGCATGGTTGACTGTTCCTTTGGGGGAAATTACCAATAATGCTTCCTACCTGCAAAGGCATATTCCTCTGTCACTCATTCATTTATTTCTGAGTTGGCACAAATTAAAAGTGTATTTTGCAAGAAAAACTCAATTATGGGAACTCCTGGTAGATCTGCTATCAAGTAAGTATGAAGCAAATATATAATAAAACTATTTAAGAATATTGGTGATGACATAAACATATCTAAAATCTTGGAGAAAACAGGATTTTTTTAAAATTAGAACTAAAAATGAAATATTTTCATCTTAAAGGACTTAGTCACCAAAAGATTTAAATAAGACAGAATTATTGTATTATTCTCTTGACTGAGCACTTATGAAATCTGCTACACAATATGTTTGGTCTCTGAAACACTATATTTTTAGTGTATATTATGCTATAGCCCAGCATTGTCTTTTCATTCGATTCTCTTATTTCAGTCTAGGAAGTTGTTCGGATATTGAACAGAGATCATTTGCATATTTTTCCTAAGAATCTTCTCCATGTGCTAACAATTCTCCAGAATTTTTTGTTTGTTTTTGTTTTTGTTTCTTTAATTCTCCAAAATTTAAATGAAATTTTTCCCTTGACTTGGGAATTTTCTGTGAGCAAACCGCCTCTGACTAATGGTTCTTACACCTCCCCTAATCTCTTCATTCTAATTGTCATTTCTATTATTGTCTCTTTCAGGTTAATTACTTTTTAAATGCCAAGGTCTTCAAATTTGACTCAAACCTTTCATCTACCACCATCTAGATAACCATAATCACGGTAATAGAATCCTAACAATTTGTACAGATCTTCCACATTTATAAAGCGTTTCGACACACATGTTGTCTTATTAGATCTTCAGAAAACTCTGGTCATAAAGGCAAATATTGTATCTCGTTGAGGGCCCAGGAGATGAACAGACCTGGGAATATTCTGCAAATAGCAAAAACCAGAATTCAGCCCAGGTCTTCCAAATCTCAGCACTCCTTGCTGTATCACACTGCCTTTCGGTAACAAAAATTTCCATGTTGAGGTCTGTTCATTAACTTGATCTCACAGGTTATTTATTTATTTTTTTAGTCTCCATATGCTTCCTGGGCATTTTCCCCATTACTATTTTATTTAAACTATATGGTTTTTCTATGGGAGTGCACACCATTTTCAGAGACATTATAGAAACTCTGGGGGCTCTGGGAAGTGGGAAAAACTGCTTATGAGACCCTAAATTGTTTCCTTCTGGGGACAGGGCCCTCTCTTTGCTGAGAACAATAGCTTTGGGCTTCATCCCTCACACCTCGGCACCCAACTCCTGAAATCCTCACCCTTACCTATTTTCTCTCTCCCCATTCTTCCCTCAAGTATCCAGCCTTACTTTTTCCTAAGACCTCCAAATATTATGACCCTCCCCTCACAATATCTATCTCTCACATGCACATGCACTCTATTAAGAAGCTCCGCTCACAGAAACACAGATTTTCCTCTTTCCTCAGGTTCCTGGGCCAGTTTTTCTCTTCTTTGATCCATCCTCCTGGTATGTATTCTGCTTTCCCTCAGACTTTTTTGTGTGTTTCCAATCCCAATCCTCTCCTATAGAGAAACTGTTCTTTTAGGATGACTTTTTTCCAGCCAAATAATAAATATATATATATATATATATATTTCTGAATGAATACACTCAGTAGTCAACGTTCTTGAACTCTCAGTTCCCTGTGAATCCACTGGCCACTTCCTCTTTTAAAAAAAAATTATGATTCCATTTCTTGTTTGTTACTGGTTTTACCATTCTCAAATCCCTCTTGTCTTCAGTCTATTCTTTTTCTTCTGCCTTCAAATCTGTGTGTGACCCGCCCACTCTGTTTGACAGGAAAGTGTGGCGTGAACCACGGGTCATCTTCCCTTCGATGACCTACCAACAACTAACCCAGTATGTCCAAAAGGAGCACATCCTATTCAAAATTGAACTCCCTCATTTTCTTTTCTTTTTTTTTTTTTTTTTAGGTTTTATTTATTTATTTGAGAGAGTGAGAGACAGCATGCAAGCAGTGGGGAGGGACAGAGGGAGAGGGAGAAGCAGATGCCCCACTGAGCAGAGGTCCTGATGTGGGGCTCTGTCCCAAGACCCTGACATCAGACTGACAGGAGCCAAAGCCAGATGCTTAACTGGTTGAGCCATCCATGTGCCCCAAATTCCCTCATTTTCGCCACACGAATTCCTTCTCTGTCCTACAACACTTTTTTTGTTTCAATAGCAGCATTATTTTTCTGGAATTCTAAAATAAGGAAAGAGCTAGTTTTGATGCTTTTCTCTCTCTTCTCCCTTCAGCTCCAAGTCCTGCATCTATTGTCTCCCAAACTTCAGTTAAAGAGAGAGGCTTTGGACCGAGGGGCTTCAACAGCCATGGGACAGTGAGCTACTATGTAGCTTGGAACTCTTAACGGAGCAAAATCATGAAAGAACTGGAAAGAAACTAGAAATTATATAACATATGCACACACACACATACACACCACTTTCTTCAGATCCAAGCATTTATTTTGCATGTCACCTCTTATCAATCTATGCCTAGATTTTTAGTGCTTTTAATTAAAAGGTAAATAACTAATGCAGAATAAATGTTATTACTTTATAAGATATTTTAACATGTATTCTTATATTTGAACATTATACCCATAAGAAGGTCCTATTGTTACCATAACCCATTTTTCACAGAAGAGATTGTGGAGACTCGAAGTGCCTAATTTGTCATGATAAACTAAAATCCCCAAATTCAAAACTTTGTCTTATGAATCCTCTGCTATGCCAGCTCCCAGCTTATATATCTAAATTCATATAATCCACATTTCCTCTGGCAGATGAGGAAACCTATAAAAAATACTTGGATCATGGAATAGCAATGATAATGTAATATTTATCTTATAAAATTAAACTTCAGCTTGTGAAGGCCCTCCAAACACTTAACACTGTTTCAGCTACCCAACTTTATTTCTTTTTTCTGCCCTACATACCTTTGCTTCCAGACTAGTTTTCCCGCCATCGCCCATATTCAAGACAAAATCTCCCTCGTACCTCTCTGTCTTCACCTATACAGTTCTTCTTTCTCAAATACGCTAAGTTCTTTCCTTCCTCCTTTAATCTTCATCATTTAAAACATACTACAAATTTCACCTTCTCTGTGAATTCACTTCCATATAAATATGTTCCTCTATAACTATGGCTTTCTGCATGTGCATGTGTGTGTAAGCATCTCTAAAATGAAGAAGCTAGTCACATGTTCAGATTTTTATGCCTGGTTTTTATAGGAAACACTGCATCGACATAGACATTGAATTCTATACATAATCTGTTACTTTAAGGAGAGAATAAACTTCTATAAAATGGGAATTATCATGGAAAATTTATATATTATTGTGAATATGAATGTTTCCTTGTAGAGAATTCTTATTTTTTTAGCATTTTTTAAATGTTTAACATCATATATATCCAGCTATATTGTTAGTTCTGTGAAGAGACTGTAATATGCATTTTTGATTCCCTATAATTTTGAGATCGCTGTTGAGTTGATAATACACTTGAGGCTAAAAACAATGCAGAAGGGTTTTTCTAAGAAGCAGACCATAAATTCCAGAGGATAAAAGCCACCACATCCTGTATTGATCTTGTATGTTTTACTGCTAACATGTTCAAGAAAAGAGGTCAGTTAAACCAGTGGCCTGGAAAAGTGTAAAAATATTTGCACTCAATAAAATCACAGCTTTGTGTTTTGTTCTCCAATATATTTGTGTATTTGTAAGCAAGTTATCACATGCCCATCTGTTTCTTTCATCAAAGAACTTTATGTGAATCTTCTTATCTCTTTTTCGATAGTTTTCATAAGTTAAAAGAAAAGAGATAAATCTAAGCAGATTCTCACTGGTTACTTAACAGGCCAAATGCTGATCATATCTATGAACGCTCAGCTATGATTCTCCTAGGAAGTGTCCTGGGATCAAACAGATGAAGCAGAGCCATCTGTCATCTTGGAAAAGATCCCACACCAGACAGACAGGTAGCATTTAGCTCTAATCACTGATTGAGCCATTTATAGAGGATTTACACACAGCAAAGGAAATGTAATCTGACTTAGTAGCTTGGCCTATGTATTTAGAGGATCCTGCAAAGAAGACTCTGACATACATAAGGACATGTTGATGTTAAAAATATTTCACACCATAATATAGAAAAATATCAGTTAGGAAAGAGGTAAGAGATATCCAATGACTTTCAACAAAGAGGAGAACTTTCATGGGAAAGCCAAGGCAAAAACAGGCCAACTAACCAAATGCCTACTATCCTTTTAGGTTACCTGAGTATAAAATATTTTAAAAGGATTCAATGCTAAAATGTGAGGCCGTATCAACAACAAGTAGTTACAAAGAAGAGAAAGAAAAACACAGATCATAGTGATAAACATAATTCTCAAAATCTGAACATTTTCTGTCTTATTTATAAACATAGCTGCAAAATATACCAAAGAAAAAAATTCCCCATAAAATATATTGATTTAAGACTGTGGGGGAAGGGAATATTTATCTTTATATATGCCATATATTTATAATATGCCATCTTTCTCATTAAAAGGAAATGAAATGAATTTTATTATTTTCAGAGCCACTAAATGAAATAAAAGTATTATTGGCCTTGCTGGGGAGCATAAAATAAGAGACAGTTTAATTTATGCCCTTGTTCCTAGAGATTCAGGAAGCAGTAAACAGAGCACAGAGACCACGTATCTGTACTGTAAAACCTTTATCTAAGGAAAAAAATAATTAAAACTCCCCAATAATTTCATTTTATTCAACATTTTTAGAAAGGAATTCTTTAAAGCAAATTTCTCATTTATAGAATGTAAGAAATGGAAACACTTTAGAAACCATCAAATCTAATCCTTTGGTTTTTATGAAGAATTAGAGCCAGAAATTTTACTAAGGTAAATTAAATACTAAAACCCAGAAATTTTAGCTTACATATCCTCGGCCCGCAGATGATAGAAGAAGATGATGGTAATGTAAGCCTATGAATACTAATACAAATCAGCTCATAATCATGCCTCAACACAGACAATCGATTCATTGTCTAAGCCACAAAAAACACAAACATCCTAATCCTGACTAATCTGAGTGACTGTTGCTTCTTTACCAATTATATCTTTAGCCTCAATTTATTCCTCCTACCTTCAAGATAATATATATTAAATACTTAATCATAAAATTGCCTCCACTTCCTGACAGCATCCAAGCTAAAGTAAACTTTGCCTCCTGAATCTTCTGCAAAGCTGCCTAGTTCAAATCCTATAAATCCTTTCTAATAGTCTCTTAGTGAGACGCTTTCTCATTGTGTGCTTTCTCCCTTCTTCTAAGAAGTAATGAAACTAATTTACTCAAATACAGGAGTGTTCCTAATGGTCTTTGGAGAGGACAAGGATAGTAAAAAAGCAAGTAGAAACAACAACAAAAAAACCCTCAAATATTTGAGGTTGAGATTTGAGATTCTAGGGGAAGGGAATGAAGGTAATTATTTATAATATGCCATCTACTGAAAGGAAAGAAAAGGAGTTTTATTTTATAAAATGAAATTTATTTGCATTTAGGATGATGTATATTGGAATATTCCTTTTTTAAAAAAAAAAAAGTTTATTTATTTATTTTAGAGAGAGAGCCTGCACAGCAGGGGGAGGGGCAGAGGGAGAGGGAGAGAGAGAGAGAGAAAGAGAAGCAGATTCCTCACTGGGTGCTGAGGAGCACGTGGTTGAGCTCAGTCTTCTGATCTTGAGATCATGATCTGAGCCAAAATAAGAGTCAGAGCCAGATGCTTAATCAACTGAGCCACCCAAATGCACCTATTGGAATATATATTAAAGGTAGTTCTGTTAGAATTGAATATATTAAACAATTTTGCTTATATAAAATCATCAATGCTAGCATCAGAGTCAAATTTTCTTACATTTAATTAAACTACTAAAGACTACTTGCATACAAACACCCTCTTGTCTACCCAAATTATTAAATGTTATTCTCTGACTTTCATATTGACTCGTTTCTTAGGGAAAAAAAGAAATTAATTCTTGCACTTCTACTTCCAGGAAAGATCAACTAACAAGAACTGAACTATTCCTTTCATTTGCAACAACTAGGGGGTAGGGGAAAGGACAAAATACACAAAACAATGGCTCATAGAATATTTTGCATCACACACCAAACAACAGTGACTCCTGAGAGATGGAAAGTGACCCCTATGATTACCTCCACTTTCTACCTGGAGAAGGATTATAAGCGACAGAGCTGGGAGGGGGAAACCAGCCAGAGCCCCATGATCTTCCTGAGTTGAATAGTAAGAAATGGGCTTCCAGAGAAGGCGTGGTGGCGAGGGTTTACGTGACAAAATCCCATGCAGTAGAGAGCTGCGTAGAGAGAGAGAACTCTAGAGATCTGCAGAAGGCCCCTTCCCGAATTCAATTCACTGCTGAGTATCAGGGACCAGAGGAAGAATAAATGTGAGGCCAGATAATAGCTGTTTCCAAAACATAGAGTGGAAACCTTACAACCCAGGAGGCATCCGTTAGGGTAGCAATAGACATACTTTGTCTTAAAGGGCCAGGCTCTGTAGGTCAGGTGGACTTTATTATAATTACTCCTTTTTGCCATTGTTGTAGAAAAACAAGCCAGAGAAAACAGATAAACGAATAGGCGTGGTTGTGTTTCAATAAACTTTAGTAACAGAAACAGACCCTAGCCCTCAAGCTGTAATTTGCCAATCCAGAGTTAGAGTACTAATAAGAATCCTGCCTGAGTATTAGGAAAAAATTGAAAGGACTAAATGTTGCTCTGGTCACACTTACAAAGCAGAAAATCAAGACCCAAAAGGATCAAACTGATTCTAATGATCAAAACTGCACCCCAGGATGAAGCTAAGAATATTTTTTATAAATCTAAAAATACCCAGCACACACAAAAAATGCACCATTTCTTTCATTAGATCTGAAATTGTCGTGTTGGGTATGCAATGAGGCAGGGAAACATGGCCCATAATAAGGAAAAACTTAGATGATTGAAACTGACTCCGAATTGATACAGATGATACAATTTTGGGAAAAAATGAACAGAATATTTGGTGAACTATGGGAAAAACTTGAGTAGCAAAATATACTATGTAATTAAAGTCCCAAAAGAGAAACAGAAAAAGAAGGAAAAAAGAAACAGAAAAATACATCTGCAGATATAATGCCTAAAATTTTCCCCATTTTGTTAAATATTTTATATCCAGAGGTCCCCCAAGAAACACAACGAAAGTCAAAAATGAAAAAAAAAAAGAAGAAAAAAACTATAGACAGGCATATAAGAATCAAATTGCTTTAAACTGATTATAAAGAGAAAAAATGTAAAAGCAGCCAGAAGGGGAAGGCATATTACACACAGAAGAACAGAGTAAAGAAGGCACCAGATCGCTTCTCAAATGAACGCAACTTACAAGAGAGCAACATCATTTAATTAGTGGAAGAAACAACAACCTTCTTCTCCCAATAGATGAGAATGATGAATTTTTAACATAGAATTTTGTTACCCAGCAAAACAAAATCTGTCAAAAATGAAGACAAAGAGGATTTTGGGGACATTCAGATGCTAAAAGAATTCATCACCGGCAGGCATAAGGAATTATAAAGATAGTGCTTTAAGCAGAAAGAAAATAATACCATATGGGAACCTGGATCTAAACCAAAACATGGGGAATATTAAAACTAGTTATTTTGTGGGTATATAAAAACATTATTATTCATGTCTCCTTCAGTGTGATCAGTTGTGTAAAGACAAAAACGGAAACAACGTGTTTGGCGTTTATCACATACATGGAAGTAAAATGTGTGACAATAACACAAAAGCAGGTGGGGATAGGGACAAGCACACTGTTGAAAGTCCCTACATTCTATATGATGCCACAGCACATCTTCTGAAGGCAGTAGGCTTTGATACGTTACAGGTTCAAGCCATAAACTCCTCTCCATCAATCGCCCTGAGGATGCAGAAAACCGGGGTCACTTATACCATGGTCGTGGGAAGGTAAATGGTCCAGGCGCTCTAAACAAGTTTGGCAGTTTCTTAAAAACCTAAACAGAGACTTCTGATTTCCAATTCCTCACATAAGGAGCTTGGCAGTCATCACTCCATACTAACAAATACAAAGCTGAACATACTGAAAAGTCAACAACTCTTCTTGCGTCTGTAAGAAAAGACATGACACAAAGCAAACTGCTGCCCCATGATTAGAGACACAGACAGGTGACTACAGGGAGTCACGGCTTACCGGAGCAGAGACCCACAAGGGGCGGTGGCCACGGGAACCAGCGCTGGGTGAGAGAAACCCAAGTGACTGATGAATTTTTGGAGGCTCAATAAGGACAATTCTGACAGTTAAAACAGTCCAGAGGGACTGAGTCATAGGTGGTCCTCACATTATTGTGGGAATTACTCCAGGAGCTTGACCACAATTTATATATATATATATTTTTTTCATATATATATATTTTTTCATATATATATATATAAACCCTCATACTTCTGGCAGAGTGAAGGAAAAAGGATCCATTTTTGAAATATGTCAGAACACTCTGTTCTTAACAAGCCTTGTATGCAGAAACACTAGTTAGATGGAGCGTCACTTGTTAGGGTATTATCATGACCTGAAAAAAGGGAAATAGCCAATTCCTGGCCACTGTAGACACCTGACCCATTTAAGAGAGGGAGAAAAATTGAGAAACTGTGAGAAATTGAAACCTATGGTGGCACTATAGAATGCTTTCCCTCCCTAAGCAACTCACCACACTCCTAATGGCCTATTAATAGTAGTTTGTGTGTTTGTTTTGCCTGATATATCATGCCCAGCTATCAAAAAGAAAGAAAAAAAAAAGTAAGGTAAAATCAAAGAAAAAAGGAGAAGGAATGGAGGAGACAGGGCAAGCATCTAAACCAGACATAGGGACGCCTGGGTGGCTCAGCGGTTGTGCACTTGCCTTCGGCCCTGGGCATGATCCTGGAGTCTGGGGATCGAGTCCCACATCGGGCTCCCTGTGTGGATCTTGCTTCTCTCTCTGCCTACATCTCTGCCTCTCTTTCTCTCTGTGTCTCTCATGAATAAATAAATAAAATCTTAAAAAAAAATAAACCAGACATAACAGGAATGTTGGGATCATCAAACCAGGGATTTAAAACAATCATGAATAATATGCTAAAGGCTCTGATGGATAAAGTTGACAGCACAAAAGAACAGATGGCAATGTAAGCAGACAGATGAAAAACCTAGGAAAGAATAAAAAAGAAATGGTAGAGAATATTAAAAAAAAAACTATAGGGATCCTTGGGTGGCACAGCGGTTTAGCGCCTGCCTTTGGCCCAGGGCGCGATCCTGGAGACCCGGGATCAAATCCCACGTCGGGCTCCCGGTGCATGGAGCCTGCTTCTGTCTCTGCCTGTGTCTCTGCCTCTCTCTCTCTCTCTCACTGTGTGCCTATCATAAATAAATAAAATTTAAAAAAAAAACTATAATAGAAATGAAGAATGCTTTGGTGGCTTTATTAGTAGACTGGACACAGCTGAGAAAATAATTATGAACTTGAGGACATACAAATAGAAACTTCAAAAACTGAAAAGCAAAGAGAAAAAAAACTGAAGAAAATAACAATATCCAACCACTTTTGTTGCCACTATACTTGGCTTGCAAGAAATATTAGTGTCTTAGAAAAAGAATATAGATGAGAAAGTCAGATAAACCTAAAGAAAGGAAGATTATTAAAGAAGGAATAAGTAAAAACAACATAAAAATATTTATTTATTTTTCTTGTTCTTAAAGGATCTGATAATAGTTGTTCAACTAATAATAGCAAAAATTTGATTATTTATAAGCCTATGGATGCTTATATGTAAATGAAATAAATGACAGCAATGAGACAAGGAACAAAAGGGATGAATTAGAATTACTTTGTTTAAAAAGGTCAATGAAGAAATCTCAAGAGAAATTAATATTTTAAACAAAAATAAAAACACAACTTATCAAAATTTGTAGGATGTAGTGAAAATGGTAGTTAAAAGGAAATGTAAGGCATTGAATACATATATTAAAAAAGATATAAAATCAATAATCTAAGTTTCCACCAAAGAAAAGTAGAAAAAGAAAAACAAATATAAATTAAGCAGAAGACAAGAAAAAAAGAATTAATGCAGATATCAAATAAATTCAAAACAGGAAATCAATGGAGAAAAATGAATAAAACCAAAAATTGGTTCTTTGAAAGGATTAATAAAAGTTATAAGTCTCTAGTCAGTCTAAGAAGAAGGTGGAGGGGGCAGAGGAAGAGGAGGAGGACAAAAAATAAAAGAGAGACAACACACAAATTACTAATGTTAGAAATGAAAGGAAGAGGAGCAAATCACCATAGTTCATATGGATATTAAGATAAAAAAGGAATCCTGTGAACAGTTCTATACCCACAAATTTGATAAATCTATTTGAAATGGACCAATTCCTTGAAAGATACAATTTTCTAAAACACATGGAAAAGTAAACATTCCGAATAAGGCTATGTCTATTAAAAAAATTCAGTCAATAATTAATAACCTTCCAAAGCATCAAGCCCAGAATTCACTTGGCAAATTCTACCAAACATTTAAGAAAGAAATTATACCAGTTTTCTACAATTTTTTTTTCAGAGAATGGAAGCAAAGGAAAATTTTCCTAACTCATTCTATGAGGTCATAAGTACCTTCAAATCAAAACCAGATGAAGTCATTATAAGAGAAAGAAATTCTGACCAACTCTCATGAACATAGATGCAAATAATTTCAGCAAAATATTAGCAAAATTAAAATATAAGTGTAAAACAAATTACATAACAAGACCAAGTGGGATTTATCCCAGGTATGCAAGGTTGCTTCGATACTCAAAAATTAATTAAAGTAATCCATTAAATGGGATAAAAAAGAAAAAAAAATCACATGATACTCATATCAAGAGATGCAGAAAAAAATGTTGATAATATCAAACATTCATTAACGTTAAAACCTCTGTGCAAATTAGGAATAGAAGGGCACTTCCCCAACTTGATAAAAAAAAAAACTATGCAAAATAACAACTGTTAACATCATACGTAATGCTAAGAAACTTGAAGCTTTTGAATTAATATCATGAACATAGCATACAGTACTGAAGGTATTAGCTAATACAATAGGATAAGAAAAGGAGGCAAAAAGTATATGGATTGAGAAGGAAGAAATAAAATTGTCTTTGTTCACAGATGACATGATCATCTTTGTAGGAAATCCTAAAGAAATGACAAAAAAAAAAATTTCTTGGAGCTAATAAGCAATTAGACCTAGGTTGGAAGGTATAGGTTAATACACAAAAGTCAATTCCCTTCCTATATACCAATAAAGAATAAGTGAAATTTGATATTAAAGACACAATGCCATTTACACAAGTACACCCTCCAGTGAAATACTTATGTATAAATCTGGTACTATATAATCTAACAATCTAATAAAATATGTAAAAATTTGACAAATCATAAAACTCTGATGAATAAAATCAATAATTAAAAAATGAAGGGATAATTCCATGTTCGTGATTCAGAAGACTCAAAATTGTCAAGATGTCAGTTCTTCCCAACTTAATCTATAGTTTCAATGCAATCCCAATTAAAATGTCAGCAAGTTATTGGCTGGATATTGACAAATTGATTTTAAAATTTATGTAGATTGGCAAAACACTCAAAATAGCAAATAAAACATTGAAAGAGAACACAAAGTTGTAAGACTGGCACTAGATGACTTCAAGACTAAATGTAAGACTACAATGATCAAGATAGTGTAGTATGTTCAAAATAATAGACAATTAGGTCAACAGAACAGATAGAGAGCCCTAAAAAAGACCCCGACAAATACAGTCAACTGATCTTTGACAAAGGACCAAAGATAATACAATGAAGCAAAGATAGTCTTTTCAACAAATGGTGCTGGAACATCTGAATATCCACATACAAAAATAAATAAATAAATAAATAAATAAATAATCTAAATGCAGACCTTTCAGCTTTCACAAAAATTATCTCAATTTGGACTATAGATCTAAATGTAAATGCAAACTTTAAAACGCCTAGAAGATAGAAGATAGCATAGGAAAAAATCTAGATGACCTTGGTGTAGTGAAACTTTCCTAGATACATGATCTATGAAAGAAATAATTGATAAGATAAACTTACTCAAAAGAATGAGAAAATAGGATATAGACTGGGAGAAGTTGTTTGCAAAGAATGCATCTGATAGAGGAGCTATCCGAAATAAACAAGGGACGCTTAAAATAACATTAAGAGGGGGTGCCTGGGTGGCTCCTTGGTTAAGCATCTGCCTTTAGCTCAGGTCATGATCATGGGGTCTTGGGATGGAGCCTCGTGTTGGGCTCCCTGCTCAGTCAGGAGTCTGCTTCTCCATCTCCCTCTCCCCTTGCTTGTGCTCTCTCTCTCTGTCTATCTGTCTCTCCCTTAAACAAATAAAAATAAAATCTTTTTTTTTAAAAAAAGAACAACAATAAAAGACCTAATTTAAAAATCTCAGTAATTTTTTTTATTTCAAAAATTAAAAAGCTGATTTCTAAATTTGTATGGAAATGAAAAGGATCCAGAACAGGCAAAATAAAGATATAAAAACAAAAGGAGAAATGTGTGACTTTAAGTCCTATTATAAAGTTGCTGTAAATATTAAATGTGATATTGGTGCAGATATTGTCATGTCTATCAGAGATAATAAGGTCCAGAAACAGATATGCATATCTATGGTCAATTGGCTTTAAGTAAAGAGGCCTAGCAAATTATTGATGACAATCTATATAAAACACCTAGCACTGAGTTTGTCACCTACCTGGTAGGTGCTATTGCTATTGTAATTCTATAATTATTAGCATCATTACAGTACTTGATAGTATAGGCTTGTGCTCTGGATCCAGGAGCCTATAGCTGAATCCCAAATCCACTACTCACTAGTTATATGACCTGGTTATAATAATCTTAATTTCTGCTTGCCTCGGTTTTCTCATCAGCTGAGAGTAACCGTAGTAGTAAACATTTCAGACCATTGTGTTTAATACTAAATAAATTAGCACATACAAAGTGCTTAGAAAAAAATCCTGGGTCATAGTATGCACTCAATAACTATTGGATATTATTAGTATTATCTTTTGTTTCATAGAAATCCATGTGTGATACCACAAGTCTTTACGTTGCCTGAAGGAACAGAGAACACATTCATAATGGATTGGGCAAAATATACACACACAAAGTAAGGAAATCAGTTATATTTTTAAAACTAATAGAGTTAGTAATTTCTTAATAATAAAATCTTTGTGGGTACTGACACAATAGCAATAGCTTTTAAATAAATAAATTGTGAATTCAAAGTGAATATAAAACATGAAATGCCTTTCAGATTCTTTTTATCCCTACATAGATAGATCTAAATGTACTAATTAAAGTGCATCTTGATTTTTTCTTATAACTAAGCTATTCACAATTCATCTATAACCCAGAGTAATTGAAACAGAGTATTTACATAAATGAAATTGTGCCTCTCAACTTTACAAGCCACCAATTAATTAATGCTAGAGGCAAGATTACTGCTCTTGCTGCTCTGAAGAACTGAACATTATTTATGCCTATTTAAAAATCATGTTATGAGCAAAAGGTGAAGTAGACATACAGTATTGTCTATCAATTATAGCAAACATGGAATTAGGACACAATTGCTTTTTATTAAAGTAAAACACTTCATTTTCAGTTAAGACATAGCTAGTGGGTTTGATTTGGGTCTAAAGATGATATGAATGGTCTTAAATCACAAAATACACAATTATATTCCTTGAGGAAAGGTACAAATATGTGTGTTCATTTTTCTTATTCATTTCTACATTTTACAAGTGGTATCATTCATTTATCCTCATTTTTAGTCCATCTATTATTTCTATCTTACCTGATGATATTTCTTTTCCTGCTTTCCTTTTGGTATTTATTTTCAACCCTTTCAATACTCTATATAACATTATGATTTATCTTCTTATGAGTAAGAAAGACAAATTCCCTCATTAAACAAATGGCTTCCCAGGCAGGTGGCATGTCCCACATAACCATCTCATCTGTCCCTTATAAAGATTCTGGAACCAATAGGCATTGAGTAACAATAGAATCCCCTAAAAAAATGCTTGAATACAAGGTTAGAGGAGACAGGGTCACTTTCCCACTGGGAATCCTGCAAAGAAGCAAGCTTGAAGGAATTCCTTTCACTTAGGGAACATAGAGGAGAAATGGAGGTTCAGGTGCCAGGAGTCTGAAACAGGCCTGGAAGCAGCCCTGATTCCCAGCCTAACATTCCCTACCCCTGAGACGGTCATAAAATACAAACGAGTGAGAAAAAGACGGAGAGTTTTGTGTCTTTGGCAAGGGGACAGGGCAACAGAAGGCATTTGGAGCATATGGTCAGAGACCAGGGGAGGAAGGCAGGACAAGGAGACCATTGAGGAGGGATGACAATGCAATGGCCCAAACGAATTTATACACATTAGTGGATACCAATGTGGAGCGATTGTGGGACATACCCTTTTATCTAACTCGCTCGAAACCATAATGCTCCCTAATTCCTCTCCTTCCCCACCCCCACTTCACCACTCTTGCTTGGGTAAATCCTGTGGAGAAGGAAAGAATGTGAGAGTGACTATAATATTGCACTGACTTAGTTTAAGTCAAAAATCAACATTGTCCTTTTATTTATTAAGTTGTTTGTTGCCATTATTTTAAATGTCAGCTCAAAGTAGAGCTGATGTAGGATTAGAGAAAAATAATTATTTGTATATCTGAGTTTATTGCCAGAAAACCTAACCTTACTACATGGCTTTTCTGATATGGAGCCATGTTTGAATCTCAATTACGTTAATAATTGGATGGCCTTAGGATTCCTGTGTCATTCAGGGCTCTACTCAATGTCATCTCAAAGTCTCCCCTTTATTTCTCCATAATGATAGCTTCCTTGTCCCCATGAACTACTTCTCTTTTAATTTTTTCTTCAGAGCATTTACTACTATCTGACTCTATAGATTTCTTTGTGTGTTGTTGGTCTCCCCAAAGAAACAGACTCCAAGATGACATGGACTTTGTGTTGCTCACTGTGGTATTTAAGAGCAAGTCCCTTGTACCGAAAATTCCTTCAAAATTATGTAAAATCAAAATGCATAGTGAATAGTATAGTAGAGTGAATTAACGTGATTATTCTCGTCTCTTGTTTCTCTTATTCTTGTGTCCCAGTTAAACCTGAGAAGGTTGTGGGTTGTGTCTCACCAATCCCTAAGTAAAGACTTGACTAAATTATGACATCCGGCAGGAGAAACAGTCTTGTGTTTTTGATCCTAAATTCATAGAAGTGAAGAGAAGAGCTCAAAGAGAAGACTTTAGAAAAAAATATTTTTCTATTTTATAATTTTAACTAAACTTGGCCCTGCACACGAGTCTATTTGATGGTTTTTTTCATTGATCAATACACTTTGTTTTTCTTTTTTCAGAAAATGGAAGAATAGGAGTCTCAACTATTCTTCAGGGTTACTCACAGTGGAATTTATTTTTACATCTCACAAGAAGAAGTCTATGTTAATTATAGTTTTTCAATATGGCACATCATCATCATCCCTGGTTTACCCAGGTGCTTCTCTTGTCTGTCTGTCACTTCCCATTTTCCCATTCATCTTTGTTCTGCATTCTACTCTCCCATTACACACTGTCAATCTTCACAACAATTGTGAAGTGTTTAATATAGATTGTTTCTAAAATACGTGGATGCTTTTTAATTAACTTACATGATTCTTTATATGTGTAAAGCTCTCTTCCTTTTTTCATTCAGCTGTGTATTATTAAGATCCAGACATGTTATCATGTGCACATCTTTGTCACTTCCAGATACATTCATTTGTTTTGTGACTACCACATCTTCCTCATCTCTTTTCTGTAAATAATTATTTACATGGTTAAAACAAATGACAGACCAGAACGGGTCCTACTTAAATACCTAATGCATCTTTGTGAAATGAAATGCAGCCTTTTAAGCAAGTCTCAAACAATTGTGTTTATTTTAAGTTCTTCTTTGGCTAAATTTGGTTTAAGACACTTTTCAATCACCTCAAATACTTAGTCTTCTATCTTAAGTAAGAAAGGTGAGTAATTTGTTTTTCATATTGACAAGAAAAATTCTTATCTTCATGTGCCTATGTGTACATGCACTCAAAAGGACAAAAGGATCCAGAGAGGCTTTCTCCTGCTGTGAAGGACAAAAACTCAAGATAGTCCTACTCTGACACAAAGTGCACTGCTTTGCCAATCTCTAAAATGTCACTTCGTGGACAGCCTGCTGGGCTCAGTTCATGGCCACGGTGCCAAGACTGCTAATAAAAAAGAATAAAGGTTAATGAAGGCATTGAGTTATTTATTATCTTGAATAAAATAGCCTTGGTTTTATCTGGATGGTTTGTTCAATGCATAAGGTCTTGCCTTTGATTTTTAACATTGTATTATTCTTTTCTGCAGACTGTGAATCTTAATGCTTTTGATAGGATGCAGTCTTATCAGGTTTATTAGACATGAAATTATATTACAATAATGAATGGAGATATGAGAGATGTTGAAATATGTGGGCTGACATACGTGAAAAACAAAATCAGTCCTTCGGAGAACTCACTCTGCAATTCAGTAAGTGAGAAGCTTAAACATCTTTTGTTCCTCATAAACAATTTACTTAAAATGAATCTGAAGCTCTAACTGTGGCATTATGACATATATGGGAACTGACCTTTTATAAGGGATACATGATGCTTTGGTTTAGTTGCACGTACTAGGTTTAGGCACTATAATTTCATTAAAAAGGAAACAAACTCTGTTATAAAACTCATCTTTCCATCATTTGACAGAATGTAAAATACAAGAAGGGTGTCATGTTTCATAGCCGGTACCTCATCTTAAAGATTTCAAGTCATCTAAGAGTGAATACACATGCTACTCATCCTTCAGCTGGTAATTTCCGAATATCAAATATGCAAGATCTACAAAGTGGATTAGTTCTGAGCTCTAATCCAGAATAGGATTTGTTCATATTTAAAATATACACAGTTTAGGATATTATCTTTGCTGGGACAAAGCTTATAGCTGTGTATAATCATCTCTAACACCTTAGATTTTGTTCTCAAATAAGCACTAAATATGAGGTCGTCTTTAAAATGACTGCCAGCCATTCCTACATTTCCTACTCCATCCTCATGTAGAAAAATAAACACAATTTGTGAAAAAAATTAACTTCTTTTCCATGTTTATTACTTGTTTTTTTCTCTTCAAAGCTTTGTTTTGGCTTCCTGGGTTGATTAGTATTGTAATAAGACTCACAAGCCAGGGCACCATTTCTTCCTGACTAAAACGGGAAGTATTTAATTATTGTCTAAAAGTAACTAGAGTTACTCAGTCTACTCATTCAGCAAGTATTTCTTGGGTGGCTAATATGTGCCAGTCACTATTCTAATATTGGGGATATGGCCATTAAAAAAACAATTCTTCTGAAGCTCTTATTTTTTTAAACTATATCAGAAAAATATCAAAGATGGTTAGGAAAAATAATTTTTTAAAAACTGCATAGACAATCTATAGAATATTATGTGTGTATATGTGTGTATATATATATATTTGAAATATATAAAATATATGAAATATATGAAATATATATATTTCATATAAATATATAAATATATAAATTTCAAATAAACATTTCATATATTTCACATATATATGAATATATATATTCCACATATATGAAAACCCAATGATCAAAAATAATCTGGGGGGGAGGGAAGGAGGAAGGTCAAAGGAAGAGGTAAAGAGAGAATCTCAGCCTGATGTGGGACTCCATCTCATGACCCATGAGATCATGATCCGAGCAGAAATCAAGACTCAGGTGTCTAACTGACTGGGCCACTCAGGAGCCCCAATATATATTTTTTAACTTTTAAGTAAGATAAACTTAGTTTATAGTTTTTGGTAAAGAAATATATTTAGAATTCTACTGGAAAATATCAGAAAATACAATCATTAGATCTGTTTAAAATATTCTGTTTCTCCTTCTGAGTAGAACTATACTTTCCAATCTGATTGAAATTATGAGTAACCATATTACTTTCTTAAGCTGATGAAAAGTGAATGGAAGCAACACATGAAAGCTTTAGTACTTCACTGTACTCACCATTTCACTGCGGCATTTGAAGTGGTGGCTTCCCCTCTAAAAATTCTCAGAATGAGGACTATATGGAATAAATGTCCTAGCTGTGCCATTATAGATATGTATCTTAAGTGGAATTTTTTAAATTGTGCTTGGGGCACCTGGGTGGCTCCATAGATTGAGCATCAGACTCTTGTTCTTGGCTCAGATCGTGATCTCATGGGTTGTGGGATGAGCCTCTCATTGGTCTCTGTGCTCAGCGAAGAGTCTGCCTGAGGACTCTCTCCCTCCACTCCTCTCCCCACTCGTTCTATCTCTCTCTCCCTCAAACAAATAAATACAAATTTTTAAAAATCGTGCTTAATTTTAACTTAGTTTAGTGAGCTATAGCTAGCATACAGTAAAATGCACCCTATCAGGTATACATTTGATGAGCTTTGATGAATGTTACCACGATCACAATTGAGATATAGAACATTTTTGTTATTCCAGACAATGGAGTCATAAAATAAATCTAAATCACAATACTAGATTGTCTTTGTTTTTGTGGGAAAAATTTCCTTTTTAATTAACACCTTGTCTCTGGAAAACTCAGAAAACAATTCTCTTAAATATTGCTTGCAGCAAAGTAGAGAGATACAAAATCTTTAAAACAGAATTTGGAACTGTGCATCAAAATCCTTAAACTACAACCTTTACATAATTTCAGGTGACTGATATTTTTACATATGAAATTACATAACAGATCAAAATTAGATATAACCATATCAATTGAATAATTGTCTTGCATCCTTATGATGCAAGCACCTAATAACATGAAAAAACACAATAACCAATAACATGAGAAAAAGTTCCAAATTATTGTTGTGAGGGGAAAAAAATTATAAAACACTATATAGAGTAGGAGCCAATTATACAAAATATATGCATAGGATATTGTCTACCAAATTCTTATAATAGTTGACTTGTAAGAAAGGACTCAAAGAGTCCTTTACAGTATTTGAAATATCATTAGCATTCAAGTATATGTCCAGACCAGCCAGATCAGAGAATAATGAATTTTGCTCATCCTAATATGTATAATGTACTGAGAACATAATGCTGGCTTTTCCATATCTTGTTTTGTGACCATGGTCAAGTTAATAACTTCTCTAAGCCTTCACTGACTCAGTTAGTTTTAAAGTGTTATTTAAATGTTACTAAAAGGGGATCCCTGGGTGGTGCAGTGGTTTGGCGCCTGCCTTTGGCCCAGGGCGCGATCCTGGAGACCCAGGATTGAATCCCACATCAGGCTCCCGGTGCATGGAGCCTGCTTCTCCCTCTACCTGTGTCTCTGCCTCTCTCTCTCTCTCTCTCTCTCTCTCTCTCTCTTTCTCTCTCTCTCTGACTATCATAAATAAAAAAAATAAAAATAAAAAAATAAATGTTACTAAAAGGAGTCGTAATAATAATATTGATAGTAGTGAAGATAATACCCAACTCATGAGGTTAAATTAAATAAAATAGCATAATTTCTTGCATATTTTAGGTTGAGAGTAAACATTAGTATAAGACAGAGTCTTTCACACATAGCATTGATTGGGTTGACAACTTTGGGTGACTGATGATCTCCCAGGAAAAGGGTATATATGCCTCACAAAGAAAATGTTGAATAGGTGACCTAATACTCTAGTGTGTGGCATTTCAGTACTGAGTTATGAGGAATGGCTGGGCAGAGCAAAAGACAGCGATCTTCATAAGATACCTTTACCATTCCTCCAGAAAAATAACATCAACCTAGACGAGACTTTTTAAAAGATTTTATGCATTTATTTTAGTGAGAGAGAAAGAGAGAGAGCACCAGTGAGCACGGGGAGGGACAGAGGAGGAGGAAGAGAGAGAGGGAGAGAGAATCTGAAACAGACTCTGCCCTCAGCACGGAGCCCAACTCAGGGTTTGACCTCATGATCCTGAGATCACGACCTGAGCTGAAACCAAGAGTGAGATGCTTAACCGACTGAGCCACTCAGGTGCCCCTAGGTGACAAGATTTTAATTAAAACTGCAATTAAACTTTACATTTTGTTTTGGATCTTACTTTAGAAATGCTTTCCTACTCATTTTGGCTGGTGATGATCCCACATACAGAGATTTCTATCTCCAAAACACACAAAGTGGCTAATCCAGATGCTGTTGCTGTTTAGAGAATGTGACAAGGTACAGAGTTCAGTACTGAACTTCATCTGCAAGTGCCAGAAAAGTCAGCATAACATGCAGAGGAGCCCATCACAATGTTAAATTAGTTGCGTCATAGGGATCTAGGTGAACAGTTATTTGCCTATTTTAACAATAATGTATATGCTGCACTAGCTTCTCTGTTAATGTGAGGGACGTACAACACACAGTAAGTACATTCTTGAATCCTAAGCAAAATGAATAGCATACTCTCATTTTTCATACAACAGCCTCGATAGAAATAAAAACCAAAAAGAGAAATCACCTCAGTTCTCTGAAAGTCAAGAAGAAACCATCACAGAATCATATCATAAAGCTTGTTCTAATCAGGGCAGTAGTGTCTGGTTCACTCATTCTTTCATCAAATATTTATTAAGCTACCTTTGTGCCACATGTTATAGGCTCCAAGAAGACTGGAGAGAATTTTGCAGATTATTTCTGTTCTCATGGAGCTTACGCTGTCTTCTGGGCATAGGAGTATCGCTAGGGACACACCTAATAAGGAAATAAGCAAAGAAAATTTCAAATATGAAGATAGAGATAGTGCGTCTTTTCAGAGTGAATGGCAGGGTTGTTTTCATTCAATATAATACGGATCATGCCACCTTGTAGAGCAAAGATCAGTAAGATTTGCCTTTCGTTATAAAAATGTTCATCCCTGAAGCTTGAGATTACTGTGGGATAACAGACAGCATGTGTAAGTATTCCCCGGATTTCTTTGTATGGGGCTTTTAGTATAGTTGCTCACACAACTGGTGTAAGTGCTGACACTCGGGTAATTGATATTCCTGGGAGTAATCAAACCCTTTAAGTCTCAGTCAAGAATCTCTTATCTTCTGCCAAAACCCATGAAACTGCAGAAGACTAACCTGTGCAGCTGTGAGTCAGGTAAAGTCTCAAAGCCGTCACAGGTCTTGATTGTGCCCTCATGAGTAGGTGAGTTTGAGGAAAGAGCATAGAGGTGACTTCTGAAAAATGGTGAGGAAGGAAGTACAGACTAAGGGAAATTCAATGGGAAGGGCAGGGTCTAGATTGAAATCCTTATAGACCATGTTGGGAGTTTGGTTCTGTTTGTGTAAAGAGCATCAACTGGAGGGTTTAAGTAAGACAGTGACATTATCCTATTTATATATCATATGCTTATTAAAGGTGTAGACAAAAACACTGTGAATCCGACTTAGATTTATGTCTAAGCCCTGCAATATAGCTGTTATGTGGTCTTGATTAAATGGTAATTTTTCTGAGTTTCCATTTTCTCCGATGTACAACAGAATCAGCAGATCAAAGCAATGAGATATACCTCACACCTGTTAGAATGTCTACTACTATCAGAAAAAGAAAACAGAAAATAAGAAGTGTCGGCAAGGATGTGGAGAAAAGGGAACCCTCACGTACTGTTGGTGGGAATCTTGAAATCATGTACCCACTATGGGAAATAGAATGGTGTTTCCTCAAAAAATTTAAAAAGTAAAATTACCATATGATCCAGCAATTCTAATTCTGGGTGTAAACCTAAAGGAACTGAAAACAGAAATTCAAAATGATATTTATATATCAGCGTTCACGGGAGCATTATTCACAGCAGGCAAAAAGGTAGAATAAGACCCAGTGTTCAGGGATCCCTGGGTGGCGCAGCGGTTTGGCGCCTGCCTTTGGCCCAGGGCGCGATCCTGGAGACCCAGGATCGAATCCCACATCAGGCTCCCGGTGCATGGAGCCTGCTTCTCCCTCTGCCTGTGTCTCTGCCTCTCTCTCTCTCTCTCTCTGTATGACTATCATAAATAAATATAAATTAAAAAAAAGACCCAGTGTTCATCAATAGATGAATGGATAAGCAAAATGTGATTAATAACAAACAATGGAATGTTATTCAATGTTAAAAATGATGGAAATTCTGACATCTATTTTTTAAAGTTCTTTTTTTAAGATTTTTAATTATTTATTTGAGAGAGAGAGAGAGGGAGCATGAAGGGAAAGGTACAAGCAGACAAGCAGACTCCCCACTGAGCACAGAGCCCAAGATGGGGGCTTGATCTCAGGACCCAGAGATCATGACCTGAGCCAAAGTCAGACGTTTAACTGACTGAAACACCCATTTGTCTGACACATTTTATAACATCCATGAACCTTGGTGAGATTAGGCCAAGTGAAATACAGCAAATTACAAAAAGACAGATGGTACAATACTTCACTTTTATGAGGTACCTTGAGTACTCAAATTCATAAAGACAGAAGCAAAATGATGGTTTTCAGAGGTTGGGAAGAAGGACGACTGAGTAGTTGTTTTTTTTTTTTTTTTTTTTTTGAGGAATTGTTTAATAGGTATAAAGTTTCAGGTTTGCAGGGTGAGAAGAGTTCTGGAGATTTGTTGTACAAGATGTGAATGTATTTAACATTACTAAAGGATATACTTAAAAATAGTTAATACAGTAAATTTTGTTATGTGTATTTTACCACAATTAAATTTTTTTTAAAAACCAGTAGCGTAGACTACAGTTGGTTTATTTAGCAAACAAGAGAACTTTTCCTGCCATGATTCAGAGATGCTTTGTCTCCATGTATATCAACATAGAAGAAAAAAATTTCTGCTTTCAAATACTCAAGAGACTAATGTCACAGCCCTGTGTTAGGAAAGTTTTAAAAGCATACATATAAAAGCATGTTGTTAACTCTGAAATCATCTAAGATGCAAATATTATTGTTGGTCTCAAAATAGATTCCAGAACTTCCATCTTTGGGGTAGTCGCAATACTTTTTTTTTTTTTTTTTTGCAAGTAGTCTTATATTGGATCTTTATTATTTACTTTTTTTTCTTTGAGTATACTAGACCCGCAATGTTACGTTAGTTCAGTTTTACAACATAGTGATCTGACAAGTTTATACATTATGCTACCTCTACCACAACTATACCTTCTATCACTAATACAATGCTCTTAGCACACCATGGACTATATTCCCTACGTTGGATCTTGTATTCTCAGGACTTACTCATTCCGTAACTGGAAACCTGCTTCTTCCACTCCCCCTCACTCATTTCGCCCATTCTTCAAATCCCTTCCCTCTGGCAATCATCAGTTTGTTCTCTGTATTTACAGATCTGATTTTGCTTCTTGTTTGTTTGTTTAGTCATTTGTTTTCTGTTATAGATCCACATCTGAGTGAAATAGAACAGTGTTCGTCTTTCTCAGTGTGACTTATTTCACTTAACATAATACCCTCTTGCTCCACCCATGTTGTTGCAAATGTCAAGATCTTATCCTTCAGAGGACTGCATAATCCACCGTAGATGTATATATACCACTTGTCCTTATCTCTTCATCTATTAAGGTACACTTAGGTTGCTTCCATGTCTTGGCTCTTGGAAATAATGCCACAATAAATAGCAAGAGTGAATATATTTTTTTCAAATTAGTATTTTCATTTTATTTTATTTATTTTTTTAAGATTTATTTATTTTTATTTATTTATTTATTTTTATTTTAGACGGGGGGGGGGGGGCAGAGACACAGGAGGAGGGAGAAGCAGGCACCATGCCGGAAGCCCGATCTGGGACTCAATCCTGGGTCTCCAGGATCACACCCTGGGCCAAAGGCAGGTGCTAAACCGCTGAGCCACCCAGGGATCCCTTCAATTTATTTTTTGAATAAAAACTCAGTAGTGGAATGATTGGATCATATGGTATTTATTTTTTGATTTGTTTGATGAACCTTCACAATACATTTTAAGTTTGCTTTATACTTTGCTTATTGTACATCCCTTAGTGGATACTCCTGTAAGATGAAATGCTGCCAGTCTGAAGGTTCTGACAAAAAGATTGGGAGACTTGAGGATGTCATGAAAGTGAGAATTGACTCAAGGATTAGATTACTAATTATTGCCTGAATACACATTTGGATGGATATGTGGATGGAGCACATCGCCCTTACCACTTCAGATAGAACACTAACTTCACCCTTTACTCAATTTTCATTGGCCGTGGTAAATGATCAAGCCCTCATAGGTACTATATATTAAGCTATCTGGGAGAGAAGTTATAATTCAGGAGAGAAGTTAGGCAATGTCCTGTTTAAAGAATGGCTGATATGTGCTAGTGTAGAAACAGATGTATTGAGATGTAATTCAGATAATTGTATGTGTTTAAACATATAAACTCTATGTGTTTAAACATATAATTTGGTAAATATCACATGTATACAAATTAAAATAATTACCATAATCAAGACAGTAAAAATAATAATAGCTTCCCAAATTTTCCTCATTTGCAATCCCTCCCTTCCAGCTCTCCCCTGCTCCCACATGTGCAGTAATACTGACCTTCTCTCTGTCATTATATATTAGTTTGCATTTTCTAGAATTTTATATGAGTGAGATCATACAGCATACTTTTTTTTTTTTTGGCCTGGTAACATTACACACAATAATTATTTTGAAATTCATTCATGTAGTTGTACTTATTAAAAGTTTCTTTTAAATTTATTTTAGTATTTCATTATATGAATATACCTCAATTTGTTTTTCTTCTTCATTTTAGGCTTATACAAATAAAATTATGATATTCATATATACACCTCTCTATGGACACATGCTATCATTTCTTTGAGTATGTACATAGGATTGGGATGACTGTGTTGTATAGTAAAGCATGAATTTTTATTTTTTTCTTTTTTAAAGATTTTATTTATTTATTCATGAGAGACATATACAGAGAGAGAGGCAGAGACATAGGCAGAGAGAGAGGCAGAGAGAGAGACAGGCTCCATGCAGGGAGCCTGATGTGGGACTCGACCCCAGGTCTCCAGGACCATGCCCTAGGCTGAAGGCAGGCAACTAAACCGTTGAGCCATCCAGGGATCCCTCAAAACATGCATTTTTAAAGAAAATGCCAAACACATTTCCAAAGTGGCTCATTATTTTACATTCCCACTTACAGTGTGTGATAGCTCCATTTGCTCAATTTTCTCATCAACAGTTGAAATGGTCAGACTTCATTCTTAACTATTCTAATAAGTTTGTAATGGTATTTTGTGATGGTTTCAATCTGCATTCCTGTAAAAATTAAGATGTTTGGTATCCTTCTATGTACTTATTTGCAATAGTATATCTTATTTGGTGTATTGTGTGTTTAAATATTTTGTCCCTTTTTAGGTCTATTTTACTACTGTTGATATTCGAATGTTGTGTATTTATTTTGCCCTAATCTAGCAAGGCAAGATTTTGACTGATAAAAATTAAAGCAAGTTAGGGCACACTGCATTAGGGATATCATGATGGCGGGCTTCTTGAAGGAAGGTGTATAAGAGGAATTACGGCTGTAGTCACTCCATTTTGCTAATAACTCCAACTAAAATTCAGAGCTCAGCCCAGTTTGTGACATTCCTAAGGACTGCGTGAGTTGAAATACTTAGAATAATTCCTTAAACAGTGAGAAATAAACTACTATTTGTCACAGACCAAGTCAAAAATTGGGAAGCTCAGGTAGGTAGGGTTCTTTGCGTGTTGGTAAAATCACATCCCTCATTTGAGATGAAGGTCCAATTTGTTAATTTGTGACTTTGTTAAGTCACCAAAAAGAATGCGAATCTAAATGGCAGGATGGTTAGAATATTCCAGAAGCCATAGCACAGACAGTCCTACCTGGCCTTTTTTAGGCTCAGGTGATATTACAAATGTTAGAAAATAAAATACACAACAGACTAGACTTTTTGGCACAAATCAAAGAAAGAGTCTCCACAGAAATCTCTCAGGTTTTGGTCTAGAAATGTGACCGATACTACTGTTCACTATAGCCCATTAAAAGAAAATGACTATGTGGAATTGATTGAAATTGACTCCATTATAGAAGGATATCAGATGATTCCATGAAAAGAAATATCAATCACACTTATAAAATGGCCCAGAAAGCCCAGAAAGTTTACTCATAAAATCAAAGTTTTATATTCAAAATCATTACTGACTGTAGGGTCTTCCATAGAGCCCTGCAAGCCTGCCATCTCCACCGCTATGTGCCTTAAACCTTATAATCCTCTTCTACCTAAAGAAAAGCAGTTTAATCTGGTTCACTAAAACAAACAGCCAACAATCATAGGAAAGGATGCTTAGTTGTTATTAAGTAGGAAAGTGCTAATTTAACAACAACAAAACATTTTAATAAGAAAATACCAAGTGCAAGCAAATATTTCTTAGAAAAGAATTCTTGTGCATTGCTGGTAACAATATAGATTTTTTTAGAGCATTTTGGAAAAGACTCTTGCATTATGTAATAAATATGGAAATTGCATACTTTAAAATCCAGCACTTTCACTCCTAGGTATGTTCCCAAAGAATCTCTTGTATATGTTCACCAGGAAACATGGATAAGAATGCCCATAATAGCTTTATTTGCCAATAAAAGATTTATAAGAAAAAAAATTTAGGTTAATATTTATCTCCATAAAGGGAGAATGGAGGATGTCATTGTGTAGGGTATACACTGGTTCTCAAAGCTATGGGTAATTTTTTTCTCCTTGTGTAGTATGTTGAATACATAGGAAAATATTTTTTAAAAAATTTATTTGTTTATTCATGAGACACTCAGGGAGAGAGGCAGAGACACAGGCAGAGGGATAAGTAGGCTCCCTGTGGGGAGCCTGATTGTGGGACTCAATCCTGGATCCTGGATCATGCCCTGAGCCACAGGCAGACGCTCAACTGCTGAGCCACCCAGGCATCCCATATAGGAAAATATTTTATTTTACCTAACATATACATAATATACGTGTTTCTGGGTCAAATACACATACGAAAAATAAATTTAGTATATTTCAAAAGTTCTAAAAATGGAATGGTATATGTTTACAAACTGAATGCTTGTTTCAGAGGGCTCTCATCGCGTTATAAAATTATAAAGTCTTTATACGTAACACTTGCTTAGGTAAATGCTTCTGAATTTTTATATAAATCATTTGATGAGGGACGCCTGGGTGGTGTTTTGGCAGAACAAAAAGCCAAAAATAAAATTTTCAGTAAGACTAGGTGGATACGCATGTCTATAAATCCGGGTATGTGAGGATATTTCCCAGTGCAGCAGGACAGCAGCTAGGTGGGAGCAAGTGGAGAAGAGAAGGGGATCTCATAGTCCTAAGAACTGGGAGCCCAACCAAGAAGTACTCCCCACTGCAAATAAGATCACCCTGTGGCGTGAAGAACTGGTCCATTGGCTCTGAGAACAACAGTCAGAACTGGAGGGTGAGTTCGCAGGGTCTCCGACAAGGACTGAGCATAAAGTGTGACCTGGGACTTTGCAGCTATTGAAACACTCCGTGAAAAGACTGATCACGATGAGATAAAACAAATGGGAATGAGACACAAATTGAGAAATAGAAGAAATTGGGGATGAAAGGAAGGAAAAGTTCTACTGCTATTTGCAGAGAGAAGACATGTGACACATTCTGGAGAAATGACTGAGACTAACTTTTCAATACTCCATTGCAACCCCATGGAAGCAGGCTCTGAGTGGGGGGCAGCATATTAGCTACTTCTTGGGGGTCTTCGAGGTCAGTATCTGTGGAAAGTGGGGAAGGAGAGGGAAGACTGTAGGATTAGGCACAGATTGTGGTCACAGGGGAATGAAAGCACAACCACAGCCCTGGTTCTGACCACACAGGGGGCTCTGGAATTACTCTGAGCTAATCTATAAAGAGGCTGAGAGCTGAAAGCCTCTTCATACCAGCACCCCCAGCAGTTGTCATAACATGTCACGGCTGGCAATGGGGCAGCAGGTCACACCGCGAAGGCAGCCCTGGAGCTGTAAAACTAGAAATATGTTTGGTTTTTTTTAAAGATTTTATTCATTTATTTGGAGAGAGAGAGAGAGACACACACACAGAAATTGAGCACAGGCAGGAGGAGTAGGAGATGGAGAAGCAGACTCCCAGCAGGGAAGGGACCTCAATGCGGGGCTCCATCCCAAGACTGGGATCATGACTTGAGGTGAAGGCAGATGTTTAACTGACCGAGCCACCCCGGCGCCCCTCGAAACAGGTTTCTGTCTCAAACTTATAAAAGAGTAAGAAAATTCACCACACTTACAGGAAGAACAGACTTGGATTGCATTCAAACCCATACTAATATACTGCAGGAATTAAAGAGAATACAAAAATTGAGACACACCAGAAAACCATGTCATAACACAGAGAAAACCTGTAAACTAATATTTTTATCAGAATAAACAGAGATTATGGGAAAAAATAAAATCTGTAGTGGAATAAAGTGATTCAAAACTGGAAAAAAAATGAGATGAGGACGGAATGAAAGGAAACTAAGAGGTCCCATGAAATAACTGGAAAAAAATTACTAATTAGGAAAAGGAAATTAGAAGGAACCAAGCATGAACAGACATGATAGCACATAGTACTGTTGAAACAAAGTTGAAGAAAAACAAAATTAGATACTAAAAGAAGATACAAAATTCTTAAATACTAATGATAGAATTGGAAAATCACTATTTTATATTTAAGGATATAGAAAAGCTAGACCAGTTATCAAAATGTGGCTGGATAATCCCTAGCAGCCCTAGGACCTTTTCCATGGACCTCTGACTTCGTCTGTTTTCCAACTGATGTCTGTTTGAGGACAGATTTTCTTCATATACTTTCACCAAAACAACATATTGTAACATATTGAATGCAAAAACAGACAGAATTTAGCTATATTCGAAGAGACACTGAAGGGTTTTACAAAAACTGTAAAATGATGCTACTTTTCTCACTTCTTTTGTTTGGGAAAATATAGTTATTTTTATGGAAATATATTTTTATGTTAACCCATATAACTCACAACGCTGAACAAATAAATTTATGTGTGAACATGGAACACGACACATTTAGGACACACTTTCCTGTCAAACTAGAAAGTAATATTCACAAAATTTATGATATTCTCATTCATAAAAAAAAACTCTACAGTTTTCAAAGAATTGGCAAAAATAAATAATGTTTCTGGACCAATACAATTTAACTAGACAGCCATAATAAATGACAATTAGAAAAGTTCTGGTGGTTTCGAAATAAGAAATAAAGTTAACCTTAAATCAAAGAAGAATAACAATAAAAAAAGAAGAATATAGAGATCAGAAGAATATTTCAAATTGAATAATAATGAAAATATTTTGTCTAATAACCTGAAAACACAGTAGAAACAGTAATACAGAGAAGTTTATAGATTTAAAAGCATGTAGTATGAAATAAGGAAGGCTGGAAATGGGAGGAGTTAACGAACCCAAGAAATTGGAAATAGAATAACAAAGTAAATAGCAAAGTGAGAGGAAAGATATAATATAGATAAAAACTAATAATAATAGGGGCACCTGGGTGACTCAGTGGTTGAGCATCTGCCTTCTACTCAGGTCATTATCCTGGAGTCCTGGAATCGAGTCGCCATGTGTCTCAGCCTATGTCTCTCCTTTTCTCTCCATGTCTCTCATGAATAAATAAATAAAATCTTTTTTTAAAAACCCTAATAATAATAAACTGAAAAATATAATAGACATGACCAATATATTGAAATGTCAACTTTTTGAAAAGGCTAAAAATAAATAATAAACATCTAGCAAATAATTTTAAGAATGGCGGAGGTGGTTTAAGGCATAAATTGCCTATAACAGAAATGATAAAGTATGTTGTCACTAAGAACTAAATAATAAATAAGTATTAAATTGTTATGAAAAATTATAATTTTTAAAATTTAGATGAAATGTATAACTTTTTAGAAAACCATAATATTAAAAATGTATACAGGAAAGGGGCACCTGGGGGGCTCAATTGGTTAAGCGTCTGACTCTTGGTTTCCACTCAGGTCATGATCTTAAGGTTGTGAGATTGAGCCCAGTGTCAGTTCCGTGCTCTGCACAGAGTCTGCTTGAGATTTTCTGCCTCTTCCTCCCCTCATCCTCACCCACTGCATGCACATGTCTCTCTCTAAAATCAATCAATAAATAAAATCTTTAAAAAATGTATACAGGAAATAACTAGTGAAAATAGTTATTTGACTATTAAAGAAATTAAATTCATAATTTAAAATCTTCCTATAAAGAACATTGCAGGTCTACATGGCCTCTATGGCAAAGTCTACCAAAGAAATAGAGAAATAATGCCAATTTTACACAATATTTTAGTATACTAGAAAATGATAGTACATTTTCAAGCTTAATGTGGCTAATACGACCTTGACGTCAACACTTGACCAGAGCAGTACAAGATAGAAAACCTAAAATCCAATCTCATTAATGAAAGTAGATATAAAAATTCTAAACAAAATACTAGGAAACAAAATCCAGCATATCATAGCAAATTTAATATCCCAAATCATGATGAGTTTATTTCATGCAAGATTAACATTAGAATATCAATTACTTTAGTTTGCTATCTTAATAGAAGGAGACAAATCATATGATGAATAGGATGATGAGAAACACTGTTTGATATTAGCAATCTAGGAAAATATAGGAACTTCTTTAATTGGATTAAGTGTATCTACCAAAAATTTATAGCAAATATCATACTGAATGGTAAAATACTGAAAGTATACTCTTTGATGGACACCAGACAATGATATTTGCTGCTTACATTTCTATTCAACAGTTTACTGGATGTCCTAGTTTGTTCAAAAACCTGACAAATAATATATTTGAGGACTGGAAAGAAAGAAAGAAAATCTTAACTTTTCATAGAGATGATTATGTTTGTAGAAGATGCGAAGGAATCTACCCTTAAGTTATTATACTGAATGAATTAGCAAGTTTGAATAATACAAGGATAATATATATAATCAATATATAATATAAATCAAAAAACATTTTAAATGCTACTATTTATAATAGCATTAAAAATTAAATATCTTGGAATAATCCAAAAGAAGGTACACATGACTTCTCAACAGGAAATCAGAAATTTTTATAGAAAGAAAATAAAGAACATCTAAAATATATCAGGCTTATGGTTTTGAAGATTCAATATTTTAAAGATATCAATTCCATCTAAGTTGATCTAAAGAGTGGAAACTCCAAATCTAAAAACCCTAGAGAGTTTGTGTGTGTGTGTGTGTGTGTGTGTTTACATGTATTTGTAGCTTATCAAGGTGATTCTAATATTTCTATGGTGATACCAATGACCAAGAAGAAGAATAAAATTGAAAGATTTGTTCTGCCAAATGATAGAATTACAGTAAAGCTAGAGTCATTAACACAGTATCATGTTGATATAAAAATATCTTTATCAAAGTTCCCAGAAACTGACTGAGTCATGGGTACTTGAATCATCAAGGTCATTGCAGAGCTGTGCTCTCTCAAGTAATAATGTTGTAATAGTCGCAATAATAAAGATTTTAGATGATAAATAAATCATATACATACAGTATTCGCTTTAATTCTTACAAAATCTCTGCTAAAGTTATTCTCATTTTATTATGGAGAAAACATGAACAGGCTAATTAATTTGTTCACAAACAGAATGGAAATGGTGGAGGCAAGGTGTACTCAGGTATTCAAGTATAAATCTCACATTTATTTAGTGTTTCCTATGCCAAGGCATTGTGCTCGGTGCCTTTATGTATATTATATTATTTACTCATAATAACCCCACATAGAAGTTTTTAAAGTATAAAACATTTTGAGCTACTATGATGAAGCAAAATTTTTTGTCTTTATGTTTATGAATAGAAAAAAAAATAAGTGGCAATTATACCACCGGTGACATTTTATTGAGAAACGATTTTCCAGAACAAACAGTGATACAGCATATTAATTATTTCATTAAATTCTATGCAGAAAGCATAAATCATATTTATTGTTTATTTTTATTACTTAACCTAGTAATTTCATACCAATGATTAGGACTATAAATCAATTTTGGTTCATTTGAATCTTTCAAGACTACCCTTCACTTCAGATACCAATCTCAAGTAGTAGGTCCCCAAGTTACCCAAAATTTCTGTCAGATTTAACTCCAGATTAGAGGTTTACAAGACCTCCTCCCCTTTTGGTTGAATTATTTGCTGGAATAGCCCACAGAATTCAGGGAAACACTTATATTTATCAGTTTATTATGTAACAATGGATATGATAAAGGATATAGATGCACAGCTAGATAAAAAAAAGACACATAAAGGGAACCTGAAAGGGTCTCAAACACATGAGCTTCTGTTCCTGTGCAGTTGGGGGACATCACCTTCCTGGTATATGAATGTGTTCAGCAACCTGAAACTCTCCAAACCCCATGCTTTTGGGGTTTGTATGGAGTTTTCACAGAGGCATGAAGCCCCTGTCCTCTGTCTAGAGAATGAAGAGAGGGACTGAAAACTCCAGGCTTCTAATCATGGCTTGGTTTTCCTGGTGACTAGCTCCTCTGCAGAAGCCATCCAGAAACCCACCCAAAGTCACCTCGTTAGAATAAAAACCTCTGCTATCACTCAGGAAATCCCAAGTGTTTCAGGATCCAGAGTCAAAGACTAAATATTAGAACAATATATGCTCCTAGTGCTCTTATCACTTAGAAGGATTTTAGAAGCTCCATGCCAGGAATGGGGGTCAGATATATATATTTTTTTCTGTTATCTCATGCACTGCTAAATAATATTTATAATCGTTATCCTCTTTTTTCTATAAAGAGCATTTGATGTGATTTAGGAAAGAAAATCAGAGGTTAATCAAAACCATGGAAGGAAGAGTAGACTTGTGCTTCTGAACATGGTTAATGGGACCTGGATACACGTACCCATGCTGTAATCTGAACAAGATATTTGCAGGAACTGCTTTCAGACAGTGGGCAGCAGTCAGTGCAGAACTATAACCTCTGAGAATTGGGGAAATAATGATGGAGCCAATTGTTTCCCAAAGCTTTCTTCCTAGATGTGCATGTCAGGAAATCTATCAGGCAAAGGATGGAACGTCAAGAAGAAGAAAGTTGTCGCTGACTTAAGGAACCAGAGTTCAGAGATCAGGAAGATTGAGACAGCTAGAAGTTCCAAACTAAAGCAAAGGGAAATAACACACTGAGGGGAAAAAAATGAACATAACCGCAGTGGAACAGTATCAAATGGTCAAATATATGAGTGTTTGGATTTTCTGAAAGTGAGGATAAAAAATTTTGGATAAATGATGACTAGATTTTTTCTTAACACCAATGAAAATCATGAACTAAGGATCTAAGAAAATTGCAAAACCAAAATCATAAACAGGATAAATAAAAAGAAAACTAAGCAAAAGCATATCGTAATCAAATGTAGAATAACAGCTATGAAAATATCATAAAAGCATCTGGACAACAAAGACATATTAATGGATATAAGCAAAGATAAGAATGACTCCAGGCCTCACCTCAGGAATTTTGCAAGTCAGGAAAAAATTCTATGTCCAGCAAAAATACCCATCACAAATAAAAGTGAATTCCAAATTTTCAAAAATTTCAAAAATTTTTCAGACAGACTGAAAAAGAGGATTTTTCATCACCAGACCTTTATTATAAGATATGTTTCAAACTCTTTAGGCTGAAGGAAAATGATACTAGGTAGAAACTTGGATTTGCACAAAGGAATGAAGATCTCCACACATGGCAATTACGTGAGCAAATATACAACAGTTTTCCATCCCTTTTAAACATTCTTTTAAAAGATAATTAAATCTTTAAAGCAAAAATAACAAAGTATTATAGGGTTTAAAATATTTGTAGAAGTGAGATGTATGGCATCAACAGTACAAATGATACGAGTATATTATTGTAATTATACCGTGTAATGTTTAGTCATACAATAAAAAAGCATAAAAATTACTTGGATGTAGATTTTAATGATTTGAAGTTGCATTTTTAAACCATAGACTAGTCTTTAAAAGGGAAAACAAAGAATCCTAGCAATTAAGCCAATAGTGGAGATAAAATGAAATATTAAAGAATAAATAATTCAAAAGAGAGAAGAAAAAAAGAACAGAAAAGACAAATAGAAAATACCAAGATTATATATTTAAACTCAACCATATTGAAAATTACATAAATTAGAATGATAAGGATCTATGATGTTCAATATGGTAGCAACTAGCTACATGTGGCCTTTGAATATTTGAAACATAACTAGTGGGATCCCTGGGTGGCACGGCGGTTTGGCGCCTGCCTTTGGCCCAGGGCGCGATCCTGGAGACCCTGGATCGAATCCCATGTCGGGCTCCCGTTGCATGGAGCCTGCTTCTCCCCCTGCCTGTGTCTCTGCCTGTCTCTCCCTCTCTGTGACTATCATAAAAAAAAAAAAAGAAGAAAGAAAAAAAAAAGAAACATAACTAGTAGGATTGAGGCACTAATTTTTAAATTTTATTTATTTTAATTAATTTAAGTTGAGCTAGAATAACTGAAATTTGATTCAGTTATGATAATTTTAAATGATTTGGAACTACATGATTGTGTGAAACCACATTTTCAACTGCAAATTTTATGAAATCTAAATATGAAGTATTTTCAATGAACATTTCCTGTCTAAATTAAATTATTCTGTGTGAAACACAGAACTTCAAACTTCTGTATTTTAAACATTTAGTATGAAAAATATATAAAAATCTCAATAATAACTAATATAGATTACCTATTGATATGACAATATTTTTATATATTTAGCTAGCTAAATATATAAGCATTACTAATTTCACCTTTTCTTTCTTTATGTTTTTTGATGTGTCAAATATGATTTCAATGTCTTGTTTTTATTTTTTATGATTTTTTTTACTTTAATTTTTTTTTAACTAGGCTTCATACCCAAAGTGGAGGCTTTGAAACTCAATTCAAGGCTTGAAACTCATGAGATCAAGACCTGAGGTGAGATCAAGTTTCAGATTTTTAACTGACTGAGCCACTCAGAAGCCCCTCAATGCATTGTTTTTAGACTTAAAGTACCTGAATTCAACACTTGCTAGATTTGATATTAAGGACAGGATAGTACTGAACATATCAAATCTAGCAAGTGTTGAATTCAGGTACTTTAAGTCTCCAAAGCAATGTTCTTTTTTAATATCACTGAAGACATTCTGTATTCTTTGTATCTTTATATTTAAAGTGTTTCTTGTAGAGAGCATGTAGTTGATTTTTGCTTTTTATATAACTTCACAATCTTTGCCTTTCTGTTAGAGCAGTAATGTCTAAAAAATAATGCACTGAGAGGCTTTTTTTTAAACTTTATTTTTTTTATTTATTTTAAACTAGGCTTCATACCCAGTCAGGTCTTTTCTACATTATTGTTGGGAATGTAAACTGATACACCCATTTGGAAAATGTTGGTAGTTTCTTATAAAACTAAACATAATTTTACCTTTTAACTGAGTCATTCCACCCATAGGTATTGTCCCAAATAAATTAAAAATCATTTGAAAAAAGTTACATGTACAAAAATGTTCAGAATTTTATTCACAGTGGTCTCCAAAGGGAAACTATCTTGTTGTCCCAGGTACCCATCAGTAGGAAAATGGATTAAAAACGGTATATTCATACACACTCATTCATGAAACACTACACAGCAATAAAAGGGACCGAGCTCCACGCAACAACATAGATGCATCTTAGCCATATTTTGCTGAGCAAAAGAAACCAAATACCAAAGAGCATATAGTGTATGGTTTCATTTATATGAAGTCATGGACTAGAAAAACTAATATATACTGTTAAAAAAAAAAAACAGACCTTGGTTACTTCTGCCCTAAAAGAGTTACCTTCAAGTTTTCTATTTAGGTATAAAAGAGGCAAAAAGAGAAATAGGAAGTTTTGTCTTAATATCTGAAGAAGAGGGAAGCCTGGGTGGTTCAGTAGTTGGGCATCTACCTTTGGTTCAGGGCTTGACCCCAGGATCCTGGAATCGAGTCCCACATCGGGCTCCCTGCATGGAGCCTGCTTCTCCCTCTGCCTGTGTCTCTGCCTCTCTCTCTCTCTCTCTCTCTCTCTCTCTCTCTCTCTGTGTGTGTGTGTGTCTCTCATGAATAAATAAATAAAATCTTTGAAAAACATATCTGAAGAAGAAAAAAGCAACATTAGATATTTGAAAAAGATAAACTATTTCCTGGTATCAAAATCTTAGGAGAGCCTTTAAATGGGAGATAATGAACAACGAAACATATTTTCAGCAATATACATTTCAAGTGCAAAGTTCATTTTTATGTGGCCATTTTATCTTCTAAAAGTGTCAAGTATATAGTCTGAAATTATAGTTAGCATGTAAAGGTCTTCATATTATCACTTTACCTTCTTTTCTAGAATTATCTCCTCTTATACAAGCACCAAGTGACCCTGCAAACTGAATTCCCTAAACCTAGCAGGCTTGCTTAGAGTTGTTAAAATCTTTATTTCTTATATACTGCCTTCTACCCTATAATGTTTGCTTTACCCTTTTCCCTGATGCATTACCTCTCCTCTATCTTCTCTAACTCACATAGACCCATAGTTATTATGTAGCCCTAAATCATATTATTAATACCTCTGTTGGAATTATATAAATATACAAATCTCTATAATCTGTCCTATATTCCTTGAAAAGTGGTACTACACTACTGCATTCTTTTCTTTCTTTATCTTCAGTGCCCAGCAGAGCGCCAACACAGATATTTAATAAATTATTCTGTGAATATATTTTTGAAAGTCTTTTAGGTCTTTGATATAGATACTTTTATATAAATGGCAGGATCAAAACTGAATTCTTAAAATATGATACACCATACCTTATCATTACGCAAGGAACAAGTTTACATAGTGAAATTTTTATCCCTAGATAGTCTCCTCTTTATAGTCAGACTTTACACACGTGGCAAATTGAGAAAGCTCAATGCTTTAAAGGCATTATAGATATTATAGATATTTTAAAGGCAATAAGTGTTTTATTTCTGGTACATTTCTTTTAGAGATTAAATAATTTTGATCTAAATTTTCTAGATAACAATCAATTTTTCCTCAGTCTTCCATTTGTATTTTTAACATAACAAAAATATGCAAGCCAAAGACTTAAGTTTACTACATAGAATTATTTAGCAATACCCACAAATAACTTAATTTACTGATGAGGCAATTGATTGCAAAGATTAATCAGCTCAAGTTTGCTGAGTTACAAAGTAGCTTCTTCCTTTAATGGCTTAAAAACCTAGAAATTCAGAACTGAACAGATTTCATGTTTAATCTAGGAAATTTCTTCATTTCAAGAAGAAATCAAGAATGGGAGACACATAAAAACTGACAACTCATATTCTGTGGTTACTAAGAGGAGGAGCCATCTGTGAAATTGGCTTATTTGCAACCCAAGTCAGTTCCATTCTTTAACAAGAGAAAAAAAGTTTCAGTATGGAAATCTACTCTTTCCATTCAAAATATGGGTGAAAAATATGATGTGTTTGTTTCTCTAAGGATAAATTTGCCAACTCCGAATGCTATTAGTCATTGGTGGGAGCTTAACAGGGCATCAATGCTTGAACCCCAGACCCCAGGAATTCTTTATTAATTGGCCTCTGACGGCACCCATCCTCATATTAGCACTACAATGTGCAGTTGGGGTTCAGAGATAAGGCAATATTCAACTTTCTTTTTCCAAGTTATCAATATTTTCATAACTGGTTATTAATTTACGCTACTGAATAGCCATTTTTACTTGGCACTTAGACACTATAATAAGCTGTTAATAAAATGAATATATTTTGATATTTCAGAGTTCACATATTAAAAATTATGACAATGTTTCAGTTAATTAATTATGGTGATCTGGGACTGGGTAGCTAACACTTAAAATATTTACTCCCTCTGCCTGTGTCTCTGCACCTTTCCCTCTCTGTGTCTCTAATGAATAAATAAATAAAATCTTTAAAAAAATTACTGTGTATTACATCATTATTTTCTATTGATATTCCTGGCACCATGTATTCCTAGAAGCATGAAACAGGTCTCATCTATGCTATACTACATACCATTATCACAGAGGTTTGGTATGGTGAGTTGTAGCTAAAATCTATATTAATACTTGTTTCATTTAACTCAGCAGGCCATGACAACACATTTTCAAATATTAAGTTGAAATATATTCAAATTTTAAGAACAATATTTAAAATAAATACCCCATTTTAAAATGCTGCCAAATAAAACCAGAATTTTTATTTCTCATGTAATTTTTATGCTCCCTTTTATCAACCTTACAACAAAATTCAAATGTGACATAAGTATTGCTCTCTCCAATACTGATTTGAAATATCATCTCATGTTAAATCGCAGCAGTAATTGTTTATCTCATTAGCCCTTGTTGGTCTGAAATTATGAATTATAATTGAAAGATTCAATAACAAAATGAAAAGGAAAATTCAAGTTTTAAAACTTAAATTTTTAAACACATATATCCTTTTTTAACAGAACATATAATCAAATTGAGACTAGTAATAACACGTCTAACTCACTCAGAGATAAGGATATATTGATGGTATATAGTAGTCTCTAAGTTAAACACAGGGCTCCCTCCACATTCTAACTTTAAAGAAGAGATGCTTTGTCCGTGGAAAGATGGGATCCTTAAGGCCACAGAGACGGCCATCATCAAAGAAAATGAGCTTTCAGTAGAACGAGGAAAACAAACAAACAACATGAGGACATGTTATCATGGAAATAATATGATAATCAGTTTCTTCTGGTGACATTTAAAGATGAGTTCACAAAAGTTCTTGAAGGACTCAATGTCCTTTTGTATTGGCCTAGTTGCAACTATGGGGATGGTGGCGATATTTGTGACAGTGGCCTCATACCAAAGCACATGTAGGCCTTGAGACAGGAAAAAGAAAAATCACCTGATTAGCTGTTAGTTTAACTTCAAAATATTATTCTTCCTAGAATGTTCTGCTTGGAAATGGCTGTGTGATTTTTCTCATTATTTTCAGATAAGAGGAAACAGTATGTAAAGAAAATGCTAAAAATCAGCCCATCTTTCCTCCTCAAAAGAGATTCAATTCAAAGTAAGTTGACTGATTGTATCAGATTTCCCCCTCTGGTATGATATGTGGGTAGTGGAGAAGGTTACCCGAGGGAGCAGGGAGTATGTGGGCACCCTCTAGACTGCCATTCAGTTTTGCTGTTAACCTAACAGTTTATTTCAAAACAGAAGAAAAACCAAGACAGAGCCATATTTACAGCCACTTTTCTGTTCAGGAAATAATGAGGAGAGACTGTACTTTGTGTAGCCCTTTATCTGAAAATCTCAGTAAGTTGGTAAGACACAAAACTAAGATAGTGATTCTCAGTTTTCATGGTGCTTCATTGCAAATTTTCACCTGGGAAAATTTTGAAAATACGTATGCTATGATCCTAACACAATGATTCTGATGCAGTTGTCCAAGTATATGGGAGGAGAACCCGGTATTCTTTTAGAGCTCCCTAGGTTACTCTCTACAAAGTCACTCTGTTATAATTTTAGCCATTACAGTTAAAGAATTTATGCTCAACTTTGTATCATAAGGAATATTCCCAACGGCCTATAAATCATTCTGGTCTTTTCTCCACACCAAAACCCAAAAAATTCTCATCAGGGACTATCTCACCTGATGGGAAGATGAATAATCCCAAAGGAGTTTCTATTGAATTGATTTACAGACAGTACAAAAGAGAAAAAGAAAACAAATGTTAGGATATGAACATTCAAAAGTGAATGATTGCCAAAAATGAGGAAATTTCAGAGCCTCTGTATGATGCAATTTTTAGAAAATTCAGTGAAGACATTACATAGGAGTTTAGTGAAGTTATGGCAAGATTATAAAAGCAAAGAAATTATTACCAAACCCTTACCTGCAGAATTATGCCACTCAGGTCCTTTTTTTGAATTCCAAACTCCCTTTATATCCAATACCTTTCTAGATATTTCAAGATAATCTTGATAATAATTTCAAGATAATTCCTATTTGATTTCAGTGTCCTGCTGACCTTTTTACTACATTTCCAATAAGCTAATGGTCAAAATTGTGGTTTGAATTTGGGAGAGCCAGTCTCAGATTTGCTATTCAACAGTAGTGTTTTGAGCATTTTGAGTTTTATTAAGTGAGAACAATTCCAAATTAATGATCCTTTCTTCCTCAAATTGAAAACAACTTTAAATGATATTACAATGTTCACATAACACTATAACTGCAAAAACACTCACCAACTCAAATCCCATACAAAAATTCATTTTTAACTGAAGCCAATTTGAATATCTTGAAGAGATTCTACACTTATCAAGCCAATAATGAATAATCTATTTGAAGAAGTGTTCAATTTCCAATTGCTTATAGGGCATTGGAGTTGACATTTCTGAGAGAAAATGAGTATCTAAAAGACTATTAATAAAAAAAAATAGACAAACTTAGACAGGAGAGGCAGAGATAATTAAATCTCCTCTCACCTTGACCTACTAACACTCCTCAAAGCAATCCAGATGGATCCTTTCTAGAAGCAATAACGAAAATATTCAATTTTCAATGGCTATTTCACATGTCTCAAGGCAAAATCCTCAGGTCAGACACTGCCTGGACCTTCTCAGTTCTTGTGTTTTTATACGTGCATCCCTGCTCCTACTTTTTATCCAGTTTCTTAGCTAAAATATAAATGTGAATTAATTCAAAACTGATGGTATAAATATGATAATTTGGAAAATAAAATAAATATCCATAGTCATTATATAAGACACTAATAAACCTCCTATTCTTGATTTAATCTTAATTATGATAGTTATTTGAATGTGTTTAACAGTCCTGTAAAGATATTTCTTTTTAATTGAAGGAATCCCTTTCCTTTGTGTTCAATATACATGGATTGATGAAATGAATTATTTTACTTTGCTTGAAATTATGAATAATTTTTTACAATAAAGCCTGACAATGATAGATTTCTTCTTTGTGAAGACATAGTGAAAAGGAGTGACATTCTGAGAGACACCATGATAAATAAACCCTAAAGTTGCCGGCATGGTAGCAACATAAACTAAGATACTCTTTTCTTCTTGCTTTATTCTTTTTAAAAATATTTTATGAAATTAAGTAATTACATTGTTTGTTTTTATTTCAAATGACCTCTTATTTAAACATATGTATGATCCACCAACTATTATAAAATAGTAATAATTTTATTATTTGATGTTAGACAAAAAGTCCTATTCAAATTCATTTTTACAAAGGCCACATATTTTGATGATTACTTCAATTAATAACACCTGACATTTTTATTGCATCTTATACTATTAGATGCTTCTGTTCATCAAATTCCATTTTCTCTTAAGCTATCTCATGCCCCATCCCCCCTTCCTGGAATTTTCTCATTTCTATTGGCACTGCTATCATTTTGTTTAGACGAAGAAGTATGTCATACCTTTACTTGACAGAGAGGGGGAAAAATGTTAAGAAAATATTCTTCCCCTGGAGAATTAGATGAACTGTAATAGACTGAAAAATTGCAAAAAATTTTACTTTAAGAAATAAGGAAACCTTTTAGGAAATTGTGATCCCATGAAAGGACATAAAATTCATTTCCAGGTTCTTAGTTCCACACTTTTCCGCACACCCCCTGCACCATAACTTTATTAATAGAAGCTGCAGGAGCAACACTTGGTAATTTTATTAGATGAGACAGATGGTTGCTATCTATTGTGCTTGCTAGGTTTAGCAAGGTCTTCTCCCTTTGGATATAGATTTGCTCAACTAATGCAATGCCAAATCTTAAAAAAAAAAAAAAAGAAAAGAAAAGAAAAGAAAAATGAGAAGTGAAGCAGGTGAAGGGGCTAAGATGGTAGAGTAGTAGTAGGACCCTAGGCTTGCCCCATCCCTTAAACGCAGCTGGATAAATATCAAATCATTCTGAATACCCAAGAAATAAATCTGAGGACTAGCCAAAAAAATTGCATAACTAGAAGAAAAGCAGAAGTCACATCGTGCAAGGTAGGGGGTGCGGGATGTGATTTAGTGGGGAAGGGATCAGAAGTGCTGCAGAGGGGAGAGAACCCTGATTATGGAGAGAGGAGAAGGAGAGAGAGAGAGAGAGAGAGAGGTTAGTGCACAAAGGATCACACAAGGAAAACACTTCCCCAAAACCATCGACTGGGGACACGAGAGGCGCTGATTAATATAAGTTTTACAACAAGTGGAGCTCAAAGACCAGAGTTTTTGAGGTCTGCATCATGGCTGGTGTGGAGTCCTGCAGTTTTCCTTTGGAGAAGGAAGGCAGATAGCCCACTAATAATGGATGGCTAGATCTGAAGATCTCCTAGGATGTAATGGGAGAGATGGTTCCCTCTTCTTGGAGCACATCCAAGAGAGGTGGCATTGTTTCTCAGTGGACAAAAGACATAGTAGGTACCACTGCACTCCCCTGCTCCTCAACATAGGTGCAGAGACACCTGCTGAGGGTGACTAACCTGGACACTGGCTTTTTGCTGTGCTTTACTCCAAGCTCTAAGCTTTGCATTGGTTAAGACTGCCCTTCTGAGACAAACCTACACAAGCTCCAGCTCAGGAGACCTTTCTCCAGAAGACCAGGGATACACCAGGCCCCTAAAATATAGAGCATTAAAACAGCCAGCCTGCCTGGGATTGAGCACAGGTGCACTGCACAGCAGGGTAGGCAGATGGTATTAAACCTGAAGTCAACCATGAGAAAAATTTTGGAAAGACCACACACAAACAGAAATTAAAGAACACCCTATGAGAGAATGAATGGGTTGACCAGGAAATTAAAGACGAAATTTTAAAAATACATGGAAGCAAATGAAAATGGAAACACTATACTCCAAAACCTTTGGGATGCAGCAAAAAGGAAGTACATAGCAATATAGCCCTACATCAAGCAATAAAAAATTCAAATATGTCACCTAACTTTACACCTAAAGGAGCTAGAAAAGAACAACAGAAGAAGCCTAAAGCCACTAGAAGGAAGGAAATAATAAAGATTAGAGAAGAAACAAATGATATTGAAACAAACAAAAACAAGTAGAATGAACCAATGAAACCAGGAGCTGGTTCTTTGAAAGAATTAATAAAATAGAAAAATCTCTAGCCAGACTTATAAAAAAGAAAAGAAAAAGGAGGGGATCCCTGGGTGGCTCAGCGGTTTAGCACTGCCTTCAGCCCAGGGCATGATCCTGGAGACCTGGGATCGAGTCCCACATCGGGCTCCCTGCATGGAGCCTGCTTCTCCCTCTGCCTTTCTCTCTCTCTCTCTCTCTCTCTCTCTCTGTGTGTGTGTGTGTGTGTGTGTCTCTCATGAATAAATAAATAAAATCTTTAAAAAAAAAAGAAAAGAAAAGAGAAAGGACTCAAATACATAAAATCATGAATTAGAGGAGAGATCACAACCAACACCACAGAAATACAATTATAAGAGAGTATTATGAAAAACAATATCCCAACAAATGGGGCAATCTGGAAGAAATGGATAAATTCCTAGAAATATATAAACTACTGAACTGAAACAGTAAGAAATAGAAAATTTGGGCAGACTTATAACAGCAAAGAAGATTCAGTAATCAAAAATCTTCCAACAAATAAAAGTCCAGGGCCAAATGGCTTCCTAGGGGAATTTTATCAACCATTTAAAGAAGAGTTAGTACTCATTCTTCTCAAGCTGTTCCAAAATAAAGAAATGGAAGGAGGGACACCTGGGTAGCTCAGTGGTTGAGCATCTGCCTTTGGCTCAGGGCATGACCCCAGGTACTGGGATCGAGTCCTGCATCGGGCTCTGTGCAGGGAGCCTGCTTCTCTCTCTGCCTATGTCTCTGCCTCTCTCTCTGTGTCTCATGAATAAATAAATAAATCTTTAAAAAAAATAGAAATGGAAGGAAAACGTCCAAATTCATTCTGTGAAGCCAGCATTACCTTGATTCCCAAACAAGATAAAGACCAAAAAAGAAGAATTACAGGCCAATATCCCTGATGAACATGGATACAAAATTTTCAACAAAATATTAGCAAATTGAATCCAACAGTACACTAAAAGAATCATTCACTACAATCAAGTGGGACTTATTCCTGGGCTTCAGGGGTAGTTCAATATTTATAAATCAATCAATGTGAATCACCAAATTAATAAAAGGAAGAATAAGAATCACATGCCCACTATCTTAATCTCAATAGATAAAAAAATTGACAAAATACAGTGTCCTTTCTTGATAAAACCCTCAGAAAAGTAGGGATAAAGGAACCTACCTCAATGTCATAAAGACCGTCTATGAAAGACCCACAGTTAATATCACTTCAATTGGGAAAAACTGAGAGCTTTTCCTCTGTGATCAGGAACAAGGCAGGATGTCCACTCTCACCTGTTATTTAACATAGTACTGGGAGCCCTAGCCTCAGCAGTGAGACGACAAAAAGAAATCAAAGGCATCCTAATTGGCAAGGAAGAAGTCAAACTTTCACTATTCACAGATTACCTGATACTTTATATAGAAAACTCAAAAGATCCACCAAAATTCCGGTAGAATAGATATATGACTTCAGTAAAGTTGCAGGATACAAAATCAATGTTCAGAAATCTGTTGCATTACTATACACCAATAATGAAGCAGCAGAAAGAGAAATCAAAGAATTCCATTTACAATTGCACCAAAACCCATAAGATACCTGGAAATAAATCTAACCAAGAAATGGAGAAACATTCCATGCTCATGGATTGGGAGAAAAATATTGTTAAAATGTCTATACTACTCAAAGCAGTCTACACATTTATAGTCATACCTAGCAAAATAGCACCAGCATTTTTTCATAGAGCTAGAAAAAACAATCCTAAAATTTTTATGGAACTCTGAAAGATGCTGAATAGCCAAAGCAATCCTGAAAAAGAAAAGTGATGCTGGGTGCATCCCAATTCTGGACCTCAAACTATATTACAAAGCTGTAGTCATCCAGATAGTATAGCACTGGCACAAAAACAGACACATAGATCAATGAAACAGAATAGAAAATCCAGAAATGGATCCACAAACATATGGTCAACTAATCTTTGAAAAGCAGGAAAGAATATTCAATGGAAAAAAGACAGTGTCGGGGTCCCTGGGTAGCTCAGTGGTTTAACACCTCCTTTGGCCCAGGGCATAACCCTGGAGTCCTGGGATCGAGTCCCACGTCAGGCTACCTGCATGGAGCCTGCTTCTCCCTCTGCCTGTGTCTCTGCCTCTCTCTCTGTGTGTGTCTCTCATTAATAAATAAATAAAATCTTTAAAAAAAAAAAAAGGCAAAAAGACAGTGTCTTCAACAAATGATGCTGGGAAAGCTGGACAGCAACAAGCAAAAGGATGAAATTGGACCATTTTCTTATACCATCCATAAAAATAAATTCAAAATGGATGAAATACCTAAATGTGAGGCAGGAAACTATCAAAATCCTAGAGGAGAACACAGGTAGTAGCCTCTTTGACTTCAGTCATAGCAACTTCTTACTAGATGCATCTCCAGAGGCAAGGGAAACAAAAGCAAAAATAAACTATTGGGACTTGATGAAGATAAAAATCTTCTGCACAGTGAAGGAAACAATCAACAAAGCTAAATGCAACCTGTGGAATGGGAGAGGATATTTGCAAATGACATGTCTGATAAAGGGTTAGTATCCAAATATCTATAAAGAACCTATCAAACTCAACATCCAAAAACAAATAATCCTGTTAAGAAATGGGCAGAAGAAAAAAAAAAAGAAAGAAAGAAAGAAAAAGAAAGAAATGGGCAGAAGACGTGAATAGACACTTTTCCAAAGAAGACATCCAGATGGCTAACAGACCTATGGAAATATGCTCCACGTCACTCATCATCAGGGAAATACAAATCAAAACTCCAATAAGATACCACCTCACACCAGTCAGAATGGCAAAAAGTAATAAGGAAAGAACAAGTATCGGAGAGGAGGAAGAGAAACGGGAACTCTCTTGCACTGTTGGTGGGAATGCCGACTGGCACAGCTACTCTGGAAAATAGTACAGAGGTTCCTCAAAAAATTAGAAATAGAACTGTGCTATGACCCAACAATTGCACTAGTAAATATTTACCCAAAGGATACAAAAATACGGATTTGAAGGAGTACATGCCCCCCAATGTCTATAGCAGCATTATCAACAATAGCCAAATTATGGAAAGTCCCCAAATGCCCACTGACTGATGGATGGATAAAGAAGAGGCATATATAAATACAATGGAGTATTACTCAAGCCTTTCAAAAAGAATGAAATATTGCCATTTGCAACAATATGGATGGAGCTAGAGTGTATGACGCCAAGTGACATAAGTCAGAGAAAGACATAGCATATGATTTTGCTCATCTGTGGAATTTAAGAAACAAAACAGATGAACATAGTGGGAATAAAAGAGGGAGGCAAAGCATAAAATAGTCTCAACTATAGAAAACAAAGTGAGGGTTGCTGGAGGGGAGATGGGCGGGAGGACATGTTAAAGGGATGCCCGGTGTTAAGGAGGTCAATTGAGATGAGCACTGGATTTTGCGATGAACCTCTAAATTCTACTACCTAAACTAATATTACACTATGTGTAAACTAACTGGAATTTAAATAAAAACTTGTTGAAGCTAACAAAAAAAAATGCTTTAAAAAAGGTGAGTAAAAGAGAATTCAAATTAAAATTACAAAATTAACATTGAGTAGTTAAGTCCTACTCATCGAAGTGGATTGAATTTCTCTTTATTGGAACATGATTTCTTTTTCATGGAAAACCTTAATGGCCTTTTGGTTTTGCACTCATTATTCCAGAGGCTAAAATAAAATATGAAACAACTCAAAAGGCGAAGTTTGGGACTCTGAAAAATCTTGTGTTATAACTTATGTGTATATTTTAAAAGAGTGCAGCTTTTGTTGCTGCTTTGGGGAAAATGTTTCTTAATCCCGTATAAACTTGTAAATGGAAGTGCCTCACATTGTTGTATGTTTTGCAAAGTAATCTGTGTTTGCCATGGGTTAGATTCCCAGCAAATAGACTCTGAGTTAGAGTTTAGTGTTTAGGATATGTACTAAAGCACCTTTGGAATCAACACCTGCAGCAGGAGTAGAAGAAAGAGGATTGTGAAGAGCAAAAAGTCAAGTTGTGACAAGAGCTTCAGCTTAGCCATGGTGAGGTCTGGAGCTGGGTCAGTTCTTCGGAGTTGTCCCAAGTTGGTCTTCAACGGTCATTCTCAGTTCAATCAGCGACTGGATATGGAATGTCCTGGAAAGGGAAGTACTTTTTTGTCAAGGTAGGTGCATGCATCGAAGGCTGATCCCTGTAGGAGCTGGCTGCCGAGGGCCGTCTACCCACAGCAGCCTCAGTAGCTGGAGCGCGAAGTCCATACTGAGTGAATATCCAGGTGGCGTGTCAGAGTCTCCACTATATTGCAGTTCCTGCAAAACTCAATTCACCTCCTCGTGTCCATCCTGGTGGACCTCTCCTTTTGAGGGAAACTTAGCAGAAGAAGGCCGGTGAGACGAAACCAGCTTCTGAGCCACCACCAATAGAGGCTTCTTGGTTCCCTTCCCAACTGCCATTCTAGAGTCTTCTTAGCATTACTTAGCACCTCTACTCATCTCGGGGCATAATTCTGTGGCTCTGGGTCCCTGGGCACCATGGCTTTTTCAGGTTAGGGCTGCTGGCATTTGTCCATTTACCATTAAAATTGTACAGGTGTGTCCCCTTGTGCATCTGAGTGCACTACCCTGTAACAAACATATTTCTTCCTGCCCCCATTGCGTGGTGTGTGTAGCAGCAGCCTAGACCTCATTCTATTTCCACTAATTGGTTCAATATAGATATACTCATTATATTACAAATAAAACCAATGTTACCTAAGCACATTAAACTGAATTAAAATTAAAATTAAATTGAATTAAACTACCTTAAGTATGAATTCTGTTCTCATTATTTCCTATGTGGGACTCTGGGCAAGTTACTTAAATTCTCATGCCTTAGTGTCATCTCTGTAAAGGACTGAGAATTGTATGTACCATGCACTTTTGTGGAGGGATTAGAGAAAATGTAAAGTGTCTCGCAGAACACCTTGACACACAGCAGCGCACAAGAAATAGTAACCATTCCCACGAAAGTTAATTTTTCTATAAGGCTTTTGTCTGGACGCCTGATAGATAAGACAAATGGGAATGGAGAGAGAAAGTTAAAAGCTGCAATTACATTCGCAATCCATAGAAAGAAACACTAGCGATGTAATGATGTCACTGGTGCAGTTCAGATCCTTAGCATTTTTGCTGTTTACCTATTTGTTCTGCTTGCCAATTCCTATTAGCCTACAGGAGAGTTCTCCAAAGGCTTGTAGTTAGTTATATCGCCGACCGATTCATGTTTGGAAACATTTGAGGAGCAGCTTAGAAGATGCGTTTCCCCTTTAGATTTACCCATATCACTAATAAGTGGAATTAATTTCTGAATTCCATAGTTCATTTCACCTTTATAAAACCCTAATAGTTTTTCGATACAGTAAAACCTTATATTTGCTATCCACACCTTGCTGACAAATTATAAATAGGTAAGTAGGAATACCTATAGAAAGATCTCGATATTCATTTTTCTCCATGATAAATGGTATGATGGGCTGTAGCAATGATTCTAATTCTTCACTCCTCCTTGTATCAACTTGTTTTGTCAAGTAGCTTTGCCATGGCTTTCGCTGTAGGTGCGGCTTCCTCCTCACCTGAAGTCTTAGATTGGCCATGTAGTCCACTTTGTCAATAGGACTTCAAGAGGCATGATGTAAGAAGACGCTTGTAAAATGCCTCAATTTCTTGTATTTCTGCTGTTACCATGAGAAGGATGTGCCCCTGCTGGTGCCCAGTCCCAGGAGAGTGAGAAACCTCTGGAACCAAGTCAAACCTTGCCAGACCAGACCAAATCAGCTGACCATTAGCTGCCCCCATATGTGCGGGTGAACTCAGCTGAAACCAGGACAATTGCCAAATGGAACCCACCTATATCAGCAGATGTAGGACTGGACTCAGATGACTGGACTGCTTGTGAAAAATAATAAATGGTTGCTGGTAAGCCACCAAATTTGGGGAGATTTGTTACATAGAAAAATTTCCCGGAATTGGTTTATTTTCCAGAAGAAGGAAATTTCTTTCTGTTTTCCTCAGATGTGTCATCCATCCATAAAATATCGGTTTAACATCTGACATTAGAAGCTCTCAACATGATGCAAATCTGCTCATAACAACAATGAGAATAGCTCATTTTAATTCAGGGGGAAGTTTGTTAAAATTAGGACAGTGAAAATCAAGTCAGACAGTAGACGAAATCTAGCTGGTTAGAATTTAAAATTACATTAAATTTAAAAAGTACACTGCAGCCGTATTTACAGAAGATACTAGGGGGGTTTCAAGTCTACTTCAGCCATTTCCACCTTATTAAGGATGTAGCAGGAATTAGGAGGAGTTTCATTCTCTTTATGTTCCATATTCTTAATTTCAGAAACTTCTGACTCCCCAAATAGAGTTTCTTGCATAATCTCACAATTTTACATAAAAAATTCTTTTTGCTAAGTAGCAAGAGGAAAATAAACCTCCAAATCTTGAGGACTTAGCATCTCATTGTAAGTTTTCATCAGGAAACTTTAATAGTCAGTTGATGAAACCGTGAAACCGTACTGCACATGAAAAGGAGGGCTTGGTTTCCATTCTTCCGATAGACTAATCATAGTAAGGTTTGCTCTTGAGTAAGGAAATTAGACGTTGCACATAGCCTTCAAGGAGGATAAACAGGACAATCATTTGGGAACTTGGGAATGCTACTAGTTGTGTCACTTCAAGTGAACAAAGTGGCTGGGCAGTCACATCTGGGACAAGAGTGGAAAACTAAGTTTAAACGAAAACTTTCAGTCTATTATCAAAGAGACAATGACATTGAGAAGATACATTTAGACTGGGCATCAAGTAGGAGAGGCACAAACACCTACTATTTAGAGTCAAGAATCAGAAATCAGGAGAAGTAATCACGTAAAAGGAGCAAGAAATGTCAAGGTCCATGGTCATGGCCATTTGGCTATTGCTTTGAGCATTTAAGAAGCAGAAGAGGTACCTAACTCTTGGCATCTTGCACACAGGCTACAAACAACAAATAGTGGAGACGGTCAAAATATTATGGATTGTTAAGTAATTCAAAGGACATATCTCTAAGAAAAAAAGGAAAAGCAGTCAAATTTGTGAAGTATCAAGCAAAAAGTTTATGTATTTATTGTAAAATGGAGATTTAGAGACTGTAGCAATGTTTAGAAGAGAAAAAGCTTAATATTCTTTTTCTTATACAATTGCTCCATCCTGCCTGGCTTTAGTTATTAATGCGGCATACATATCAGGAGTTGAAGAGATTTATACACACCCCAGAGGAATTGTATAAGTGTTCTCTGTTTCTCCAATACAGTTGCAAACCCTGAAGCAGCTCAGTGCACTGCATGTTAATGGGCTTTTGGATGTTCTTCGGGAAGTTATCAGAAAAGGGTTGGCAATGAGCTCCAATTACTGAAATCTGAGAATCTCCAGTGGAAAGCATAACAATATAGACTTTGGGAAGCTAAGGAATCTCTGAAGACCAAGAGAAACTTGATAGTCCAATACAAGGAAAATAATAATGTGTTTTGTGATTTACTTTCTTTGTATTATGCTTTCAGAGGTCAGATATTTCAGAGAGGGCTTTTTAAAGCTGAAAATCGAAAATCGGGTAGTTTTTTTTATATAGAGACAAGATTTTATAAATGTTTTATAAAAATCAAAAGTGTCAAATAGGTAACATAAATTATGCTAAACTATAGCATGATTAAACTATTGTTGAATATCAAAATTAAAGAGTTAATACATTGCAAATATTAGGATAAGTGTCGGAACTTTGTTTCATACATAATCCACATTAGAGTCAGATTTTAACTCAATTTCAAGTTGATTGTGGCTTTTGACACTTCCTATTATATTTAAGAAATGGAAAAACTATAATAGAAAAGAATTTTAGCTGATATCTGTCATTTTATCTGTTACCTAAGTCTGGAGATAATTCTTTTTGGAGGAATTTCCCGTTTTATAAGGCTCTGTAGAAAGCAAGCTCCTGATTTCCACTGTCAGAGCCAAAGAATCTGGGTGTTTCTCTTGCCTCATCTGGGAAAGGAAAAAGACCTAATCAAAAATTTTGCTCCTCCTTGGAATTTAAAATCTAGTGACAGTGATCAGAAAACACAGGGAGAGTTTAGCAGGTACTCACATAGAGGGTAGCAGGAGTCTAACACAGGGTCCATGGCAAAAATTCAGCAATGGTGGCGTTGCTGTCAACCATGTTCCTACCCAAGCTATTCTCATGCTAGACTCTGTTTCTGCCGTCTGGTGTCACTTGGTTCCCATCTTTGTTCTGAGGTACGTTCTTGCAACCAATTTTCCACAGATTCTATGAGATACTGAATATTCCCACCATTTCTAAGTCTTTGTCCAAAATGTCTTCTCAATGAGGTCTACCTCATATTGAAATCTATCTGCTCCAAGCCTCCCCACCTACGCTGCCACTTGTGCTTCAATCCACCCTTGTCGGGCATATTTTTATAGCAGTTATTCATCTCCTATATGAAATATAACATATGTATTATGCTTATTCTTTATTGTCTCCACTTCCAAAATGTAGGTACACGAGGGCAGAGATCTCTGTGTTGTTCACTGTTAAATCCTAATACCTAAAACAAGGCCTACTACACAGTGAGATCCAACAAGTATTTGTAGCATGGACCCATGAATGAATGAACAAATGAATGCTCTTTTCTCTTTAGGACCTTTGCACTAACTATTCCTTTGTCTGGAGTGTTCTTTTCTCATTGTCATATAGTAGTTCCTTCAAAACCTCAAAGAAGTCTTTCCCGATAACGTGATCTAAAACCACTACCAGTCATTTATCTTATCTCCTTATTGTCACAGCGTTCATCACTATCTAGTATTGTCTTATCTATTTCCTTATTATATATTCTTTGCTCCATCCCACATAGCTTTATGTACCTCTGAATCCCTACGACCTGGGACAGTGACTGTTATCTAATAAGCACATATTTATTATGTGAAAAATATCACAAAGCCAGCACATCAACTGAAAAGCATTATACAAATTTTATATTAAAGGCAGAAGCCAATGCTGACATCTAATAAGTCAAAGCCCTCCTAAGAGTTATTCTGCCAATATAGCAACCAAAGAATTCTAAACAAGAGGAAAATATACAATATTAATATTTTTAGTAGGCCGTAATCATCAGAACTTCTTTAACTTAATCATTACCTAGCGTTTAGACATGGCTCAAACCCATCGAGCACCACACACCTTCAACTCTATTACTTTCCCATTTCATACTATCTGGTATTGAGGGCAGAAAAAAAGCGAATATCAGACCTGTTAGGAGCATGCCTGGTGAGTTTGAAGAGGAGAGAGGGTTTCAGTGCAGATAGTGCGCTGAGTGAGCATGAGAATAGAACTAGATGGGCCAACTTGTGTTATACTCCACTCTCCTCTGATCACATTCAACCATCCTAGGGGTAGACACCTGGCCCAGAAAAATAACTTTGCTGCAATTTTTCAAACAGGACCTTGATAGGAAACAGTCACTTCCCTAATAGTGATGCCATGAGATGTTAAGATACAGGAGTTGCAGGCAGCCAAGTCTGTCTGACGAGAACTATCTTAACACAAAGTAATCACATGCCGCGTACTGCAAGCAGTTACACGAAGCAGAAGAAACAGGTATGTTCTAGCAATACTCTAATCCTCGGTTTCATTCCCTAAAGACTAGCTGCAATCCTGTTCATATAGTTTCTCAACAATTATTCTTTATTTTTTTTCCTTAAGGTGGGAAGAATCACCACTATCACGATCACTGTAGACCAGAGTTCTTCTCCTTTCTTATTCCATAAGGCCCAGAAGATGGCTCAGAACCCTGTCTATTTGGCCATACTCTCTGCCGTCAGGTTTCTAAGACACTTCCAGAAATCCTCTAAACCTCCTTCCATTAAAAATAATTTTAAAACACTGCCCCAGCAAGGGTGTTTGGTATCTAAAGTCTTATTAGCCATTCTTTACCAACCTTCATTAGGCTTCCTCTTTACCTTTTGATTTCTTCTCCTCAGCCCATCTTTCTTTGCTGTGTCTTCTCTTTCTCTCAATAGTGCACTCGTCTTCCTTCCTAAGGCTTCCCCTCACAGCCAAAACCCTTCCAATGAAGGCAACTCAGTTTTTACTTCACCACCTTTCCCATTAATCCCTGACCCCATCACCTAAAAGATACCTCTCTTCCTTTGAACTCTTGACATTTACCCACTGCTCTTTCTTCACACTAGTCAATCCCAGTCAGTACTATTTTTATTTAAATGTTGCCTAGATTAATCCATGAGTATTTTGAGTAAAGCAATGCAAAAATAAACTGGACCTGGTGGCCACAATATCTTACACCCATATGTATTCTATAAGCATTTGACTGACTGGTAAAATATTTATGGAGGATTGTCCAAGCGATATGAAATTAAATCATTTGAGCCATAGTTTAACAGTTTATCTTTGAGTTAAGGTGGACTAGACCAGAAAGTTGAATATTTAGATAAAATTCCACAGAATTTCTTTCACTGGATAGCTTGAAAAAAATATCAAGTTGTTTAAATAATATATAAAGGCACAGATAGAAGGACACTCTACCAAGTAAACAGGGGTGAGAAAGTGATCACCTCTAAAGGCTGGGAACTGAGAGAGGGGAGAGCAGGAGGTCCAAGACAGGAAGAAACATCCATTTTCTATATTTTTCTATTTTGTTTGCTTTCATTTTGAAAACAAAGATTTTCCAAAACAACAAAGGAAAAGGGAAATTCACTTGTTTACTTCAAGTGTGTTAGGAGGTGTTGTCCTTTTGATAATGTCCTGTAAGTGAAATTTCTCTCTGCTGGAAGTTCCCACAAGTTTAAATTTTCAGTTTTCTGAAAGTTTCAGTTTGCTTTCTCCTGAGAAATACATTCTTTTTCTCCTTTTGGAAATCTTGAATTACACAGTAGCGACTGTATACTAGCATATTTGATTTCTTCACCCAGTCTGTCAACTACTTTGAAAGATACTCTTCAAGTTCTTTCATCTGTAAAACAGGGCTATTAGTTCCATATTTAGATGAGGGAATGAATGATTAAATGAAATTAGCTGAATAATGCCAGTCTGTACTTTTCACAGTGCAAGGCTCAGAGTAAGGGCTTAGACATTATAAGCCTTGGTCATTTTCTCCTTTTCTGTAGCATTAATTATGATGATGGCTTTAAACATTAAAATATTTGCCATTGTGTTATTCTGTGCTTTTTTTCCGTCCTAATGTGCTTTCTTGCTATGTAAGATCTAGAAATTCAACAGCTATTTCAGTTATGTTTCAAGATTAGAGAAGTTTTGCATGGATTAGATTCTTCATAAGCTATGGAAAGTAAAAAAAAATGATAAAACAGTCTGTTAAATAAATCTTAATTTTCAGGTAACTATTATGAAGAGCTTTGTTTTTAGTTGTTTCTATGATTACAATTAGAAGATATATTTACTTTATAATTTTCAACTATAAACTTTAGTCTGTTTCATTTCTTAAGATTTTATTTATTTATTTGAGACAGAGAGAAAGAGAGCACATGAGAAGGGAGAGAAGCAGACTCTGCTGATCAGGGAATCAGACACAGGAGTCTCAATCCCAGACCCTGGCACCATGACCTTAGGTGAAGGCAGTCTCTATAAACTTTAGTATGTTTCTTATCTCTTTTCAATTTTTACCAGAAATGTTGCATGTAACATTTTGTTGAAATAGATCTTGTTCTAGTTGGAGAAATCTGAAGAAGAAAAAGTGGTAGATTTCATGAATTCATATGAAGGCAATTAGGTAGGAAAGGGGAAGTTCTAGGTATCTACCACAAAGATACAAATGTAGTGATCCAAAGGGGTACCTGCACCCCAATGTTTATAGCAGCAACATCCACAACAGCCAAATATGAAAGAGCTGAGATGTCCATCAACAGATGAATATATATATATATATATATATATATATTATTACTCAGCCATCAGAAAGGACAAATACCATTCACATCGACATGGATAGAATTGAAGGATATTATGCTGAGTGAAATAAGTCAATCAGAGAAAGACAATTATATGGTTTCACTCATATGCAGAACATAAGAAGCAATGCAGTGGATCATAGAGGAAGGAAGGGAAAACGGAATGGAAAGTCATTAGAGAGGGAGAAAAACCATGAGAGACTTTTAACTATAGGAAACAAACTGAGGGTTGCTAGAGGGGAGGTGGGTAGGGGGACGGGATCATTGGGTGACGGGCATTAAGAGGGCACGTGATGTGATGAGCACTGTGTGTTACATGCAGCTGATGAATTATTGAACTCTACACCTGAAACTAACAATGTACTATATGTTGGATATTGAATTTAATTTTTTTAAAAAAGAAAGAAGTATGAGGAATAAGGACATAAACAGTATCATATCCATCTTATATAGACTGCAATATATATAATATATATATATGAATATATATAATATGATATATAATATATATCCATCTTATATAGACAAAATATTATTTTGAGGTCTGCTTATGGACTTTGACTTTACCTAAGACTATCTTCAGGTTGAAATAAAGCTGTACCTCAAGAAGGTACAGGCTTGACCAGTTTATTCTAAGTTTTTACAATATTATGTGGTAGTTGAAGTCATCCTGAAGCTTGATTTTCTTTTTTTACAGTGGTGAGTCTTCATAGACTCTGGTTTGCCCTTCAAATGTAATCTTTACGAGGCCATTGCCTGTATAAATATAATCTTGGATAATTTTGATTCAATATTAGGTAGAACCAAGTAAATCAAAGTGATTCATGCAACCATGTACGTACTGAGCAGAACACTATACTTATGGCTTTTGCTAACTATGCTAGCTTCAATTTCCAGGATATTAAATATTTGATGAATTCCAAGGCACAGAAAAGATCCCCCAAAAGCTGATTCTCAACATAGAATAGCATCATTTGACAGAGGAATGCAGTACATATTTGGAATATTTAAAAAATAGTTGCAATAATTCAATATTTTGTTAGTCAATCTCCATTTAATATCACTGAGGGCATGGACTATATACAGAGTCTGAAGATGGACATGGGTGCTATATAAGTGATACCAGCTTGACGTGTATATTATGTGTCTACATAGGTACCATACATACACATCTGAAGGTGTATTCTAAGAACGAGGCACATGTATAGAGGTTTGCCCAAGTATCACAGAAATGTCTTGAAAAGGAATGAAAAGGAACAGATGGCAGTTGCAGCACAGTCGCATTGTCACAGTGGTTTAGAACCATAGGTCACTGACCTATGTTTAGATTAACTATAAATGATTGACTAAGGTGACTTTATAGAGATTCTTGGGTTCTACCAACAAATATTTTGATTTGGCAGGTCTGGAGTGAAGTACATGAATCTCTGTTTTTCTTAAATTATTTTCTTAAAGTTCTCCAGGTATTATGGTGAGCACTCTGATTTATGAAATGCAGAGAAGCATAATGAGAGGTGAGCAAAACCAGGCAAGACCTTAATGGCTTGCCACATCCCAGATCTATCCCCCACCTTGAAGGCCCAAGGAATTTTTCTGGTTAGGGAAAAAATGGCCAGGACCTTAAAGACCGGCTCCTGTTATATAAAGACCAACAGAATGTCAATATATTGTCAGTGAGAAGTATATATTATATGTATGCAAATACTTATAGCAAGATATATGGGAAGCCAATCGACATCTGAAAGTTTGGGGTAAATATGAAATCAGGAAAATAGAGAGATAAGCTGAATTTTAATGTTCTAAGACCATAGTGTCAGATGCAGGTATCTCACATTTATGCTAATTCTGTTAACGGGATGGGAAATAGTCAAAGTCTATTTACTAATGCCTCCCTTTCTCTGAGAAGGGCTTACTTTAGGCATTGACAATATTGCTTTATAATTCTTTCTTCATTCTTTGCATTCTTCAATTGTGAGCCAATCTTTGAGTTGACAGACACTTTATATTTTTCAATGCATTCACTTAGGACACATTCAAGGTACAAGAGCCTGGGAGCTAGTGCGTTTCTTTTTCATGATTTAAATTATATAAGCTCTAGCTTGCTATGTCTTAACTTTATAATTTAATTTTTTAGGGGGAAATCTGATTTTTCCACATCTTTCATAAGAACTTCAAAATAGTACCCAAGTAATGGCATAAAGCCCTACAGATACATAAGGTATTTTCTATATTCTATCAAATATATGCATATAGATATACTCATTTTTATCTTTTTATATAGGCAAGGATTTGGGGAATTGTAAGGCAGGTGAACTTAAGAAAAAAAGGATCCGCACCAACAACAGGAAGAACTGCTTAGTACACATAGACACGCTTAAATATGTGGACATTATAGAAAGATAAATGAGCCCAAATTTTAAGAATATGAGTTAGCTGCGAAACTATTTTCCCATCTGTGGAAGATAAATAATAATTAGAATGAGATGGCAGGGGCACCTGGGTGGCTCAGTGGTTGAGCATCTGCCTTTGGTTCAGCTTGTGATCCCGGGGTCCTGGGATTGAGTCCCACATCAGACTCTTCGCAGGGAGCCTGGTTCTCCTTCTGCCTGTGTCTCTGCCTCTCTCTGTGTGGCTCTTGTGAATTTGTTTATTCACAAATAAAATCTATGGAAAAATAAAATAAAATGGCAACAAGGATTAATGAAGGATATATGAATAGAGAAAGCAGTACTAGTGAAGAATGCAGAGACGTGAAAGGGGTGAAAATCAGGGACGTGTACTATAGGCTGTAGTTACCACTGGTTTATTATGTATTAGACTGCCTCTGATTATAGATTCCCTGAAGATACAAAGGCACTAGGGGGTGACTATAGTGAAAGCATTTCTGGCTAAGTTGTTTCTCCCCTGTTATAAGTAATCAAATGCTGGATGATTGAGAAAGTATCATTCTCACCAGATTTGACTTAATGTCCATGATTTGGGGCTTTGTGGTAGCATAATTCTCAGATCAAAGTAAACAGGCAGGATCTAATTCAGAAATTCAACAAAGTATATATTTCATTCATAAAAGTTTTACAATCCTGGGCATGTCACCCTACCTCTTTGTCTTCTATTTTCAGTGTTTCTTACTCTTTATATTCACGATCTCAAAGGATGAAGTGAGTAACTGTGATTCATTATGAGTCTGGATTACCAGGAGAGAGATTTTCTGTCAATGAAATATATGATCTTTTGTGTCGTGTAGATTCTCTCTTCCCCTTTACCTATTCATGCTGGTGATGGAGACTATGGACTTTCCCCTACTGTCTGTGCCCTCTTCTTCCTTATGAGAATAGAGCATCTGGAGCATTAGATGAGAACACGCCACTAAACTACACTGCCCACCCTCGTTTGGGGGAGGGTATGGCCACAGGATCTTAACAAAAATATGTGTCACTTTCCAGTCATCTACTTAAACATGCCTGCCCTCGATATCCTCTACCTGACTTCCTGCCAGTTGAGAAGTGGTGATAACTCAAACAACCTCGGGAGCCTCTGTTAACTATGACAGATCTGCTTCATCATCTCTGGCCCCACTGCCATTCTGCAACTCCTTCCCTGACTATTACATGAGAGATAAATAATTATCTACCTTATTGATGATACTAAATTAATGGACTACAACAGAGGCTTCAAATAACCAATCCACTTTCATGTCCTAATTACATTAGCAGCAAACAAGATCGTAATTGTTTATTTTATTATATTTGTTTTAATTACCTCTAAGAGTCAATTACCCAAAGTAACAATAATCCAGGATCTCTGTAGGGTCATTCCTCACTCCTTGAAATCCATCAGACTTTATGGGAATTAGTCCAAAGGGGATATTAAACTTCCAAATACCAAGAAAACTCTACCCTATTTTATATTGGTTTCCATTTCTATATTTAAATTTACAGGTAATTAAGGTTAATACATTTGAGGAAAAAAGAGTCATTTTCACCTTCTTGCTAGGAGTATAAATTGTAATATTTAACATTTATAAAAGTTATAAATATATAAATTCTTTTCCTAGAAATTTGGATCCTAGAAATGTAGTATACAAATACTCATGTGTTCCTGACAGTATGGGAAAGGCCCTCAGTTTTCCCAGTGAGGATTACTGTGGATTAGCTGTGGGTTTTTCATTTATGGCCTGTACTATGTTGAGGTATGTTCCCTCTAAATCTTCTTTATTGAGGGTTTTTATCGTGACTGGATATTGTATTTCATCAAATGCTTTTTTCTGCATCCATTGAAATGATTATAAGAAAGGTTCTTATCCTTTCTTGTATTAATGCAGTATATCACGCTGATTGACGTGCAAATATTGAACCACCCTTGTAACTGAGGAATAAATCCCACTTGACCGTGGTAAATGTTTTTTTTAATGTATTGTTGGATTCAATTTGTTGAGAATTTTTCAATTTGTTGAGATTTTTTGTATCCATGCTCATCAGGATATTGGCCTACAGTTCTCTTTTTTAGTGATATCTTTATCTGGCTTTAGTATCAGGGTAATGCTGGTCTCAGGATAAATTTGAAGGAATGAATGAATGAATTCCTTCCATTTCTATTTTTGGAATAGTTTGGGAAGAATAGGTATTAACTCTTCTTTAAATGGTTAGTAGAATTCCCCTAGGAAGCCATCTGACATTGGACTTTGTTGGGAGTTTTTGATTACTGATTCAATTTCTTTGCTGGTTATCAGCTGCTCAAGTTTTCTATTCCTTCCTGTTTCAGTTTTGGTACTTTATCTGTATCTAGGAATTTGCTCATTTCTTCCAGGTTGCCCAGTTTGTTGGTATATTGTTTTTCGTAATACTCTCTTATAATTGTTTGTATTTCTGTGGTGTTGGTTGTGATCTCTCTTTTGTCATTTGTGATTTTATTTGTTTGGCTCCTTTCTCTTTTCTTGACAATAAGTCTGACTAGGGGTTTATCAATTTTATTAACTTTTTCAAAGAATCACCTCTGGGTTTCACTGATCTGTCCTACTGCTTTTTTAGTTTCTATATAATTTGTTTCTGCTCTAATCTTTATTATTTCCTTCCTTCTATTGGCTTTAGGTTTCTTTTGTTCTCTTTCTGGCTCCTTTATGTTTAAAGATAGGTTGGTTACTTGAGATTTTTTTGTCTGGTTCTTGAAGTAGGTCTATATTGCTATATACTTCCCTCATAAAACTACTTTTGTTGCATCCTGAAGATTTTGGACCACTGTGTTTCCATTTTCATTTGTTTCCATGTATTTTTTAAGACTTTTAAATTTGATTTCCTGTTGATTCATTCATTATTTAGTTGCATGCTGTTTAGACTCCATGTATTTGTGGTCTTTCCAATTTTTTTCTGGTGGTTGACTTCTAGTTTCATAGCATTATGGTCGGACAAGGTGCCCCCACTATTATTTAACACAATATTGGAAATCCTAGTCACAGAAATCAGACAAAAAAAGAAATAAAAGGCATCCAAATTGCCAAAGAAGAAGTCAAACTTTCACTATTTTCAGATGACTTGAAATTTTACATAGAAAACCAGAAAGGCTTCACCCAAAAACTGATCGAACTGATGAACAAATTCAGTAAAGTTTCAGGCTACAAAATCAACTTACAGAAATCTGTTGTATTTCTTTATATCGATAAAGAAGCAAAAGAAGGAGAACTTAAAAATCAATCCTATTTACGATTGCATCAAAAAAGATAACTACGAATGAACCTAACCAAAGAAGTGAAAGATCTGTACTTTGAAAACTGTAAAATAGTGAAGGAAAATTGAACATAACATGAAGAAATGGAAACACATTCCATGCTTATACATTGGAAGGACAAATATTTTCCAAATGTCTACACTACCCAAAGGTATTTACACATTTAATGAGATCCCCATGAAAATAACAACAGTATTTTTTATAGAGCGAGAACAAAGAATCCTAAAATTCGTTTGGAACCACAAAAGACCCCAAATAGCTAAAGCAACTTTGAAAAAATAAAAGCAAACCTGGAATTATCACAATTCCAGACTTCAAATTATCTCAAAAGCTGCTGTAATCAAAACAGAATGGGACTAGCACAGAAATAGACACATAGACCCATAGAACTGAAGAGAAAACCAAGAAATGAACTCACAACTATATGTCAGTTAATCTTCAATGAAGCAGGAAATAATATCCAAAGGGAAAAAGGTGGTCTCCTCAAAAAAAAATGGTGTTGGGAAAATTAGCAATATGCAAACGACTGAAACTGGATCACTTTCCTACACCATACAGAAAAATAAAATCAAAACGGATTAATGACCTAAATGTGAGATTTGAGACTATAAAAATCTGAAAGGTGAACACAGGCAGTATTTGTTTGATATCAGCTGTAGACCTATCTTTCTGGATAGATTTCCTGAGGTAAGGAAAATGAAAGCAAAATAAGCCAGGGGGATTTCATCAAAATAAAAACCTTCTGCTCAGTGAAGGAAACAATCAACAAAACTAAAAGGCAACCTATGGAATGGGAGAAGATATTCACAAATGATATATCTGATAAAGAGTTAGTATTCAAAATGTATAAAGAACTTATCATGCTCAACACCCAAAAACTAAATAATCCAGCTTAAAAATGGGCAGAAGCCATGAACAGATACAGGAAAAGATGCTCTCAATATCATGTATCATCAGGAATACCAAACAAAACTACAATGAAATGCCACCTCACCCCTGTCAGGATAGTTAAAATCAGTAACGCCAAAAACAACAGCTGCTAGTGAGGATGTAGAGAAAGTGGAAATCTCACGCTGTTGGTGGGAATGCAAACTGGTGTAGCCATTCTGAAAAATAGTGGGGAGATTCTTCAAAAAATTAAAAATAAAGTTACCCTATGATCCAGCAATTGAACTACTAGATATTTGCCCAAAGAATACAAAAATACTAATTCAAAGGGACACATGAACTCTGATGTTTATAGTAGCATCATCTACAATAGCTAAACTATGGCAACGGCACAAGTGTTCATCTACTGATGAATGGATAAAAAAGATGTGGAATATATATATATATACATATATAATATTTTTATACAGTGACATATTATTCAGTCATAAAAAAAGAATGAAATATTGCCATTTGAAACAACATGGATGGAGCCAAGAGATTATTATGGTAAGTGAAAGAAGCCAGAGAAAGACAAATACTGTATGATTTTACTCATATGTGGAATTAAAGAAACAAAACAAAAATGAACAAATGGGGGAAAAAAGAGAGAGGCAAACCAAGAAGCAGATTCTTATTGATAGAGAACAAACTGATGACCAGAGCGGAGAGGGAATGGGGGATATGTGATGGGGATTAAGGAGTGCCCTTGCTGTAATGAGCGCTGGTGTTATACAGAAGTGCTGAATCACTATATTGTACACCTGAAACTGATATTACACTGTATGTTAACTTAAATTTTTAAACAATCAAAATATGAAATAAAAAATAAAAAAGACATTTCTCAAGTAAAATAAAATAACATTTTAAAATAAACCAAAAACATTTTAGCTGCATCTTAAAATAAAAATATTCAACTTGGAAGAAATCTTCATTTATGTATTTATTCATATATATGTATAAATCTATCAATATATGTATATATTCATATATTTTTTACAGTGTTAAGTAGAAAAGTATCTAGAATTAACATCAATCTGGATATAGGGTTTGTGAGTTTGTGTGCTGTTTTTCCTTCAGAAAAAATATTGGTTAAATAAATTAAAGTACATCCAGGAAATGGCGTTCTGTGCAGTTACTTAAAAAGTGAAATAGATCTCAGTTTACAGACCAAGAACTGATAAGTGCAAGTTATAGGAATATTTATAACAATCATACTTTATATTTGGTAGATATTTATAGAAACATAGATAATCTTTGGAAGAATACACAAATATCTCTTAAGAGTTAACCACTGGAATGTATGAGTAGAACTACAGATGAGTGAAAGAAAAATGGAACTTTAACTTATGACACTGCTTTAATAAATAACTGAATGTCTCTTAATGAACTTTTAAGCAATATAAAAAGAAAACTATATAGCCTCGGGAAAAATATTTGCACACCAAATGAGAAAAAACTAAAGATTCAAATTCACCTAAACTCAATGATCACTTTTACTTACACACACACACACACACACACACACACACACACACACAGCCTGAACATAATTAAACAATTTGCTCTACAAATCTATTGGAAATATGGGGAATAGAGGCATAAAGAGAGTAGCTTAACCCCACAAGCAATCAGCCAAATCCACAATATGTAGCTTCCAATAGTGACCGTGTTTTTTGACAAATCGATGGTGAAGAATATAGTAAAATAAAAAACAAACATGATAAGGTAGTGCGAAGTAGAAAGGGTCCCGAGAAATATGATCCAAATATATTCACTTGTTTAAATCCTAATATGAAAAGCTATAAAATGTATTCTTGAGAAAATTGATAAAATTTGAAAATGGAAGTATATTCGTTATTATGGAACTACTGTCAATTTTCTCAGTTGTGGTAATGGTATTATAGTAATGGAAGAAAAAAAGCTCTTTTTTTCTAGCAATGGTTCACGATGGTTATTACTTCTTTCAATTATTAAAACATACATCCCAAATTTTTAGGTAGAGAAGTTTGAATATGGAATTGGTATTAGATGATACTAGGAAACTATTATCAATTTTGTTAGATGTGACATTTTAAACAACCAGCACTCCAATTTCGCAGTAGACCACAATGCTAATAAAAGATCACTATAAAAGAGACTTGTGCATTATCAGAATTAATGAGTTACCAGCCGCCACTAAAATATGACCAAGTAAAACATAGCAGCAAGTCCTCAATTTCTATCACAACAGACCAGTTCAAAAGTTATGAGAAACAGCCAAGAGAAGATAGAGCACACTGAAGAAAAGAAAACAAATCATAAGCATGAATTCTCCCCGTGTATTAAACTGAGAAACAAGGATCACTCTTGGGGGTGCTTTCTTTAATTTACCCTATTTTAAAATCTGTTCTTAATATCATAAAACAAGATGTAATTTTCAATGAGAATGACAAATTGTCCCCCATTCCTGCCCTCCTAATTTATGAGAACTTCATATCAGTCAAGAAAGACCCTGGGCATTCTTTCCATGACCAGATATCGTGTCCAGTATTCCAGAATTTTAGGGCCTTAAGAATCAGGATCAAAGGTAAAACTAATCCAAATCTCATGGAAAACAGTATTTTAATCATTAAATGATATAAAAGTGAAATCATCTTATAGAGGCCTTCAATGACCCTATCAGGGACTACGATTCCCTTCTGCATATCACACCGTTTGGGTCCCTGGGTCGCTTTTTCAACTAGATCTAATGCACTTTGCGACCACACTACTCTAGGGAGTCTGTCATTCGTGCGGATGTCGATGCTGTCCGTGTTATCAGAATGCAAAAATCCTTATTCTGGCCCCCTTCAACTTGGCTTCTTGGAGATCTCCACATCTGCTGACCATACTCTGTGTCTTTAAAGAGGTTTTTGTCTCACAGAACAATCTGATGTCACTGGTCCTTCCTTCTCAGCCTCCTTACTCTCTCTGTCTCAATGGATCTCTAAAATCAACGTGCCCTCGGCTCCCTTTTCCCTCTTATCTTTTCTTGACATTTTCTCCTGATGATTTTATCCAGGCTAACATGGACAATCTACCTTTGCACTGTTGATTCCCATATTCATATCTCTAGATTTGACCTGCTCATTGAACAAACCTTGCAAAAGGTTTAAATATTTTCCATAGCATCTTTCTTTGGATTTATGAGATATTTTTTATTCCTTTCTTCCTTTTAGTATCTTTAATTCATCAGCTTGTCTTTTTAAATTTTCCTAATGATATCCCATATTCCTCGACTCTTCCCTCCCTTTTTCTATCATCCTACTCCAAATCACTTAAAATAGCGTAATGGTCCCACTCCCCCCACCCCACAATTCCAGTCTAGTGTTTTAAATTATTGTGCATTTATCTGAAACTACATAACAACAATCTGATACAACAAACCATTTTTTACCCCTTAACCATATTCAATAATTATCAAACCATCTCCACACTTACTTAATCTCCTTTCCCTTTGTGACCTCTTTTTCTTTTTTTCCCCTTTTTTGATGAAGTAAAACGTAGGCTTCCTCTTATTTCATTCACAAATACTTCAGTACATGCTCATCACACATTACTACATTAACAATAAAAATAATTCCCCAATATTACCTAATATCCAGTTCATATTAACACTTCTTAGATTGTTTTTTAAGAGAGAGAGAGAGAGAGAGAGAGTAAGTAGGGGAGGTGCAAAGAGAGAAGGACAGAGAATCCCAAGCAGGCTCTATGTTCTGCGTGAAGCCTGGTGTGACACTCCATGTCATGATGCTGAGATCGTGACCTGAGCTGAAGAAATCAAGAGTTGGATGCTTGACCAACTGAGCCACCCTCGTGCCCCATTTCTTAGATATTCTGAAATATCTTTTTATGGTTATTTTCTTTGAGTTAGCACACAAACAAGCTCTATACACTGCATGCCATTGTTGGGCGTCTTACGTCTCTTTTATTCTACAACGATATTCCCTCACCTTTTGTTCATGTAATTGCCTCTTTTCATTGGATAAGCAAGAACACTTCTCCAGAATTTCCAACGCTCTGTATTGACTGATTGCTTCTTCAATGCATCCTTAACTTATCCCTACAGTCTGTACTTTCTAAAGGCTGTGAGTGAAGTCAAGAGGCTGAGTGAAATTCAACCTCCACTTCACAGGCAAAAATCCTTCGAAGGTAGGTCTGTACACTTCCTATTGGATCGCATGATGAAGTCTATTAGGTCTGTGTATCCCTCGGTACACTAAGACGGATCAACTGGATCAGGTAGGTTTTATACATGTTCCTTCCTTTATTTGGTTCCCCGTCAAAATAACAACTAACGTTTTAGTTTTCTGAGTATATCTCCCTGCATCTAATGGTAAATGCATAGGCAGTTTGGTTAGATCGCCGGATTGATCTCTGTAGAGCTCATGCCATTTTGTTTTCCCACCAACCAAGTATGAAAATGACTGTTCTCTCACACTTTTACCAAGAGAATATGTTGTCCAGCTTGTGGCTTTCTGACTAATATTTAAGAATGACCTCAGGATCGTAATTTTACCTCGATTTATCCGATATTCTAAGGGATGTCGAACATCTTTTCATGCTTGTGAGCCCTTTGTATTTAGTTTTGCCCAGTCGTCTGTTGTTCTGTTGGATTTTTTTTTTGTTTCAAGTTTTTATTTAAATTCCAGTTAGTTAACATACAGTGTAATATTAGTTTCAGATGGAGAATTCAGTGATTCATAACGTACATGCAACACCCAGTGCTCATCACAGGTGCCCTCCTTAATGCCCATCATTAACCCATCCACCTGCCAGCAACCTTCAATTTGCTCTCTAGAGTTAAGGGTCTGTTTCATACTTCGCTTCTCTCTTATTCCCCTATGTTTATTTGTTTTTTTTCTTAAATTCCACATATGAGTGAATTCATATGGTATTTGTCTTTCTCTGACTTATTTCATTTAATGCTCTCTAGCTCCATCCACGTTATTGCAAATGGCAATATTTCTTTCTTTTTATGGCTAATATTCCATTGTATATATAGGCCACATCTTCCTTATCCATTCATCAGTGGATGGACATTGGACTTTTTCCATAATTTGGCTATTGTTGATAATGCTGCTATAAACATCAGGGTGTATGTATCCCTTTCAATCTGTATTTTTCTATCCTTTGGGTAAATACCTAGTAGTGGAATTACAGGATCAGAGGGTAGTTCTATTTTGAAGATTTGCTTGTATCTTCTTAGATTTTCTTAAATTGAATATTTTAATATTCAAAATATTATCCTTTGGGACCTAAGTTGCAATTAATTATTTCCAGGCTTGCATATGTATGTTGACATTTTTGCTCTTCAGAGGTATGATGGTCAAACTGGTTTTTATGTATTCAAGACTTTCAGTTGCCTAATCTACTCTCAGATTATGAATTATATCACAAAGTGTTTCTTCTTGTACTTGTATGTATGTATTTATCATTTATAGATAAATATCTGATATATTTTTTAAATTTATTCTTGTGTATGGTGGGAAGAATGGATCCAATTTAATCTTTTTTCTTTTCCCATATGGCTAACCTGTTGTTCAAGAACATTTATTTAAAATTCTATTTTGCTCCACTAATTTGGAATGCTGCCAACATCATATCAAGATTGCTATATGTACTTTGGTTTGTGTCTGTATTTACTACTCTTTCATTTCATTTCATTTTCAACTATTTTGTTTAATTTGAAGGCTGAGTAATGTATTTTAATATACAGTAATGCTAGCCACTAAACATTGCTTTACTTATCAGGTTTTTCCAAGATATTCTTCTTTTTCTTTATGAATTTTATAATCAACCAAACTAACTCCGGAAAAAAATATTATATTTATATTGAGATCACATTAAATTCATAAATTATTAAGGAGAAAAAATATAATCTTGTATCTTTTGTCTAAAATCATAGTATTTTTTCTTTTTTTAAGATTTTATTTATTTTTATTTATTTCCTCATGAGAGACAGAGAGAGAGGCAGAGACACAGGCAGAGGGAGAGGCAGGCTCCCTGCAGGGAGCCCGATGTGGGACTCGATCCCAGGACCCTGAGATCACAACCTGAGCCAAAGGCAGATGCTCAACCACTGAGCCACCCAGGCATCCCTAAACTCATAGTATTTTTTCATTATTTCAAAGATACTTTTGTGTTTTTCAAGACTTTTATAGCTTTTCTCAGACTTACTTTCTCATAGATTTCCTCAACAATTCTTTGTAGGTATATTCTAAATATTTTACTGTAAATGGAGTTTTCTCATTCATTAAATATTCCAACTGGTTTTAGAGTATTGGTTTTTGTTTCTGTATATGGACACCATTGACTTATCAGTGTTAATTTTATATCTGTTACTTCCCTAAATTTTGTCTCGATTTTTATTGATACTCTTATGTCTTCCAAATATACAATCTCACAATTTGCAGTTGTAGTTTTGCCGTTTCTTTTTCTAAATTTTAGATCTCTAATTGCCTTTGGTGGTCTAAATGCATTGTCTAATATCTTAAAATCAATGTATATATCAGTGGCAATAACCATTATCCTAGTTGTGTTTCTGACTTTATTAAGGAGAATCTTGTATTTTCCCACTAAAACACTGGCTTTAGACTGATATGTTAATTAATATTAAATCATATTAAGGAAATATCAATCAGTCCCCATTAAATTGAGCTATTTTACAATCAAGTATTCAACATTGTCAAATGTCCTCATACATGTAGATCATCACATGAGTCTCCCTCAATAGGAGAAAAGCATTTTCCAATATTGAGTCATCCTTGAATATCTGCCCCAACTCACTTCACAGATGATACATTTTTTTAATGTGCAATTGGATTTTATTTGCTAACATATTTAAGATACATCAATTTCATTAGTGAGGTGGTAATTTTCTTTTGTTTCTGCATGCTATGTCTCTGAGTGCTGCTTATTTTTATACACATTTAATGAAAATAATTTGGAATTTTCTTTGTTTTGGATATCCTGGATAGTTTAACACTGGAATTTTCTCATCTATAAATCTTGTATTATCATATGAGCTTGTCTGAGTTTGGTGCATTTTGTAAGGTATCCTTTTATAATTTATTGTGTATTTTTATATATAGAATCTATATTTTTAAATGAATTTCTCTACATAATCAGTAAATTATATTTTCTTAAAGCTACCCATTTCATCTAGATTTTGAAGTTTATTGACAATTTAACAAAGCAGTCTCATGATTTTTTTCAAATTTCTCTGTTCTTTTTTAATATTTATTATTTATGTTAGATATATATATATATATATATATATATATATATATAGAGAGAGAGAGAGAGAGAGAGAGGCAGAGACACAGGAGGAGGGAGAAGCAGGCTCCATGTCAGGAGCCTGATGCGGGACTTGATCCCGGGACTCCAGGATCACGCCCTGGGCCAAAGGCAGGCGCTAAACCACTGAGCCACCAGGGATCCCCAAATTTCTCTGTTCTAATGGTAATATTTTACGTAGTATCTTATTATATGTATTTGTGCTTTATCCATCATACAGGCTCTTGTATTACCAATGCTATCATGACTAAAATGATTATCTAGGTTGTTTAAATCTTTGCATTTACTCTATGCATGGTCGACCCTCCCACACACACACCACCTTGGCTTGTACCCCACACTACGGGGAATCAGCAAATGCCCTAAAAATAAATATGCGGAAAAACATTAGTATATCTTAGTGTTTTTCCCTTTTATCTGATACCATGCCTCATAAAATCCTAGTGGCTTTGATCATTCTCTGATCCTCTCAAGTAGTCATTGTTGCAGTAGAAGTTGTTATTGTTTGGTGTTTTATCAAGCTTTTAAAATTGTTATTGGCAAGAGGATTCATTTGATACAAGCCATAACAGTACTATTACTGTCTTGCCATCTATTATCTACAAGCAACCAGAGCAGTCTCTCAAAATGAAAACCAAGAATATTAGTTTCCTACTTTTTTCAATAGCTTCTCTTTATATTTGAATTAAAACCCAAATCCCTTACCATTTCAAGGCCAGATAACCATCCTAGTACCTTCTTTCCCATCCCACTTTCCCACACTCACTCAGGATTCACTTATACTTTTTAAACACCCAAGCTTTTTCTGTCCTTTGACCTTCTGCATTTTCTAGTCTCTGCTTGAAACTTGTTAGTACAATCTCCTTTCAATGTTAGCGCTTTTTCTCTTTTCAGATCTTGGCTCAAAGGCCAAAGCTGACAACACTCTAGTAACTCTCCAGAATGTTGTCATGTTTTATTTTCTTCATAGCAATTATAATTTGGAAATTACTTATGTTTGTTGATCATTTTATTATCCATCTTGTGAGAGCAGGAAACTCAACTGCTCTTTCTTCTAATGTGTGTTAAGCCCTAGGAGAGTACCTGGCAAATAACTAGTATTCAACAAAGGTTTGCAAAATGAATGAATAAATCATGTTATCACCATTTTAAAAATGAGTAAGAGTGATATCTATAAAATTCTGAGCCCCTCAAACACATCATAACAGATAATAATTATTGAGTTTAAGGAAACATAACCTTAAAACATAACATCTAGTATCTAATTAGCTTCTACAATTTTTGTGACTTTGGTTAGGTGGGTTAATTTTGGTAAGTTATTATTTTCAGCTATAAAATGTAGAAAGGAAATTAGAACACCTAAAATTCCCCTTCCAGTTTGACAATGTCATGATTTATTTGCTGACTTATCACAATATACTTTTTATACTTTAACATGAAAATTTATAGTATAATCCAATTCATTTAAAAAATAATCTGTGTTTGTTCCTTTAGGGATTTTATTGATCATATTAATTTTTACAAGGGAATTATATTATTTTATCTCAATTCCTTTTTTTAACTTGTTATGTATAATAAACAATGTTTTGGGTCAAATAAAAACACAAATCTTAATATGTGTATGTCATAAAGGAGAGTATGAATAATAAACTTTCCTATGTAATGTCTATTCTGCATGTTAAACTTGCTGTATAGGTACATAAATAAGAGACTATACTAAATTTGATGACACAATACTGTCGTTAGAGCAGTTATGAAATGAAAAGACAAAAATACAAAATAAAGTCCTTAAAAAAACACCTCTCTAATGGTAAGAAGATTAATATTGTCTTTCCATTCATATCTGGTTTGGTGTTATGAATATTAGATGAAATTTTAAACTCATTTTTAGTTTTGTAGGATGGTCCATTTATGATAAGCTCTGGAGGTGCTACTACAACTATAAAAAGATTTATGAATTAATTTTCATATTTAAAATCACAAAGTTGTCTGGTACAACCGAAGTTTCAGTCTCACAGTTAAACTGAATCATTCCTTTATCATCCAAGAAACCTACCATGCCTTAGAACATAGATTAATGTGAAATGTCTTCATCTGTGGGAAATTACAATAAAACTATCTTAGAAATTATACTCCTGGGTATATTATAAAAGAATAAAATAGTCCCCCATTTTAGTCATTAAAAAAGTGATAAAAGTTGAGATTTTTTTTCTTAAAATTCTACCAGTCACTTATATAATGCAGATTTTTTTTTTTAAAGAGGAAAGGTTTTTTGTTTTGTTTTTTTTAATTTTTATTTATTTATGATAGTCACAGAGAGAGAGAGAGAGAGAGAGAGGCAGAGACACAGGCAGAGGGAGAAGCAGGCTCCATGCACCGGGAGCCCGACGTGGGATTCGATCCCGGGTCTCCAGGATCATGCCCTGGGCCAAAGGCAGGCGCCAAACCGCTGCGCCACCCAGGGATCCCTATAATGCAGATTTTTTTATAAGATTAATGGAATTGTAATAGGTTGAAATATTATATTTTTATTTATGTATATACAAAATATATATTATTTATTATAAATATGAAAATATTATAAATAACGTGTAACTAAACCATTACATTCTATTGAAACACTATATTTGCAAAACAATATGAGCACTATGTTAAAAATAAAAAACTTATGAAAAGATCAAATGCAAATCATTTGTTGATAGTTTAATAGCAAATCACTATTTTGCCATAATCATTTCAAACATGTTAGGAAAACATTGCCCTATTTTATGTTCAGTAGGATTTACGTTTTTTAAAAAAGAATATATTTTTGTTTCCTATGATTATAAAAATGTTCATTAAAAATCAAATAAGTCAGGTATAAATGAGAAAAAATGAAAGTCTTTTGTAGTCTTAATCTCCAGTCAAGCAAACAAAACTCTTTTTAGCATTTGGAATATGTCGTTTGGAGATTGTTTTTACAGATTGCAGACATAACATTCCTCAGCAAAGATGGAATGATCATTAGTCATTACTGTTTTAAAATAAAATCACACACTGAAACAGAGGAATTTACTGAAAGCACCTAAGGTTCCTTCAAAGTGTAGTGGAACAGGAAGCGTCCAGACCAGTATTCATTAGTTGATAAGCACTGGTGTAGGGCACCAAAAAAAAAAATAAATAAATAAAAAATCATGTTACAAAGGAGAAGCAAGGTGTGAAGCGAGTCAATGAGACACCGTTTTCATACAGGCAAACATCAGTTTAATAATGCATTATTGAGATCTTACTGTCTAGACAAATTAAATGATTTGAGGATGGATTGATTGATTAATTGAGTTTTGCTTTTCATTTTTTCCTCTGGCCAACATGAAGCAATTTCTCTGGCTGATTAGTTTGTTTGGAGGTGAACTTGCACAAATAGTTTGTTTGAAAGTAAAGAGCTCGCCTGGGCTTTTAGATAAATCCCCTAACATCAAAAGGAAGACAAAGCACCCCTTAACCAACCCCCCTCTTTTTCAGAATACTATGCAACCGTTTCCATGGTTACTCTCTTTTGGGGAAGTACAGATGGGAGGGAGAAATGGGACACATAAATTCAAATCTTCCCTGCCACACACCTCACACACCTAGTCTATAAACCCAAATGCATTTTCCCATTAGTGGGCTTTAGATTAAGAAATGAAATTGTGAATTAATTTAAGAAAACAAAATTATGACAGTGGAAACAAATGTAAATGCAGAACTTCTATTTTCATTTTGGCATGCCTGACTTACTATTTTAAATGACTAAACTTCCCTCATGGCATCCATTTGATAAAAGGAAAAAGAAACACATCGACGTATTCAAGGAAATCTTAGGGAAATTTCTTTTATTATTTCCTGGCTCTTTCTCAATTCTTTCAAAAACAAGTCGACAGATTTTTGATTTCTCAAACTCATTACATTTGAAGATACATCAAATGTCTCCTCTCTTTACTCCCTCTATGTGCATAAACAAGCAAGACGGATGATATTCCATAATTCATCTACTTTATTTCTTATGAAATATTTCAGACGCAAATGGTAGTAAGACTACTATAACAACAACAACAAAACATTTATTCCACTACTAAGTAAAGAAATAAAATTTACAAAAGTTTGATCTCTTGGGCATATTTCTCTCCACCAGTGGAAATACTATCCTGTTTAATGTTTTTTTTTTCATTTCTACATTCTTCATTTATTTTATATAGATATAGATACAGATATGATGCATTTAAGTAATATATAGCATTTTTTGTTTCTCAAGCTCTATTTATGTGTATCCTACTGTATTTATATTTCATTTTTTGGCTAAATATATCTGTAAGATTCATTCAGTTGTGTAGTGCATTCAGTATCGGTGTAGTAGTGTACTTTACATGAATATCCCCAAATTCATTTCTTCTTCTGATCATACTTTCCTCATTGCCATGTCTTTTTACTTTTTTTTTTTTTGAAACATGGTTGTCAAAAATGATAAGCTGTAATGAAAAGATCTATGTTCCTCACTGAACCCTCCTGGCATGTAGATATGTAAGTGTCTTTCTGTATTTCATCCCTGTACACAAGAGTTGTTTCAAATCTGGTGGGTGGCCAGAATAAAGTCACCTGGAGATCTTGTTAAAAAGAACTGAGAAAAATAGAGTTTCAGATAATCAGGCTCTGCTCTAGGCCCTCTGAATCAGGGCTTTCTGGCTGTAGTCCACAAAATTATACAAAAGTAAAAAAAAAAATACAGGTGATCTTAATATGTAAATATATTTGAAACCATTGTATTAGAAGTCAAGAATACTAAAGGCTCCTGCACCCCAGTTCCACCCCACTTCCACTTGGAGGGGTGACGAGGCATTCCTCATCAACAAACAATTCTCCACCAGTGAGTTATCCGACAGGTCAACTAATTCTGATACTATCTACCTGGGTAGTTTATGACATTGCTTCCACCCCCACCTTTGGACACCAATAGCAAGACCAGGTTGTCACCTGTTCAGACAAGCTATATAGATTGGAGGTTCTAACAGCCCCTTCCTTGGGTTCATTTAATTTGCCACCATAGCTCACGGAATTCAGAGAAACAATTTATACGTAGATCACTGGTTTATTATGAAAGGATATTAATCAAGAGTGGCCAGATGGAAGAGATGCAAAGAACAAATCATGGGGATAAGGGTGTAGGACCCTCATGTCCTCTGCAAGCACTCCAATGTCTCTGGTCTCCACAAGTTCACCAACCCAGCAGCTCCCCATACCAGTCCCTTTGTATTTTTATGGAGGTGTCATTACCTGGACGTGCATTGATTAAATTATCAGCCATTGCTAGCTGAAGTCAAACTCTAGCCCCTCTCCTCTCCCTGCAGGTCCGGAGCTGAAAGTTCCAATCTTCTAGTCACAAGTTTGGGTCTCTGGGCAACCACCCCCATTCCTCAGTGCTTTCCAAAGTAACTTTATTACATAACATAAAAGACATCTTTACTACCCTCTTCATTTAGGAAATTCCAAGGGTTTTAGGAGCCCAAGTCAGGTACGGATGAACAAAGGCCAAATATATATTTCCTATTGTAAATCACAGCAATACAGATGGATTTTAACCTCTTAGTAAGTAAAACGTACCCACAAAAAGTGTACATAAGTATACAATTCAATGAATAGGATATTTCATAAAGTTGTGTGTTTTCAAAAGTCAACTGAAAATCATTTTTCCAGCTTCTAATGTCAACAGAGTTGAAAAGGAAAAAGAAAAAAATAGTCTGACATATGTAAAAAATTAGATTAAACTGACAAGAAGATAATAATTAATTAAACACCTGCCTAGTTTTTGTGCAACTTATTCACTGCCTTGAATCCATATAAATGAAAACATTCTCATCTTTCCATAGGAATAGCATTGTCTCATTATTAATGCCTTTAGCTCAAAACATAGGAACAAAATAGAAGAACTGGTTTTTCTACAGAATTGCATTTCATAAGTAGAATTGGTCACCTTTGGACATGGACACAAATGATAATTCATGAATGATTATTTGTGTAAAATGAACTGAAGCCCCTGAAGATTTAAATTGCTATAATGTGTCAATCAAAATTTAAAAAAATTAATATTAACTTTTATTCTTTGATCTTGGAGTGACTTCCTCCTGCATAATAATGAGATTGTATTAATTGTGTCCACTTCACTTGGAGAAGTGAATAGAGACGAAGATAATTGGATTTGAATGTGGATTTTTTTTTCCTCCAACATGGTCATCTATCTTTAAAAAGTTCTTAAATGTTACATGCAGCAGCTGTTACTACTGTCAGACTGATCATAAAATATATAAAGAATTATTTTAATAGTTTGATAGTCCATGCTGTACTTATTAAATGCCATCTTATATTGTTTATGTTCACCTAATTGCCATTAAATATTTCTCTTCCACATTTCATTTAATTATACTGTCATTTGATTATACTGTCATTTGGGGATAATATTTTTACTCTTGTTGGAGTTTTGCCCTTTTTAATGGATAAAAAAGTCACATATATCAACACAGTTAAACATATTAACAATGTATTTTATGTTTTTAAGAGATAATGCAACAATTCATTGTTACATTTTGAGAGAAATATATTGTCATCATTGCTTAAGTTGATAAGCAAAGTGAAGTTGCCTTATATCATTATGATTAGATGATATTGCTTAAGATTCTAAATATGTGACATTAGAAATATAACTGATACAAAGTATAAGCAAATCATTGTATAAACATGCATAAATCTTATAAACAAACAATAAAACTAATTATATGTGTAAATCCTTTTTTATATGCTGAACTAAATTCTCTTGCCGAATATAACTGCCCAGATCTATGAGTTTCTGTGTTCTCAATGACAAAATAATGGCTAAAGCAACACAAATTTTTTCTTTAGAGGGTAGAATTTGCAATAATTTCTAAAGTGTAGTTTTGTTTTTCTCAAGCTACTAGGGACAGGGAATGTTTTTATTAGTTATTGTGATATAAAAACGTGACTCATAGTTTGTTATCATGGAAAAATATTGGAATAGAAATTGGAGACAGAATTGGAATAAATCCACTGAAGTAAAATATGTTGTCTTCAGTTCTCTTTCATGTTCTACTAATAATCTGAAATTACCTGTTGGATCAATTAAAAAAAAATGTCGGATCAATTCTTTTTTTGTTTTTTTGTGTTTTCTTTTTTTCATTGATTTGGGTCAGTACTAAAGACACTGTCTCATTACATCTAGTTCCATTCAAAGTAGATAATACCATTTGAAGAGAAGAATATCTCAAGATTTTTCTAGTTATTGTATTCTTTAAGCTGGAATGTTGGGAAGTGTGATTCAGAATTGGACAGGATAAAGCTATAACTGTTTTTTTTTCCCTAATACAGGATTATTCAGGCAGAGAACAACAACTATATAGTACCAAAGTTAGGAGATGCACGGCCCAAATTAGCCTTTTGCAAGCAAGGCATTTCTTTGAACTGTTATATTGCACATGAAAAGTTCTTGATCAACCTTTTATTCTGGCTCATGCTACCTGTCATCAGAAAGGCCTTGCCCCTTTAAGCTGGTGATATTTGTATATATATTTTGAAAAGGAGGGTCATGTACATAGCATAGCATGTAGGTAAAAATAAAAGGTAAGTTTCAACCCAATTTATATCAGAAACGATTTTATGGTAGATTTTTTATTACGGTATATTGTGAATAAATTTCACGGTGATTCAGAAGTCATTATAAGGCACAACTATCTTACTTCTTCATTTCCTGACATGAATCTCAAGTAACAGTTGCTGTTAGAGAATGAGGGATGCAGGAAGATACAATCAAGATGGTTTGTTGGATTGATCAGAGAATTTGGATTACACAGATTTTCTGGATTACGTAGCTTTTCCTCTTAGCCATATGGCCATGGGCCAGTTACTCAAAAAGTCCATGAACCTTAATTTTCTGATTGGTAAAATGAGCATAAGAGATTTTTTTTTTTTGAGCATTGTCCTGAGAATGAAAGCATACATATCAAAACACCCTGGATGGCACAGGGTGTTTCCAAATTAAACTGTTGCTATTAATATTTGTATGATGTCAGTATCTAATATTCCTTTAACTCTTGCTCTTTGGGTGAATGGCTTTATAATTCATCAGCTAAGAAAATAATTTATGTTATGGGAATGTTGAGAGGAGCCTTGTATGACCAATCAGCCAATGTCTGTGGTAGTCTTTGGTCACTAATATTATCTGTAATTATTATCAATTGAGTTACTTCTGTATTTGGAGTATCGCTTAAAGTTTCCAAAGAGATTAAATTATTTCTGAGACAAATGAAGTTTCCGAGCATCTCAAAGATGATTTTCTGGTAAAGAATTTTGTATTATCCTTGTTGCCCACCCTTTTCATCAGCTAAAATAATTCTCTCTTGCAGGCCTGCATTTCAAAGATTAAAGCAAGCTTATTGATACTTCAGATCAGCAAAACTTGCATTTGCCTCAGGTTTGAGCACAGCACTGAAGAAAATGTAAATAAAGTAATTATATTCATGTTTATAAGTAGGACCAGGAAGCTAATTGATAGCTGCATTTGTAATTCAAGTAACCTATATGATGTTTTCAAATAAACGTGCTATGCAAGGTAAGATACTGGAAAATTATTTCTACTTCTATTTCTACTTCTACTATATATAAATCAGTATTATATCATGTACATGAATGATCAGTATTAAAATAGGAGGTAGGAAGAGTGATGGAACATGAAGGAAAACGTGCAAATCTAGGGTGCTCTACTATAAATATACTTCTGTCCTGAATACTTTCCTAACCTGTATTTCAGTTATCAGCCTGAAGTTATATGGATTTATTTTCCTTTGGAAGGATGAAACAGCTCCTGTAGTCTGTGTTAAATGCCATTAATTTTAAGAATAAAAGTTATAATACATTTTGTTTACGAAATATAATTGAACCATAAATTATATTTGCACAAAATACATAAGCAATAACTTTTTATAACCTAGCAGTTGAATTGTAACACTAAATCATTCTGAATTAGAACTAGCTAAGAATAGTTTCATACTCATATCTATATATGACAACAGAAAATTATTTTCATTTAATGTATGAATTTACTTGTACTAACTGCTTTGGGAAGCTTAATTTAAAACTTTATGAACACTGGTTCCTGTGTTGGTTAACTGTACCTAGTAGCCATCAACTTGTCACATTTTTGGACGGTATGATGGCTGTTTGGTATACTCTTCAAATATGCTCTAATCTTCACTAAAATATTATTACTTCAATAACCTTTACTTATAACATCAGCATTCTGGGCCTTTCTGTAGCAATCTTAAACATCTTGCCCACATTTATAAAGAATAAGTACTAATCTAGAGTGCATACAGATGCATATGTACTCAAAAACACTTGATATCTTTTACTAAAGATTCATAGAATATTAGAGCTGGAAGGAAATTTAGTGGTTCCCCCAGTTCAAATGTTCCATTTGCAAAAAGAGAAAAATAGTTTCCCAAGACATTCTTCTTGTCCAAGGTCAGAAAGCACAATGGTAAAGTTTGAATTTAACTGTGTAATTTGATTGCTGCCTCAGATATCTTCTCACCTAACTTCGTAGTTTTTACTGCCATACATGTAATGATATAAAGAATACCAACAACATCTACAAAACCATTTTCAAGGGAATTAGGTGTGTTTAGTCAGTCAACTATACTTCAATAATAAAATTTTCTTTTAAAAGAGTGCTTACTCAAACATCAGTTTTGATAATAATATTAGTCCTAAGAAGGAATAGGCAAATGTTTCAGCTCTATTTTGCTATTTATATCTCTTCATCATGATGAACAGAGCTGGGGAATCCAACTTGCTGCATTTATAACAAAGTGTATACAAGACAGGTCGATGAGTAGACATGTGGGAGAGGCCATTGATTATCATCATCAGACCCCCATTTTCTCCATGCTAGGTTGGCCAAAGGCAAGCAGTTGCTTACTTCTTAGACAAGCTCTGCTTGTAGAAACAGAAATCAGTTTGGGGAAGAAAGTAGATTGAAATATGGAGGAAAAAATGCCCCTATTTACCTCCAAATGGATTGGGGAGTCTTGGTAAAGTGAACCATATGAATTATTTTGATAAGGTCTCACTGATGTTGCAGTGGTAGTTTTTATCCAATATAGTGCCTTTGTTCAGATTTTCACTATGCTCTTGTAGGTGAAGCATTATGAGAGCTGAAAAGATACAAAATATTTAAAAACTCTTTCTAATTAAAAGGGAGAGGAAAAATAATCTTGCTAAAACATGTTTCCTGAGTATCTGCTGTCGAACAAATATCAAGACACATTTAACTTTAAGTTGTAAGTAATACAACAGGAAAATGAACGTCAATGGTATAATTGTCTGATAAAATCTGCACTACCTGAAAAATTGAAATTAATTTATACTAAATCATTATCTTTTATGGCAAGCAGATGTTGGGGTTATGGTATTAGTGAACTTTGGGTTCTTTTCATTCACAGATCAAGATCTGCTTTTTAATAAATTGAGAAGCTAAGGTCTAGCCCTCTGGCAGCAGGTTGGCTTTCTAATTATCTTAGTAATAGTTCTAAATTATTATTCAATGTAGGTCTGCGTCCTGCTGTTAGTGGGTCATAGTATCCCTCAGGATTCATACTTCTTTTCCGGTTTTAGTAAATGACTTGCCACCTGCAGATAATTCAAGTTCATTGTCTGGATTTTTTAAATAATATTAATACAGTTAGGCAGATATTGATACATTTGGAAGGGCCTGAAAGGGAACTAACTGGGAGACAAAGCAGATGATTCCTTTTTCAGATTCATTCTCTCTACTCTCCTGAACAAATAAAATCAGTAATCTCATGTGACAACATATCATGTTTTTCTTTTTGATTTTACTCTCACTCTGATGCACACAATATTTCTACTGAATGAACTCATTTCTTATATAATGAATTCACGTAAAATTGCCTCAGTAATAAGGCGTCAACGTCATAGAGGATTGCTCGGTGAAATATGCTTTAAGGCTTCCTCTAACAGAGAATAGGTTTTGGTTTTTGGCATCAACCACCTTCCACAAGCACCAGTTTATTTATCTTTAAATGGAAGTAAAAATACTTTATCTTCTTGAGACTTCAAGAACCTTTAAGAAGTTACCCATTTTGATCTAATAATTCTAATTTTCTGTCACTATCTTAAGGAAACAATGTATGGTTTATGATAGATATTAACTATATTGGAATTAGAACAAAATAAAATAATTTTTAAAATAATATATATTTGCTGATTGGAGAAAAAGAGATTAACAAAAAATAAAAAAATATAAATTTCTATGAATATGAGAACTGTTATATAAATAATTATACCACTGCATAAGAGAATACTATGAAGCCATAAAATCATATTTTTAAGCATTTAGTAACATGGGAAACACCATATCATAATGACTAATATGTTAAAACTTTTAAAATAATTTAAAACTGTAACACTGATACATATTTCAAATACATATTCAGTAAATATCATATGTTTAATATTAATTTTAATAGTCCCTCCATTTAATCTTTTGGGTTTTGAACCTAAACAGAATGACTATTAAAATTAAGATTAAACATATAATATATATGATATAAAATCAATAAACAAAAATATAATTATATATACATTAATAATTGAGTACATAAGGTTTTTTAAATAGTTACTTTTAAAATAGCACCAAAAACATAGGAATAATTCTAATAAATGATGCTCAAGATTTCTACTCTGAAAATGCCAAATTATTGAGAGAAATTAGAGAATATCAAAATAAATGGAAAGATATACCACATTCTTAGATTGGAAGACTCAATAGCATTAAGGCATTAGTTTTTCACAAACTGGTGCATAGATTAAACATAAGAACAATCAAAATCTCAGCAATTTTCTGGGGGAAATCAGCAAGCTGATAATAAAATGGAAATTCATGTAGCCATGCTAATATTGAAAAAATTAATAAAGTAAGATTTTTATTATTAGACATCACTACTTTTTAAAAGTTTGATAGGTAAGGCCATACGGTAATAGAACACAGAACAGTGGCAAATGGAATACGGTAGCACATCCAGACACAGACTCACACATCCCTGTTCAGGTGAGTTATGGCAAAGTTAACATCGCAGAGCATTGGGAAACAATACTCCTTCTCAATAAATAATACTAGATCCGTTGGATAACTATGTAGAATAAAAATGAATGTGAAACTCAACCTCACACCATCATAAAAAGTAATTCCAGCTTGAATGTTGGTCTACATGTAAAGGGTAAAACAAAACTTGTGTGGGGAATAAAATGATAAAATTTTAATTACCTTGGGAAAAGGTAAAGGTCTCTTAAACAGAACATAAGTGTTATCTGAAGGGGAAAATGTAATAAATAGAACTGCATTAAAATTAAGAGTGTGTGTTTGTTAAAGGGTATAATTAAGAAAGCAAAGGGCACATCACAGACCATACGCATGTCTGGTCTATACACAGAATTCCTAAAATTCACTTAGCAATGAAACAGTCAATACAGTAGGGGAAAAAAACGAGCAGAGGAAAAGACTTCAACAAGCCCTCCCAAAATAAAGAATCAAAATGGTTTCTATCTTTTGTTAAAAGACTTTATTTATGTATTTGAGAGAGAAAGCAGGAGCATGGAGGAGGAAGGAGCAGAGGGAGAGGGAGAGGCGGACTCCATGCTGAGTGGGGAGCCAGATGCAGGGCTTGTTCTTACGACCCAGAGATCATGACCTGAGCCAAGATCAAGAGTCAGTGGCCTAACAATCTGAGCCACCAGGGCCCCACAATGGCTTATATCTTAATAGCTGAGAATCTCATTAGTTATCAGACAGATTCAATTTCAAAACAAAATGAAGGGGATCCCTGGGTGGCTCGGTGGTTTGGCACCTGCCTTCAGCCCAGGGCGTGATCCTGGAGTCCCAGGATCGAGTCCCATATCAGGTTCCCTGCGTGGAGCCTGCTTCTCCCTCTGCCTGTGTCTCTGCCTCTCTCTCTCTCTCTCTCTCTGTGTCTCTCATGAATAAATAAGTAAAAATCTTTAAAAAAAAACAAAAAAACAAAACAAAACCAAAATGAGGCACCACTGAAAACCAACCCAATGATTAAAAACAAAGATATTGACAAGTGTTAGTGTGAGTACAGAGCAACTGGCATCTCAAACACAGTCCTACGGAAAGCTTTGTGGTAGGAGCTACTGAATCTGAGTATTTACATACACTGCACTGAGCAAGACCACTTGTAGGTAAAATCTCAAAAGAAAGGTACTTCCGTATTCAAAAAGTGCATGTAGTAGTTCACAGCAGCACTGTTCACAGTCTACAGAACCTGAAGCAATCTAAACGCACATCAAGTAAAAAATGGATAAATAAAACCACAGTACGGTTTATACGATGGAAAACTATTTTGGAGTGAACTACAGAGCTACACACAAGAACACACACGAGTTTGGAGTGGAATAGTGAGACGCGAAAGAGTACGGGTGTCATGATTCAGCCTATGGAAAAGTCAAACCTGTGTCAAATTTAAAACCAGACGAAACTAACCGGTGGTGTCAACGTTAGTCAGTTATATTTGGAGAAGGAGAGTGATTAGCGAGGGCATGATGATCGCTTCCGTTACGTCCTGTGCTTGTCCCACCCTGAGTGATGGTTGTGTTGGTAACGTTTTCATGGTGTGAAAAGCCACAGGCTCTACGCTTCCAATATGCACATTTTGTCTATGCATAGTCCACGTCAATAAAAAGTTCATCTTGAAGATGATAATGAAATATGCTTATCTTACCGTTTTATTAGGTGGGTCAAATGAAGCCATGCATGGGACAGTGCTCTGTGAAACAGTCTGTAAAACTGGAAACTTACTGTGGCTGCACAGGAGCTGTGGTCGCTCCGCTATGAGTCTCTAGGGTCATAATGTGAATTCTGACCCAATAAAATATCACCTTGCATACCCCTGACCTCTTTTCGAATTTTCTTTCTTGGCTGTGTTTAGAGAACAGCTTGATTCCCACTGAAATTCTGTTCCCAGCTTTGTGAATGCCAAGAAAACCATTTTAATACGTTGTCCCCGGATTCACTTTCAGAAGTAAGTAACTCTGCTTTCCCAATATAAAATTTAGGAGGAAAAATAGGTTAGGTATTGCACTGATTTTTAGGGTCACTACATACTCCTGGCTCTCTATTCTCTCGGGAAAAATGAAATTCTGAGATAGGTAAGTACAGAAAAACTGTCTGGAAGTATTTTTTCTTTCCTTTTTTTGAATTGAGGTATAGTTGGCATACATTTTATTTGTTTCAGGTGTATGAAATAATAATTTGGTATTTGTGTATATGGCAGAATTATCACCACTGTAAGTCTATTTAACACCTGTCTTCGTACCTAGTTATATCATTTTTTCTTGTGTTGAGGACTTTTAAGATTTAACATCTTAGCAACTTTCAAATACACATTATTATTAACTACCATAGTTAATATGCTGAACAATATATCCCCTTGACTTATTTTTTTATAACTGTAACGTTGTGCCTTTTGACCCCCTTCATCCATTTTGCCACTCCCCCCAGTCCCTGCCTCTGGCAACCACAAATTGGTCTATCTATGAGCTTGTTTTTCGTTTATTTGGTTTTTTGTTTGTTTGTTTAGATTTCACATCTAAGTGAGATCATACAGTACATGTCTTTCTCTGTCTTATTCCACTTAGCATAAGACCTTAAGGTCCATCAATGTTGTCACAGGTAACAAGACCTTATGCTTTTTTATGGCTGAATAATTCTTTATTATACATATATATTATACATATATATTATATATAATATAACTGCAAGTGGGCAGTGTTTTGATCTATCCCTTTCTCTTGAACCCAGGCACACCGGTTCACCCAACTAAAGGAGGGTGGGAGATGCGGTTTTGCCATACGTCCAGGAAGAAAAGAGAAATGGAATTGGAAAACACCTAGCTGGTTTCTGCATTAGTCACCCTTTTGTTTCACTAATCCTCCCTTAGAGATAATTATAGTCCTTTAGCAGCTCAGCTGTGAAAAAGTTTATGGAGTCAAAGGTAGGCACTATGTACTTAATTAAACAAAATCATGTTCTAATTACATCGGTAGGATGAGTGAGGTAGCAGAGGGAAATGTGTGCCTTAGAGTGTGTGGGAGTTAAGGCAATAAGACCTAATTTCTTATATTTACCACTCGGGAGCTGGTAACAAATATATAAAAGTAAAAAATTCAAGAAATATTTGTGTCAATGCGTCACTTAGAATAAAAGTCAAAGCCAGGAAAACAGCTAGAAAGTGATTGTCTTGATGGAGTAAGAACCATGGGTGGGGAAGGATGAGTCCATGTCTTGCTGCTGTACATTGTGAAGCTATTAACCTAATTTGACTTTTTAGCCTTTTTTTGGACCATGTTCATGTGCTGTTTTGATTAAATCGCAAATAAATACAATATATGGAACGAATAAAATTGGGAAACCATGAAAGGTCATCAGATTAACATATGTCACTCAACATGAAACTTGGGGACACACAGGTGATAAAGATTTAAATTTTGTGGCTAGAACAGAGAGGAAGGAAATGTAGTCGAATGTGAAATCTGTGCAGATACACAACAACAACGGCTGAGAGCATACGGGTCTGTGAGTCTTTAGGGGATGCCCTCATCACACAAGATGGAGCGCCTTGTGGGGATGGTAATGCCTTTATTTCTTCATGTGGTAAGAGTATGTGAAACAAATAAAGTTTCAGAGTCCAAGTTGCGTCGGGCGGTCTGTCAACTGAAATTCTATAGTGGCAAATTATGGCGATGACTCTTCCATAGCCTTTTGTGAATTGTTTTAGGTTCTAGCATTTGTAGCTGCCTTGACTACGTTTCTTAACCTTGGCTGCTTTTATTTATTTATTTTTAATTATTATTTTTCCTTGGCTGCTTTTAGAACATTGACCTTGCCAATAGGGAAAAATAGAGAAGGTAAACATTTTCTAAATTTAATTTTTTTATATATAATTAAAGGAAAACATTCATTACATGAACACTTACTTGGAAGAATTTCAAATGCGTTTAATATAGCCATCAAGAGTTAGGAAAAGGAAAAGAAAAGAGTTAGGAAAAGGTTGAAAATTACTTTTTTAAAAAGCGAACTTGTTCCTTGGAGACGCCAAACAATTTTGCCAAGGTCACAGTTTTCAGACCAGTTGATTCTTAGAGTTTTGGTTTTTTGTTTGGTTGTTTTTTTTTTTTTTTTTTTTTTTTTTTAAATGAAATCAGATACTGCAACTACAGAGGGTCAGATAATTGAAAGACTCACGAGATGCCACAGAGCGTGCAAACATAAAGCTTCAATAAAGAAAAGGAACACAATACAGGACAAAGAATGCATAGGGTGGGCCCAGGGCACCCAAGTGTATCTTCCAGAGTCCCTGCTCAGTCACACAGGACAGGCTTCATTTCTAGGTCACAAATCACCAAGATAACCGCAAAAGGCCTCAGTCTCAGGGAAACCCGAGCACATCTTTACTGAGAGGCCATTGATCCTACACTGACCGCAGAGCCAGACAAAGCTATATGACCACATTACAATCAGGTTTAGACCATCATGCTCTACATTTACAATAAACAATTTAGACAGGCAGGTATAGAACACCCCTAGGGGAATTCGGGTCTTAGCATATTACAAATCATTAGCTCGAATATCTCACTGCTGTCTTGCCCAGGAAGCAATATTATGGTCCAGACACCTCTAGAGATAAGCATAGAGCTACCACAAATGGTCTGTACGTTAAATCTATACCTTTGAAGTCAAACTTAGTCCTAAGCTACTTTTAAAGGAAGAAGACTCTACTAAAGGCATAATCACAAACTTTTGCTCTAGATTTGTGGTATTTCCAGACACCAACCTGCAGCTTCAATTTAACAAGGTTTTGTGTGTGTGTGTGTGTGTGTGTATTTTTATTGTCGTTGCTGCTGTTGCTGTTTGGTTTTATTTTTAAAATGTCCTCTATAAATTTAGAACATGGCAGTAACAAAGGGAAGAAAACGCTTGCAAAATATAGTCACAGATGGACACAAAGAGGGAAAGGAGGTCATGTAAACACATCAACAAGCTTTCTTTTACCTTGAAGCACATAATATTCTATATCCGTTTTAAAGATACCTTGCTGCATTTTATACACTTAAATATATGATCCAAAGAACTACCCATGAAATAGTTTCTGAGAACAAAAAAACAACAGTCCAATGTTCCTAGAAAAAAAAAAAATACAATGGCAGTTCTAAGATAACCCAATAGAAAAATGGAAGTTTTGTTTCTTTCAAATTTTGTTTTGATTTTACAATATTTTTACATTACAATTACATGGCAGTTGTGTTCTAATGACATAATCATCTGAAACTCTGACTTTGGGCATTCTAAAAGGGTGCCCAGTGTGTCACTTAATTCAAAGCTAATAATAATAGTCCTTTGTTCTGTGATCTAACGACCTAGAAGACTTACTGCAGTCCCCTGAACGGCAAAGGAAGTGCCAGCATTTCCTTTAAATGAAAAATACATAAATAGCAGTTCTTTAATCTGATCAGTAGAGAGACAACACCTAAAATGTTTAAAGTGACTGCATTAGTTTTCCGGTACTGCTGTAACAAGCTACCACAAACTTGGTAATTCTGCAAGCCAGTGGTCTGACAGAGGAGTTCCACTGGGCTAAAATGAAGATGTCTGCAAGGCTGCGTTGCTTTCTGGAATCTCAGGAGGGAAACCGTTCCCTTGGTTTTTTTTTCTAGCTCCAAGTGGCTGCCTGCAGTCCTGCGGTGACACTGGACCTACCCTCCAAATCCCAAATGATTTTCCTTTTTGAAGGTCAATTGATTCATGACCTTAACCCCATCTGCAACTTTAATTCCTCCTCTGCCAGGGAAGGTAACAGAGCCACCAGTTCCAGGGATTTGGACACGGATTTTTTTTGTGGGGCCATCATCCTGCCTTCCACAATGACTAATGTCATACCACTGCTTGCTTTTAATGTGTAAAAGTTTAGAGGCATTAAAATCTTTTCTTTTGTTCTTATTTATTTATTTATTTATTTATTTATTTTTGAATCTTATTTATTTTTAGAGACAGAAAGAGCAAGCTCACGAGCAGGGGGCGGGGCTGAGGGAGATGGAGGCAGAGAATCTCAGCAGACTCCCCAACTGAGCACAGAGCCCATTGCTGGGCTCAGTCTCACAGCCCTGAGATCATGACCAAAGCTAAAATCAAGAGTCAGAAGCTGAACCCACCGAGCCACCAGGTACCCTATTTTTATTCTTTTTATCACCATTTAATAATTTATACCGTTCTGCTTCAACACAATGTAGCATGAAGGCACATTTGCTAGAAATGATGACATTTAATGATTTATCACATATTTATTGGGCGTTTACTATTAAGTAGACTCTTCCTAGGCACTGAGGGTATAGCAGTGAAAAAGAAATGATGAACTTCTACAAGGAGCTCACGTTCTAATGGAAGAGACAAGCCATACGGTAAGTAAAACGTATATTAAAGAAATTCTGGAAAGAGTATAGGAGCTATTTGAGATGTATGTGGATACCGGGGGTGGGGGATAGAAGGGAAGGCTCCGTGGGTCTTACATCTACACTTACAGGGCTATCGAGCCTATTGACAGTGGAATAGATCTCGCTTTGGTTAAAACGACAATCAGATACAATCAGTCTGAATTGGGTTCCTCATCCGTGCAGCCAAAGTGGGTGAAAAGCTTTAATTCTAAGCGAGGTGGTCTGTGATGCAGCAGCAACCAGTCGGCCAGGCCAGCCTTTATGCAGAACCTGATCGATAAGCCCAACTGTCACTAGCAATCGGTGACACTCAGAGGAGGTGGCTGTCCAGAAACGAGACACAGAGACCTCGGTGGCTCTCGAAGACCTCCCCCATGTCCACTCCCCGGACTGCATCCCCTATATTGGGTTGGGTTGCTTTTCTTACCAGGAAGCTCAAGACTTCCCCTCGGCATCCACTCTTCAACAATAGAGAGGGCAGTGAGGCGACCTTTTAGTTTAAAACATAATCCTGACAGAAAAAGGGGATTCAGAAGGACCTTAAGGTTGTGGCCTTAAGCAGATAGAAGAAAATAGTTTCCATTTAGTGGTTTAGGAAAGATTCTGAGAAGAGTCGATTTAGGAAAACTTCAGGAGTTTGTGTTGGCTTTGAGTTTCCGAGCTGCCAGAGAAATGAAGGAGACGGGATCAAATCTATAGACTTAAGGCATCCAAACCAAATTTATTTCAGGGAAGTGAAATCTTTCTGTTAAAAGTGGCAATTTCTTTGCTACTGGTACTATCCCATGAGGAAGGATTTAGTCTGAAGAAGACATCTGGTCCCTCTATGAATCTTTTCTGTTTCTTTTAGCACATAGAGTGACTTGTTCTATTATTTTGGAAAAAAAATAATTAGGTACGCATGGCTCCACTGTGCTTCCTTGGGTGGATGATGTGGGAGTAGCATTTGGAAATCTGCTTTTTAAAGAAAAGCCAGATTCTGGATTATTTTATGTGAAACCTTCCAGTTTTTAAATAGGATAGCTAATTAAAATTAAGAAAAAAAAAAAACCTGTTTGAGCTAAAAATAGAAAAACCATACTCTGAATCAAGCCATTCTCTGTCCACTTCTGTGACTTTCATCCTATACCTAAACTTAGACATCACAGTACAAATTATTGCTTACGCAGCAGATGGTGTACTAAGCCAAACATGTTTAGCTACCGATATGTCAGCAGTATTTTTATTCATTAGGTGAAAGAAAATACTTGTAACATTTTACAAAAATATTACTTATTTTAACTCAATAACGGGCCAATTAAATCTCTGTAGTTGGTATTTCTGTTAATGAAAAATAAATTGTAGGAAAACCATATCGACTCTAGAGACAGGCAGCAATGTGTCTGTGTACACAGCCTGCACAACTAATCCATCCGAATGAAATGGAATAGCCAGAGGTAGATGTTTATTTCCTCTGAAATTTGTTTTTCATATTTATGTCCGTGCTATGTTTCATTACATCGAAACTAGGCAAAAATTGCAGTGACAGTATGTTTTATAAAAATGCGTGCTTCGTCCTCTTATAAATCACTCCTTCTCAGTGTATTACTGTTTAATAAAATTGAATTAATAAGACAAAGAAATCACTATAATCTCTGCGGTCTAACAGCAATTTGTCAACTCTTGTTATTAATATAGAAATTAGCATGCAAATTATACCATACAAACTTGAAGAAAGAGTTAAGTGGCAAATAATTTTTAATTGTTGATATGCTAATAAATATCCCATTAGGATCCAATATTATGAATAATAGCTTTTACCCACTAAGACAGATTTCTTCCCTTTAATTAAACTACACAGGCACTGTGGCGTTGGTGGTTCTGTAAATGTGCTGATGTTGATGAGTTCACACAGTAGACAAACCTAGCAAGGCGTTCCCAGAAAATGATGGTTTGAACAGAGATTCGGAGGGTTAGGTCCTCTTGATTTGCACTGGCTGTCACACCTGGTCTTTTCATTTGCTATTTGCTTAATTAAAAGTGCTTGAGATAACTTATGCAACACAGGTACAACTAAAAGTAGAAAAACAAAACCAAAGAAAAGGAAAGATTGAGAATTATGCGCAACACAGAGAATAATGTGAAAAGAACAAATAGTTGCTTTTCTCACTGATAATAAGAAAAAAGTCCATGTTGATGTAGAGAAATCATTTTTACCAAAGGCCGAATTATGTTTCCCGGCTTCTGATTTGACATTAGTAGTGCCATGGTCCCACTGTGGTCCTCATTAATTAGGAGTTCTGATACAGGTCGAGGATATGCAAACTGAAAATACTAAAATTGGACCTTACTTCTAGGATGTAACATTTACTTAGGGGCAGTTTAAATGGGCAGAGATTGAAGCAAATTATTCCTTCTCTGTTTGTCCTTTCTTGTGTCTTCCTGCTAAAGGACGGCGATCTTCTAAGACTAGGACCAGAATGCAAACTTTACAGACAAAGAGAAGGGGGTATAATTTCTCAACACTGGATTTATGTCATGGCTTCTCAGCCCTGGCTCCACCCTGAGCCAATTATATAAGAACCTTTGAAGTGGTGTTTTGGCCTCAAGTGACTCTGCTATGATGCCAGAAAAGACAACCACTGATCTAGGCTGGGGGGGGGGGGGCACATATGCTCTAGCACAGCTCATCCTGTAGCCTGTTGCATTGCCATCTACAAGTTTACAGCCAAAATACATATATGCAGAGGCTGCCTTGAGCCTGGTGGGCAAGGCAAAAAGGACAGGGTGTTCAGGGAATCAACTTTTGAACGTAATTAACCAACACAGTATGCAATGGCCTTAAAGAAAATTATCTGAATGCTAATATATATATATATATATATGTTGTATCAAATACAAGAAAAGGATGTTGGGATGAAGGATACAAGAGTTTCATTGGGAGAGGAAATGCTTAGGAAAAATAAAAGTGAAAGGAAGTAAGGAAAGTCTTCAGATCACATTGTGGATCTGATACCTGCAAAAAGGATGGCGGGGAAAAAAGGCGAATGGGGTGGGGAGCATGTCTTTGCCACCCTGACTAAACTAGGCTCGTCTAGTAGGGAGCGGTGAGGACCGCCAGTTGGAGGGAGGTCCTGCGTTGGGGTGGAGGAGCCCGGCCCATTCATCATTCACCACTGCCATGTTGTGGGCCGAGCAGAAACACCTACTGCCATCAGGAAAGATGAAGTGGATCCTAAAGCCTCTGCGAGCTGCAATGGCAGGTAACTATACGCCTCACCTGCTCGGTGGCAAGCACTTTCTTGAAAGGAGATCAAAGGGCTGTGCCTTAATATTTTTAACTCCTTCCAAGTAGCACCTTCAACTCATAAACCATTGGTGAGATGTTATCTCCCGGCAAAGACATTTAGCCACCAAATCCAGAGGAAGGGGTAGACACTTGAGGTTTCCGCATACTTCCACAACTTAATGTTTGCCCACATCCCTGTCCCTAGGCTAATCAAAAGGCTTTGTTGCTGTTGTTTTTTGTTTCATTTTGTTTTGTGGGGAGGACTTTCTATTGGAATACAAACTTTATGAACGTCCGTCTCAATCTTATAATAAACTAGTAAGTGAGAGCCTGGAATGTCAGTCCAGGTGGAACAGATGGGAAAACCTACCATTTTGGTGACCATAAAGACTTTCTGTACTAAGTCCTCAGATATCCAGCCTGTCTAGAGAATGCTGTTGTGCAGATAAAAAAAAAAAAAAATTCAATACTTTATCCTTTCAACTATCTTTTAATGTTCCTAGATTGTATTACACATCCCCTGACTAAATAGTTTTAGTGCAAATTGATTTATCTTTCCTTTAGGAACATGGATTTTGACCAGACTCAATTATTGTGCTGTGCTGTAGTCAGAGATGAATCCACATGTTGTGCTTAGATGAATCCAAATACCGTGCTTAGTTTATTGGATCAATTTATGCCATGGAACATACACACAAATTTCAAAGCACTTTTTATTCTGTTCTTTCATTGGAATGTTGTATAATAGAATGAACTCTTCTGATGGGTAGCAAATCTTCAAACGTCGTTACTGAATGCAAGGTTAAGCAGCATTCTCACAAGTCACTGTCCTCAAAAATCGTATCTTTTTAAAAAATATTGGGGCCTTTTCACTTTTAAATGACATTCGAAAGATTATTTCACACAACCACCCACTTTATTCCCCAAGGATATTCCATCATCTCTCTATTTTAATCACATTGAGTTCCTAAGAAAGCATCACCTTTTGTGAAATTCCAAGGTTGATTCCCCCCTATCCCCCCAAAAAAGTTCTTGACTTCCTGCTATCCTGCCTTTACTCTAACAGGTAAATACAAGTTACCGTGAGCATCATGAACCCAGTACAACGTAGCGTCTAGCCCTCTGTCACTTCAGAAGTAGAGTAGCCCATCTGAAAAGCGCTATTTGTTCAGCACGCAAGCAAATAATCTGTAGGTGGAATTAATTTTCAGACACAACAAGATAAAACATCATTCCAGAAACTTTTTTCCCTGAGTGAAGCAGAACAAACACATTTTGGAACTTATGTTTTAACCAAAGCTAGTCACTGATACCATGTTAAATTCACCAAATGCATTGTTGAAATAAAAACTATGCGTATTTAAAAATACGAATAATGAACAACGTTCTATCTACTTGTTTAACAAAAAACGAATTGTATTTTTATGCTTTTTTTTAGTTAGGGGACAACTTCCGCCCACATTTCCTCGTAAGATGTTAGATTACATCTTAATATAATTGCCACCACTAGGACAACACCAAAGGAAAAAGAGAGGGGGAAAACTTCAAGTTTTCAATTTACTTTGGATTAATATTTTAATATTTATTCTCTCATTCAACAAATATTTTTTTGAGTCACTCATTAGGACATGCACTATTCTTTGATGAAGAAGTCCAAGCTGTAATAAGGAAGTACTGTCAAGTAAAATAAGGCAAAGTTAAAGGGTCAAGTCTCAAAGTGTTGATGGAGTGTTATTTTTGGGGGTTTGGGTTTTTTTTAAGATTCTATTTATTTATTTATTCATGAGAGACACAGAGAGAGAGGCAGAGACACAGGCAGAGAGAGAGACAGGCTCCCTCTGGGGAGCCCAATCCAGGACCCCTGGATCATGGCCTGAGCCAAAGGCAGACCCTTAACCGCTGAGCCACCTGAGGGTCCCGATAGAATGTTATTTTGGGCAGATAAATGGTAACACTGTCTTTGCAAGTGCCCCACTTGCTTGCAAGTAGTGTAAAAAATTAGTGAGAGAAGGAAGAGGTAATAAAATATGACTTATCCTCGGGTCCCATAGGTTTCTTTTTGTCACTTTTCGTGGTAAGAGAAGAATTTATTCATTTAGATTTTTTCTAATAAAAATAATACAATAGGATCAAGAAAAGAGAAATGGTTAATATGTAGAATTTTTTATAAGTAATACATTTATTATATTTTCAGATAATATTTATTTTGCTAAGATTTTAAAGAATTTTCATACTTAAGGGCGCCTGGGTGGCATAGCTGGTTAAGCATCCGACTCTTGGTTTTGGCTCAGGTCCTGATCTTGGTGTGAGATCAAGCCCCACATGGGGCTCCACATTCAGGGAGGAGTTTAAGCTTCTTTCTCCCTCTCCCTCTGCACCCCTGCTCACGTTCTCTCTCTCTCTTTCAAATAAATAATATTCATTTATTTATTGAGTGAATAAAATGAAATAATATTCGTTATTTATTTGAGAGAGAGAGAGAGAGCACAAGCAAAGGCAGAGGGAGAAGCAGACTCTCATGGAGCAGGAAGCCCGATGCGGGACTCGATCCCAGGATCCCCGGATCATGACCTGAGCCTGAGGCAGATGCTCAACCACTGAACCACCCAAATGCCCTCCCCAACAAAAGAATTTATATATTGAAATCTTTTAATAAGTAATCATTGTCACTATTTATTTGAATGGTAATCATTTCTTTGATTTAAATATTGAATTGTTATCAAATTTAAATACAGACAATTAACATTACTGGAACCAAAATACACAATGGAGTAAATGTTTCAAGATCTTTTGTCTTTTGTTTTTTTAAAAAGAAATACTTTAAGTTATTTTTATTTTTTATTGAAAAATACGCATGCAAATAAACTCACATTTTGTACTAGTAATAACGCTGGCTGCATTTCTGCAACTTACCCCACGTTCATAGCACCCACCCACGTACTGAGGTTTAACACGATCTGACTTCTAACAGTTTAAGCCAGCTTTCCTATTTTTATTCTGATATAAATAGAATCATACCATCTATACTCCCTGTGCCTGGCCTTTTACAATCACCATTATGTTTGTGAGATTCATACATATTTTATGTGTTTATAAATGGCTCATTTTCATGATTATGTAATTGCAGCACGTTTTATTTTTCCATATTGGAATAATCGATGGATATTCAGGTAGTTTTCAGTTTGGGCTATTTTAAATAATGCTCTTATGAACATTTCACTCTACATATTTTTTTAAAGATTTTATTCATTTATTTATTTGAGAGAGAGATCGAGATAGCAAGAGAGAGCACGAGTGGGGAGGAGAGGGAGAAGCAGACTCCTGACTGAGCAGGGAGCCCGACAGGGGACTTGATCCCAGAACTCCAGGATCATGACCTGAGCAGAAGGCAACACTCAGCAGACTCAACTCTACATATTTCTGTTGGTTGTTCACGTGGAAAAGGAACTGATGAATCACAGTCTTTGTGTGCTCAGCTTTAGTACATGCTGGCCCAGGGGTTTCCAAAGGCTTCTTACCAATTTATACTATTCCATCGACAATCCCGACTGCTTTAGATCCTGGCTAACACTAGGTATGTTTTTGTTGGGTTGTTTTATTTTTTTTTTAATTTTCTTTTATTTACAGTTCAGCCATTCTGGGAAGTATGTAGTTGCATCCCATTGTGGTTTTAATTTGTATTTCCCTGATGACTAATGAAATTGAGCATCTCTTTGAGCGTATATTGGCCATTTGGCTATCACTTTTTAAAGTGTTTGTTTATATTTTTTACCATGCTTTCTACCGGGTTGTCTTTTTCTTACTAATTAGTAGGGGTCCATCATATATTTTAAATATGAGTCATGTTTTGGGAAGATGTATTGCCAGTGTTTTCTCCCGCATGGATTGCCTTTCCACACTCCTAAGGATGTCTTATTTAGGTGATTCAGATAGATCACAGAAAGCATGAACTATCATAGCAGAACTGAATAAACTGGAGTTAATAAAAAGTTTAAATTTCTGGTTTTATGAAACACTGTTAAGAAAATGAAAGAGCAGGCCACAGATGGGAGAGGGGCTTGTACGCATGTCTGATAAAGGAATAGGGTCCAGAATATATAAAATCTTACAACTCGACAATAAATAACCCCCCAAAATGGCAATAGTTTTGTAAATACACTTCACAAAAGACCTCTTAAAATGGCATATAAAGGCATATCAAGGGCAGCCCGGGTGGCTCAGCAATTTGGCGCCTGCCTTCAGCCCAGGGTGTGATCCTGGAGACCCGGATCGAGTCCCACATCGGGCTCCCTGCATGGAGCCTGCTTCTCCCTCTGCCTCTCTCTCTCTCTCTCTCTCTCTCTCTCTCATGAATAAACAAATAAATATTTTTTTTTAAAAAAAAGCATATCAATATCCTCAACATCACTAATTATCAGAGAAATGCAAATAAAATCACAAGGAGATACCAATATATATACCCATGAGAATGGCTAACGTGAAGAGAATATCAAGTGGTAGCAAGGATGCAGAACGGCTAGCAAATTCATATATTACTAATATAAATGCCAAGTGGTAGAGGTACTTTGGAAAGCAGTTTGGAACTTCTTTTAAAGCCTGACATACACTTACTACATCGACCTTCAGTCTCACCGCTAGATGTTTCTTCAAAAGAAGTGAAAAGTCGTGTCCGCACAAAGACACATCTGCAAAGATTCGGAGCAATTTCATTCACAATTGCCAAAGCAGGAAACAACCCAGGCTTCCCTTTTCCTCGGTGACAATGTAGGCATCAGGTGAGCTCACCTGCTCAGCGGCTGGTTCTCCCTTGAGCCTCAGGCATTTTCCTCCCGTGGCTGGGAAGAAATAAGAGCCTGGCTATTTTTAATTCCTCAGACAGTGTTTGGAAGAGATTTAGTCTTTGTTTCTGAGGTTGTGAGCTTTGCTCTTTGGGGCTTACCACAGTGCGTTAAAGTTTGCTAAGTATTCTGAAGAGGCGACTAACCAGGTGTTTGAAGCAGGTGCGATTCCTGAAGTGGAACTTAGATTCCTTAATAATGGGAGACTATAGGAAATTTCAAGTCCACTTTCTGAGAGCCCCCTACATCCTCCAAGATCCAGACTGCAGCACATGTGTGATGGGAAAAGGCTGGCCTTGCTCAGGGACCCAAATTGTCCATATTGTGCTCAGCACACAGCAGAACCCGTGCCCATTTCCATTGCCCCAGCAACACTGCGCTGAATGAGCAAGGTCAGCTGTCAGCCCCACTGGAATCCAGCAATGATCCTAGAGAAGGAAATGACTGGCTTTCCTTTCAATCAATCCTCTACGCTCACAGATCGCCAGTGCTTTAAAACCATATATTTTTTTTTTTTTTACAATAAATCTGGCTTTATTTTGTTGTAATGATATTTTGTTTTTAATGTAATGGACATGAGCTGTAGCAACTTACTATTGTGCCCTTAGCCTTTTTTAGTATGTCAATGTTTGATTTCCCAAGAAATACCTTAATATATTCTCCTAAATTAAAACATAGATTTTTGAAGTTTCATTAAACTATTAAATTTATAAGCTGAGAAATAGTATCTTTTTTTAAGTTTTTATGTAAATTCTAGTTAAACATATAGTGTGATACTGGTTTCAGAGTAGAGTTTAGTAGAGTTTAGTGATTCAACACTTCTATATAATACCCAGTGCTCATCACAACATGAGAAATAATCTTTTGTTGAAAAATAAATATATAGAAACTATTCTAATGTTCTAATACTTATTCATCCTTTTGAAATTTGTCATTGGATTTAATATCTTAAATACTTATACATATTGCTACTATATTATCTGTCTAAAATTCAGGTTGAATCCCAATGTTTAATTTGTCTTTATTTTACAGAATTAAATTTTAATCTCTTTGATGGTGCGCAACACTTTTCATGATTTTATCATAATTACTTTCCTGGTGGCTATATCTCACTGCATCTGATTTTACCTACTGGAATCAGTCATTTAACTTTTCACATTTAACTTATTCTCCAGATATGCCATGCACACACATACTTCTGAACTCTATTGTTTCTAAGTGGAACACAACACCCTGCCTTTCTGCCTGTCAAAATCTTACTTTTCTTTAAAGGGTTAGCTCACAGGATCCCTCTTCCATTGAGGCTAACCCTAATTAAAAGTATACTCACCTTCCTTTAAATTTCAATCATTGCTTGCATCTCTTCTTAGCAATTAGGTTTTCCTATCATTTGTCTTTATACTCAGTGGTCTTGATATCCTTCTCATGTTGGCATAAAACCCTTGAAGGGGAACTCAACATCAGTATGTGTGCATTTCTCACATAGTATGTGTGAGGTTTATTCAAGAATATTTTTTTACATAAATATGACCGTTGATTTTTTTATTACATCAATATGGTTCATTCATAGGAAAGAGCTCTAATATTTTATAGTTGAGATCCATTACCTTAAAATGGACATTTCATCTGGTTGACTTTCTAGTCAATTATTTTTAAAATATCTAAAAATAGACATTTTTGAGTCACTAAAACATGCTTATTTTTTTCTTTAAAAGCTAATTTTCAACTCTCACCCTTTCTAAAGTGTTTTCTTTACTGCATCTTTTGAGGTAATTTTTTGTGCAAACCCAAGCTCAACACAGGGACAATTTGAACGATTTCTATATTTCAACATATTGATGTTGGAATTTAAGACAAAAATTGATTAAGTAAACATAAGGATTTCACAACTTGCAAAATATTTTCACGAATGCCTTAATTTTATAAGTGATAATGTTACAAACTTTATTCAGACTACTTAGAAATAAAACATGAATTGTTCAGTTTGGGCATCAATACTGCTCTCTAAGGGGGAAAATAGCAGTTTTTGATGGCAAAAAAAAATTATAGTGTTTCCTATATTTTAAATATCTAAGACATCAAAAGGCAGGCAGAGGGTGGTAAAATGTCTATCTTTCAGTAGCTGGCCAATAAAGAGGAAAATGAGCACCATCATGGGTGTTAATGTACACAGAAAACAATGTTCAGTAAAAATTATTAATTATGTCTAGTTTCTCGTTTTCTTATTTATGCAAGCAATGTATTTCAAATGATTTTGGTACCTTCTGATATGAAAATATTTTTAAAAAGCATGATGAGAAAAGAGCTATAGTAAATCAAGATACTTTTGCTTGGTTGTTCATAGTAGGGAGATTAAAATATTCTCAACAGTTTCTTGATTTCTTAAGGCTCAATTAATTAGTCAGATTTTCTGTTAGGAAATGTTACTGGGTTTCAGTAGTCCCACCTGGCTGAGGGATTGAGGAAAAACCAACCTCCCTTTGAGACATAAAGTTGAGTATGGGAATAGAAATAAATCTATATAAAATATATTTTTTTTCATGTTGCTCTTTAAATAATAGAAATATAAGCTTATGCTCCTTAAAGAGTCTTAGGAGGCAGACTAAAACTAACTTGCATTTGAAGAATAAGAAAGATGAGACAAAAGTGACTTGTCCTTAGTTATAAAACTGATTCTTGGGGATCCGTGGGTGGCTCAGCGATTTCGTGCCTGCCTTTGGCCCAGGGCGCGATCCTGGAGTCCTGGGATCGAGTCCCACGTCGGGTTCCCTACATGGAGCCTGCTTCTCCCTCTGCCTGTGTCTCTGCCTCTCTCTCTCTCTCTCTATGTCTATCATAAATAAATAAATCTTTAAAAAAATAAAATAAAACTGATTCTTTCAGAATACTGTTTAGAAACTGCTTCTAAACAGAACTAGGACCAAATCTTCTGTCAACATTTCTACATGGCAACTTGTTTACTTTTATTTTTATCTGATTAGATCAATCGAAACTTCTTTGTCTATAAATATTTTCAAAGGTAACAAAAAAATCAAAAGGAGTTGATTTAATCTCAAATATCTGAATAGTTTCATTTATTTTTCATACACAAAGTTCCTTTTTTTTAATTTTTATTTTTAATTTTTATTTATTTATGATAGTCACATAGAATGAGAGAGAGAGAGGCAGAGACACAGGCAGAGGGAGAAGCAGGCTCCATGCACCGGGAGCCCGACGTGGGATTCGATCCCGGGTCTCCAGGCTCGCGCCCTGGGCCAAAGGCAGGCGCCAAACCGCTGCGCCACCCAGGGATCCCTATTTTTCATACACAAAGTTCCTAATAACCTGTCAGGTTGAATATGAACAAACCAAAAATCTGAACTCTAAATAATGTATTTTCAATATTTCCATTTTGTAGAGAAAGACTAATTTGACTTCAAAAGTTCAATCATTTGAAAGTAGAACAAGTTTGACATTGTCAGCCTTTATTTGTAGAGATTCCCGATCTAAATGGTGACATTCTACAAATGACATCTGCAATTTGGCTTAGATGTTGAGTTCAGCTGCGTATTTTCTCCTCTTTGCTGACCGCACCATCCCTGCCAACGCCTGCCTATAGAGACACAAACGTATGCCCCTAGTCTTTTGTAGGCCCTCGGAATCACCACTGAGTCCTCCCATTTCAGGCGAGTTCCAGGGTAAACCTGATTCTTATTTCATGTCAGATCTCCTGCCTTTCCAGCGTCTGTGCTGATGGAGATGAATCGCTCCATTGTTGTCTGCAAATGGGGATAGAGAATTCTAGTCTTAACCACTCTTACCATTTCTCTCCAAGAACAACAGCTACTGGCAACATTTAGAGCGGCCTTCAGTATCAGCATGTCATTCCACTCACAGAGGACTGGCTAATATAAGATTCCCTGCTGCTGCTGTCACTAACAGAGATTCTTAATGTAAAAAATCATGCATTCTGACTTTGCAGCAAGCCTGGCAATGAAATTCCTGGAACAAGTGCAGTAGGCAGCAGAACGACTACAGCAGTTCATTTCCCACTCCCTCAGGCCATACTCTTTTGTGCAGATGTGTGGTCCCGGGAATGCCCACTTCTTACAACATTTTATGATTACTTACTATTATTTGTATCCTGGGTTCTAAGAATTTAAAATGGGAAGCAATGTTGCATTTTATTTTTTCTGGGAGGGTAAGGTTTTGGGAGTAGTCATAGAAATAAAGTGGGGGAGAAGTAATTTAGGCTGATCGTATTTAACCAGTCATGATAAACTCAGTCAATATTGATTGAGTCATAATTGCCTAATCGATTCAAATAATTATCCCTCCATACTCTGCACCAGAAAATGTACATTTACAGACAGATTTCAAAGAGCATTGGAGTTGGAATAAGATTAGGTTTATCACAGTTTTACTCCCTGGCCTATGGCCCGTACTTAACTCCCAAAGATAATAGCTGCCCTTGTAATGACATATAATTTTAACCACTACCTTATGATTGTCAATGATTATCTCAAGTTCAATTACAATTTTTGAAGTTTTTATTCTATTTTTGTTTCATTTTATTTTATTTTATTTTATTTTACATAGAAAAAGCTACCATTTTTCCGATGCTCAGGTAGATGTCTGGGAAGACCCATTTAAGGAAGCTCATTTAGTAACTTAATGAAGCCTGTACTCTTCCAGGACTGATGGGAACACCAGGCACAGATTGAGGTCATGTTTCCCAATCAAATCATGCAGGTTAGAGCAGATGTAGCAAGAACAAGAACCCTGGCTGAATTTTCTCAGATAGCTGCAGTAGAGCTGCTGGTTATAGATAATATAGATCGATATAGACGATATAGATATAATATAGATAGATACAGTGGTTAGATAGACCCACAGACAGGATTACTGGAAAGACTTGCAAGCCGTGTATTCCCCTAGATATTCTAAACTCTACCATAGATCTAGTAAAGCAACAAAGAAACAGAGCTCTGGGTATCCAAAACATAAAATTCTTGGTTTTAGAAAATTGCTGGGCTTTGGTGTTAGGATATGCACCATATCAAGAGGCACTATAAATAAAAACCCTATGAAATTTATCATTATATTTTTTATAATTTCTAAGGTCACAGCAGAATTTTAACCGTAGTTTTAGAAACAGTTCTTTTGAGGGCACCTGGGTGGCTTTGCGGTTGAGCATCTGCCTTTGGCCCAGGGCATGATGCCATGGTCCTGGGATCGAGTCCCACATCGGGTTTCCTGCAGGGAACCTGCTTCTCCCTCTCCCTGTGTCCCTGCCTCTTTCTCTGTGTGTCTCTCATGAATAAATAAAATCTTAAAAATAAAAATTCTCCTTATATCATATCTTTATGAACTTAATAGCTGTTCATGGTCTCGTTGCCCAATATCTGTACCAAATCTGCAGCCCATATATAATAAGAACACCTTAGTTTTTAAAAAACTAGCCTTATTCCTGACTTAATTTTATATTATCAATCTTGATTACTTTTCTTATTTTTTTCTATTTTATTTTTCACATTTAAGCTCAATGATTGTATTTGTTTACCCTGAAAAAAATCTGAAATACTCTCTAAACCAAGATGGGGAATATATAAGGAAATAGATACACAGCTCTGCAACTGACTTTTTGTGAGTGACCTTCAGCGATTTAATTAATCTCCCTAAAAATATTTCTTTATATATAAAATTGGAATACTGTCTTTTATATTGTGTTGAAAATTAATATGGGATAAGATTTTAAGCACCAAGCACAGTTCCTGGTACTAGTAAATGCTTAATAAAAGTTAATTATATCTGAATTTATATTTAGTTCTAAGTATAACACTTCAAGAGATTCACTGACAAATTTGAGTGTAATGAAAAAGGAGCTACGTGTGATGAGGTTTTTGTAGAAAAAAATGGCATAGCAAAATTATAACAAGTTCTCTTTTTTCTTCGAAATAGAACAAAACTCTAAACTGTGCCATCTGTGTGTATGAGTGTGTTTCCACATGTTTGAATAAGCAAAGATGATATGGAAGAATCCAACTGAAATTGTCAACTATTGTATATCAAAGAGATTGAGATTAGAAAGCAAAATATTTTCATTTTCATCCACATATGTATTTAAATAGCAAAGAAATAGAGAAAGACTGGAGGGACCTTGGAAATTTTTTTTTCTATATTCTTTTTTTTTTCTTAAATTATTTGAGTTAATCACTAAAGAAAGAATGTAGATAGAAAGATGAGGGCTCTGGAAATTATTTTATTATAGTATAAAAAAACTGAAGATGTTAGTTTAAAGCAGGGATAAAGGAGAAATTATGGCTGTCTTCAAATATTTGAAGGACTCTCAAGTAAGGAATCATTTAGACTCATTCTATAATGTTCTAAAGGATGGAAAAATAACTTTGACTCTGAACATTATCTGGATATAGTATACCACCAAACTCTCACGTAGATAAGACTAGATTGCTATGTCATCCCAAGATATTCAAATAAACCCATCAGAAGTGTAGAAATTATTAAGAATTAAGAAAAATTAAAGACTTTTCAAGGAGGTGATAGGCTTGACTACCGGGTAATTGCAAAAAAGGCAATAATGCTATTCCAATTTTATATTTATTTATTTATTTATTTATTTTTTTTTTTTATTTTTTTTTATTTTTTTATGATAGTCACAGAGAGAGAAAGAGAGAGAGAAGCAGAGACAGAAGCAGGCTCCATGCATCGGGAGCCCGACGTGGGACTCGATCCTGGGTCACCAGGATCACGCCCTGGGCCAAAGGCAGGCGTTAAACCGCTGGGCCACCCAGGGATCCCCGCTATTCCAATTTTAAAAGCTATAAATTATGCAAGTGATTTCAACAGCATGGGGGTTATTTGTCCTGATGTGGAGATGTTGCAAAGCTAATGAATTTCAAATCTGTAAATTAAGAACAAAGGATTTATAGCTTAGTTAGAAGCAAATGAAACACAAGTAATACCAAAAGTGGTCACTGCTATGGCTCACTCTAACCGCTAGGGATTGTTCATTCAAACTCTTTCCCCATTCCATTCTAATGGAGGAAAAGTACTGATGCATCAAGTCCAAGGACACAGGTGACAGAGGTGACAGTGCTCTGAATATTTAGAGATATTTTTTAAAAGGTCAAAAACTCTTTCATATACTTGTTGGAATCCATTGGATTCCTCTTCCTGGTCATTTTCATTTTGGTTTGCCTTTGTTTTTGTTTTGTTTTCCAAGTAGCTAGTGAAGTAAAAGGCATCTGCTCTAGGTATAGGACTGATGAGGGCAATTATTTGTGTTAACAGGTCATACTATATTTCTACAAGGAACCCAAATGTATTTTCCTGTTTATTCCCAAAGTGTTTTCTTTAACGTTGCCTATTATGATATCTTTAAAATTCATTCATTCACAATGTGCCAGAAAACTAAATAATTATTTTGTTTTATTTTTAATAGAACTAAAAATAGCAATTAAAATACCACAACTACTGCATTGGGTTTGTTTCTTCCAATTACTACACCATCAATTCTACCAATGAATCAGCTATTTCAGACTGTCAGAAAAAATGTATTGACCCAAAAGAAGGTCAATCCAATATTCACATAGATATTATGTATATTCAATACCATATGGTTCTCTGCATTTGCATTTTCCCTCATATTTCACTTCAGCAGATCCTAATACACCACAGCCAAGTAGATAGAACAAGAATGGTTCAACAGGAATTACATTAGCAGAACTGTATTTTAGACATTTGCCAAGTGGGCAAGTTCAGTAACAAAGTCAGAGTCCTGAAAAGACTGGAATTTGATGCAGATGAATACTGGATCAATAGGCTCTTAGCACTAAAAAGTTGGGAAATGGCAAGTGAAACCAAAGTGATTCATTGTTTGAATTCTCTGTCACTTTACATATTTTCTTAGCTAAAACCTTTCTGAAGGGATCCCTGGGTGGCGCAGCGGTTTGGCGCCTGCCTTTGGCCCAGGGCGCGATCCTGGAGACCCAGGCTCGAATCCCACATCGGGCTCCCGGTGCATGGAGCCTGCTTCTCCCTCTGCCTGTGTCTCTGCCTTTCTCTCTCTCTCTCTCTGTGGCTATCATAAATAAATAATTTTTTTAAAAAAAAACCTTTCTGAAAATCACTTCACCAATGTACTGTTTTTAAAGGGAAGAAATGAAAATATATGTTTTTTAATTCATCATATTCTCAGGATATTTTGATTAAAATATTTTTTAGCAAATGTAAGGTTCTGTAATCCTGTGTTATTTTATTAGTTTTGCTTTAATAGATTTTTTTAAAGATGCTATCACAAAAAGGAATGGAATTATGTGCATTGTGCCAATAATTATGGAATAGTTTGTTTTCATTAGTTTTTTTTTCCCTATGAGATATTATTTTCCATGGCCATATTCTTTGTTTGAGCATCACTACAATGCTTTTTATCAGTACATTGTGATAGATAATTTTATTCCCTTGCTTGTGAATTCTGAGAGCAACAACAACAACAAAAAGTTTATGGAAGATAAAATACTTTTAGCAACAATTTACCACTACCGAAAAAAATCAGTGTTTCCAAATTTTAATATAATATTTTATGATAATAGCCAAAACTACTAGCAATGGCTTAGGCCAAATAAAGAATAGAACAGGGATATACAAAGTTATGTCCAAGTTTCTTATCATTTTAGTTAAAATATTCACTAAGGTTCCTATCACTTCGACTTAACCATTTGACTTTCTTCATTTTCTGCTGTGACAAGGTATCTTTTCTGGCACATCTTCTGCTGGGTTCTTGTTCACTTTGTTGTTCTTCTTTTCTCTTTATTTATAGACTGAAAATTCAACTTTCTTTGCAAAAACTTTCCACATCCATGTTTAAATCTTTGATACATATAAAACATGAGAATGACTGGTATGTATGTTAAATCTTAATAAGTTGATGTCTTAGAAACTACCATCTTAACCCACAAGCTCCATTGGTATGCTTTATGTTACTGCTCAAACTGGGGAATTTCCCTTGTGTTTGTTAGAGTTAACTGATTTTTATAAATGTGATGAGGTATTAAGATACCAAGAGACAGAGATCAGTCAAAAGTTGTTTATTTCTGTTCCCTTTTCCCTCTAAACAAAGCATCATTAAGCAACAGAAACATATCATCAGCACTGATTTTGTGTGTGTGTGTGCTGCAAATGATTGTTTTTCTTAGAATTTGAAACCCATTAAACTGAAGGAACAGACCAAAAAATGTCCTACCCCTAAAGTCAAATGCAGTGGGCATGACCGAGTAACTTACCTCAAACAAGAAATGGATTCTGACCCTTTTTATAAGGGCGGCAGTGATGATATCCTATCACAAGACTCATTTCACTATACTGCAATTATCAAACAAAAACACATTTGGAAAGCAACGTGTTTTTTTTTTTTTTTTTTTTTTTTTACTTTTATATTTCCTCACTCTTAGTACCTCAATACATTTGGCCAAAAGGTATGAACTAACTTCAAGCAATTTGAGGACATCATACCTTTGATCAAAAAGTGATAGTCTAGGGATCCCTGGGTGGCGCAGCGGTTTGGCGCCTGCCTTTGGCCCAGGGCGCGATCCTGGAGACCCGGGATCGAATCCCACGTCGGGATCCTGGTGCATGGAGCCTGCTTCTCCATCTGCCTGTGTTTCTGCCTCTCTCTCCTTCTCTCTCTGTGACTGTCATAAATAAAAAAAAAAAAAAAAAAAAATAATAATAATAATAATAATAATTTAAAAAAAAAAAAGTGATAGTCTAAAGTTGGAATACCATCTTAACTCAGCTTAACCCTGACTTATTGAAAAAAAAGAATGAAATTCTCTGTTTGAGAAATAAGTGCATATGTACATTGAATGACTTGCTGGACATTGCTGGTTTACAAAGAAAAGTCTATTAAGATTTGAAAAACTTAGGATTTGTTATCAGAAGTCCTGTCTTTAATTCTGAGTCAATTATTAGAAATGTAAAGAGGGCAAGTCAGGAATAAATTTGAGCCTCAATTTTTACATCTGTAATAATAATATTTAAAAGAGTTGTTTAAAGGAGCAGCTGTGGATGCAGGTAAAGATTTACTTATACGTGCTCTGTATTTTGTTCATATACTCAGCACCTTGTGGAAGCTAGGTAGTAAATCAAGAACTGGGCGGTGGGGTGGGGGGGGGGAGTTGATGAAGTCTGTGTCCTTGAGGTCTGAACCCTGGTTGAAAGAGACAGATGTATTAAACATCAGTAAACTATGGCAACACTATAATTAAGGGAAAAAATCGAAAATATGTTGGGCCTCCAGGTAGAAAGAGATCAGTGCTGTCTTTGGATGCCAAAAAAATTTCTATAGGAGACAGTATTTGAGCTGAGCCTTGGAAGTAAAGAGTTTTCCATGCGGAGGATTCACCAGGAAATAAACACCACATGTACACATAAGGGCATGGAAGGGCAACAAAACAAATGTGCTTAAGAAAGTTTGAGACACTTGGGTGGTTGGAACACAGAGTCGTGGGAGAATGGCAGCTGATGAGGCTTGAAAACTTAAATAGGGACAGATTGTGAAGGTTCCTGAAACATAAAGGCTTTCAGATTTGATGTGAAAGATACTAATGGGCTATGAAACCCTAGTGTTTTAGGAAAACCAGTCTAGCTGTAGCATGAAGAATAGTCTGCCGTTCCCAAGACTAGAGTCTTGGAGACCAAATAACACCCTCTGTACCAGTGCAGATGTAGGGTGATGAGGTCAGGGATACAGGACAGAGGCCAGTATTTGCAACTAGATGATGTGTTTGGTTTGGGGCATGCTTAAGGTCAATGATTATATTAGGTATGTTGAGGAGAGAACAGTTGGGCAAATAGTTGTTCATTCCACTGAAACTCTTATGTCACAGCAAAACTTGTTCAATATTTAATGTCTTCCTGTTGCTGGAGAGAAAAAAAAATCAAAGCTTGTATACAAGACACTCCATAACATCTATTTGTGCAGCATCATTTCCAAATGATATCTAGGTGTCAATAATCAAGTAACAATTCCCCAAATACTCTTTTAGGTTCTGTACTTTGTACAGTCTGCTTCCTATACCTAAATTCTCAAATTTCCTTTTCATGCAATCATTATTGGGTGATTCACTTGTGAAAAGTAAAAAAAAAAAAAAAATAACAATGATGTAAACTCTATTTTAGTTTCTACATTTTTTCCCTCTCTGGCACGTGTTAGGCACACAAAGGAAATTTTAGTGAGTAAATTAATGTATAAATGAGATATTAGCATTATATCAGAGAACTTTGCATGATGAAGGTCTGTCTTGTGACAAATTTTCTTCCAAGAATTCTCAGTCAGTTGGACAGATTTCTGAGTGGAGTCAGTATACTAGACACTACTTATCTACACTGTAAGTGTCTTTTTCTAAGAATAATGATAAAAGAGTGATCCACATTCACAATTATAAATCTGATTAAAAATTTAAAAATCACGTTTTATTAATATGCTTCCTAATTTCTTATACTATTCTTTTACACATTATACAACTTAGATGCATAGAACGACAGCTACTGACAGCTCTATTATAAGTGTATTAAAAAGAAGCCTCGGTCTAGGTTTTAACAGTGTAAAATATAAAGGTTTTGAGTTCATCTTTTCTTGGCATCCCTGCACTCATCACCTTCACTGTCTTCCACAGGGGAGCATTGTTTAAGAATGATCAAGAAAATGAGGTACAGAAATACCAAAGTTAATGCCATTATGGTGTATTAAAAGAATTACCTCACCATCAAATGATTTTTTTTGTTCTCTTTCTGGCCACCTAAATGAATAAAGCAGGATAATGACATTCTCATTATTTTAGGAACACATTTGCATCCATAATGAAAAAGAGTCCCTAAAGGGCACAGAAACCACAGAGGCGACAATCTGAATTAATTAAAATTGTTTGCCTGATTAGATAAAAAATGCAACTATAAACTACATATCAGAGAAAGTTTCTCTCGTCTCATCAAAACACAAGAATAATCTATTTTTAACACAAAGTCTTACAAGATTAGTCTTTAGAGAACATAAAATAGAGGTTTGCATATATTTCTCTACTTTAAAAAATGACTCTATTCATCAATAAAAATAATAATATCCATATACTATACTTTATATTTTCTTCTAAATTCTTCAGTAGTTACATAATAAGATCATTTAAAAGGTAAACACATATCTCAAAATAAAAACTTATTTAATATTGTATTTAAAATTTTGATAATCCTTATAAATTATTATTTTTATTATTTTTTCTAAATGAATATGTGTTTATCAACATAAAGAATCATTTGCCCCTGTGTCAAATATTCTTCTCAATGTTGGAAAGCAATCAAATAGTTCTTTCTTATTTATAAATATGTTTTCTAGTGTGTAGATGGGCTATTAATGTAGTGTTTATTAGAGCCATTAAAGTGTGAATTATCTTGAAATGATTGTATCACTTTTCCAATGTTTCCCTAATATAGTTTCAGTCATAAGAACAGGAGATGTGGGCAGCCCGGGTGGCTCAGTGGTTTAGCACCTCCTTCAGCCCAGGGTGTCACCCTGGAGACCTGGGATCGAGTCTTAAGTCAGGCTCCCTTCATGGAGCCTGCTTCTCCCTCTGCCTGTGTCTCTGCCTCTCTCTCTCTCCTCTCTGTGTCTCTCATGAATAAATAAATAAAATCTTTAAAAAAAAGAACAGGAGATGTATGTGAAAGTAACTATTGTCCTCAGCAATATGAACTTTGTTGTTTTGTTTTTTGTTTTTTAGAAAAAGAAGAAAATACATGGTATATGTCTTTCTAAAATAATTCCACATGGAAACAGGCTCATCTTTATTTTGATCTTTAGTTATTATGAGAAAGTAGATTAAGACGGGTATGTACAAGGCTAATTCATACCAAATTAACTACTAGTAGTAAAGTAATATTGCAAAGACATTGCTTACTAATTGCTGTAGTAACTTAGTCACCATATACTTCAGTGGCTTAAAAAAATATTTACATTAGCAGCCCATGATACAGGATAATAGGACTATTATGGGGCATATGTACTATTTTACCTTAAGCTAGTATTGGAAGCCCATCTATCAGATGAGTTTAGTCTTCCAAAACTCAGTAAAATGATTTTGTTTTGTTGAAATGTCTCATCAGATATTGAAATTTTCAGCAACCTTCTTCCTTTTATAACAGCAGACGATTGATTGGCTTATATTTTTCCCTCCTAAATTATTTCTTAATTCAATTTGGCACATTTTACAGATCCAGCTTAAAAGTAGTTCCATAACCAATATTGAATATTTTTTATCTCATTGCTGCTCAGAAGTCTTTAATAGTACACGTGTGTTAGGAAGGATATAATGAACCCCAGTTGTGTTGTGAAGAAGATAATTGTCTAGGATGAAGGAGACTTGTGCAAAAATAATAATAATAATTAATACGAAACAGAAAGTACCCTTTGAAGTTTAGTAAAGTGTTGCATGAGTTCATGCAGAAAAGGGAAAGTTTACTTCCAATAGCCATCCAAGGGAGTCTGCATGATGTGATGCTGTTTTTTCTTGGTAAGATAGGACATGAAGTAGTGGATTTCAGAAGAAAACCTCACCCAACAGTAGTATAAACTTGGTGATTCTCAAAGGGATGATTAGTGCAGTGAGTGTCAGCTTCCAATTAAGAACAGGGAATGGGAAAAAGTAAAGCTGGAAAGATGGAGAACTATAGAGGAGGGCAGAAACGCGGCTCTGAAATATGGCACATATTCTGTAGGAAACCACAGATAATTAACAACCTAATGATACAATAGAGCTAAGCTGCAAAGACGACGGTGTAGCAGTGAGCTATAAGATTAGCTAGAAGCAGTGACATTCAGGATGGACATAAGTCCAGCAAATTGTTATAATAATCTATTCAAGTTACAGTTAACTACAGGGAATAAGGAGCACGACATCATGTAAAATCTTATTGTGCTGACTCTAATATTAACCATAGAAACTAACATTTATTGAACCTTTACTATGTGTCACGCCCCAGGCCAAGCACTACACATGAACTATATTATTTAATTATCACTAACCTGTAATTATAAATACTAATGTTACCTACATCTCACAGATGAGGAAATGGGGCTTCTGAGAGGTTAAATAACGTGCCCGAGTTCTCATATCTAGTGATAGGTGGAGACAGGATCTGAATCTAAGCTTTCAGACTCCAAAACCATGCTATGAACAATTACAAGTTAGATAATTGATTTTCTGGGAAAGAAAAAATGAAAATCAAAGATGACTGAGTGACTGGAAGAAGAGCTTTGCCATTAATAAAAATTGGGATGTTAAAAAAAAAAAATTTTCTTTTCAGTGAGCCTTGGCCTTTGTGGAGGCCTGTTTTTAGTGGAACTGATTTTGATCTTCTACCTAAAGAAGGTTCTCAGGCAGTGGGCCTGCAGAGAGCATGGAGAGGCAGGGAGAAAGGACCCCGCACCAGCTTACCGTCTTGATGCCAGCGCTCAGGACTATAACGTATTTCACTTTCATCCCTGCCAAGGAGGTGATATGATTTTCCAACTTACAGGTGAAGAAAGGGACACACAGGGGTTAGGTAACTTACTCAAAGTTATCTGGCTAATAAGTGATAAAGACAAAAATCCTATTCTTCATCCCCCCTCTCATCAGAGTCTGATTCCTTTTCAGAATACCCAAGTTCAGATACTTTCATACATCTACTAATTGAATCCTCAATTACATCTCACTTCCAAAATAATCTTCAATGGGTATCCCTTCAAAAATAGAAGCTTCTCGGCTCTACAAGGGTTTTAGACTACAGTTCCTTCATAATAATTCTGCTAAGTCTCGATAAATGTCTAACTGCTTTCTTTTCACTAGGCAGCAATTCCCAAAGGCTTTATTCTTAGTAAATGGGGCTTCCCATACCTACTACTCACTTAATACATGCTCAGATGTCCATAATCATCTGCTAAATCCTCCCAGAATCTCCTCAGAGCTTACCCTCTTTGACTTCCCTGTTGGCCGCACCCTCCTTTTCAGTGTCTCCTTGGCTTTCATAACTGCTGCCTCCCGCCCTTCCACCTTCGCTGTCTTTCTCTGCAGTGTTCTCCACTCCTACCTCCTTGCCTCACTACTCCTTCAGTAGTAGTGTATAACTCTTCCCCCTGAAAACCTGTTCTTTTCCATTGCTCCCCCTCCTTCATGCTGCAACAGCTCATTTAATTCAATAAAATTTTCCCCCAAGAAATGAATCCTCTAATTTTATCTACTGGCCACATTTATATTCTTTATTTCAAGATGTGGCTTCATGGATGTCTCTCCCTAAACTCTTTGCTCCTCCTGGGTCCCTATCTTAATTAACGTTACCATTTTCCCCCCAGTTATACAGTCCAAAATTTCAAAGCCACCTTCTATGTGCCTTTCTCCATAACCCTCTCCATCTAACAAGATGCCATATCCTTTCATCTTACTCCCCTCTAGCTCTTATATCATAAGAAAAAGAGAATAATGAAAAAGATATTATCAATTACCCCACTGATACCACTGCCATTGGTACTTATTTTGTATTAGACTGTACTATGGATTTTCTGCATATATATCATTTACTCCTCACAAGGACACTATAGAGACCACAGCTGAAGTGAAGAAACTGAGGAAGCTCAGAGAGCGCTTGCCCTTGTCACACAATCAGAGAAACACACATCCATTTCAAACTCAGGCGTGGCTACTCCAGCCCCCGAAGCCCCCCACTCTCTCCTGCCTCATCCTGTCCATTCCCACTCTTACTTTCTAAGCTGGTCTCTCATCACTTGTTCTCTGAAATAATGCAGAAGCCTCTCTGTCTTTAAATGTGTCTCTCTCTCCACCTGTTCTTTAAACACATCCATTTTCATAAAAACAATGCTAATCACAATGCATCCTCATCACAAGTCTTCCCTGGAGGCCTCAGATAAATAATAAGCTTTCAGTATAGGCAAGGCTTCCTGAGCTGGGTACCCAAAACACACTCCTATAACTCAATTTTTTACTCAACAGACATTGATGCAGTTTTTCGTATGTGCCAGATATAAAATTCTTCACATATATTAATATAATTAATCCTCAAGGAATCCATAAGAAACATATTTTCCCCTCCGTTAACAGATTTAAGAACTGAGTGAAAAGAAGTCACGTTAATTCCCCTATGTCACAGTGCTAACACTTGGTACCACTGGGCATCAAACTCCTATGATGCGACTCCAGAAGTCTTCTCTCTCAGCCCAGGTGGACTCTCTATTTCTTGACTTACTAAATCTAAAGATTGGCGCTTATTTCTCCTCAGACTTCAGATCCCTTAAGTTATTCATTGCTGTATCTTCCTTCTCTACTCTATTACACTACAGTATCTAATTCAGGGCCTTGAAGATAGTAATTAATGTAAGATCATTCATTTAACAGTTACTGAACATCAGTAGCTGTTGCAGAAGCTGGAGATACGTACAATTTTGAATAAGACTTATTACTTGATTGAGGAAACTGAAACTCCAATGTATGGGTAAGACAATAATAATAATGAATGTAAAGTTTACAATAAGATAGGGTGACATGATAGAGATGGGAGGAGTTATTGGAATTTAGATAGATGGGACAGGGCCACATTTATGACGTGAGCGGAATCACAGGAAGACCTCTCTTGATCGACGAGATCAGATAAATGCTTTTTAGTCAGAGGGAGGAACGAGCAAAGACAGAAAGTAGAGAAAGTAAGTCTGACATTTTTCCATGTTTCAGAAATAGAAGATCACTGTGGCTAGACTTTGGTAGATGAAGGAGAAAGTATAAGAGGCAAAACCTCTAGGTATGAAAGATCACATCATGTAAGGCCTTATAAGCCAGGAGGAGTATTAAATTTATTATCACATCAGTAGAAGGTCATTGAAGAATTTGAAACAGGGGAGCAAAAAATGACCTGATTTACATTTTGAAAGATTACTTTGTTGGCCATGTGGAGAATGCATTATTGTGTGTAAATGTAGAACCCGGGAAACTAGTCAGGAGGATGTTTGAATGGTCTAGATAAGGGATAAGCAAACTTTTCTCCTAGGGGATATTTTTCTAGTAGAAGACAAGTATTTTAGGCCTTGCGGCCATACAATCTCTGTTGTCATGACTAACTACTCAGTTCTTCCATTACAGTAGACAAGCATCCACAGGCAATATGTAAATGAATGCGCTTTGCTGGGCTGCAACAAAACTTTCTGTACATGGAAATTTGAATTTCACATAATTTTTAAATGTTATGAAATATTATTTAAAAATGTTTCAACCATTTAAAAATGAAAAAAAAATATCCTTACCTTGAGAATTACATAAAAATAGCCAGCCTAGATGAGAGATGATGAGGCTTAACTAGATTCACAGAGATAAAGGTATATATATTGATCTGAGGAAGACTGTAAAGGAATGGATCGGGTACATAAGAGAGGGAAGTACATCAAGAATTTTATTTGGGGTATATTATCTCCTCAACTTTATAAAAAATAAAAGTGTTTCTGAAATTTTGTTCCCTGTTAAAATTTTATAATGTTCAGAAAATAATTTTCTCACAAGACAAATTATTTTATTCATGAATCCTGGTTCATTTTATTATGCTTCAATTTATTATGAAATCTGTCTTTATATTTTTTGTCTTTATATTAATTGGAAATTTATTGCCCCCCAAATTATGGTTTTTTATTCTAGCTCTTTTCTCTCAGACAACCTATATAGAATAACTGGCATCTCTTCCATGTAAGAGTGTAGAGAATGCCTTAAGACACCTATTTTTTTTTTCCTCTTTGTCCTATCTCTCCAGGATAAACATATTTAGCCTTCAAGCCTTCATGTAAGACTTGGGTACTGGAATATCTCTCAGCCTAGTGGACCACTCCAACTTTATTTTTCCTTTAATACCCTCCTTATAACTAAACATAAAATATCTGTTTTTAGTATTGACAAAACTGTATAATTTCTCACTGATTTTTGATACAAGGGTAATGGGAGCCTTCGAAAAACAAAATAAAAATGGTCTATTTCACCATCTATAAAATTAGCTTACTCTGAATCAGGGACCAGAAGCATAGAACATTGAGAGGTTAATTATCAGTCACTCTAACAAAAGTCTTTCTTCACTTCTAAGTCACCTCCATAGCAGGCTTAAAGTACAGCTCGAATTACTTACAGGAAAGCCCAAATTACTATAACCACAAAATTCAAGTCAAAATACTGCCAGTGACATCCATGGAGCGGGTTCAAACTATAAATCTCATCTCTGTCTAGAGAAGAGTCAGTGATATTTATCCAGTTGGATAAAGCATTACTTCATCCCAATGAATCAAACATGAGAGACATCAAAACTCTTTTTTAAATCCTTCATGCTTTATTTTTCTTATTGCATACTTCATGGTTGGGGATTCTGTTTTCTATTTTTCTATTGCTTTGGATATGAAAATGTGTTCTGAGGATAATCACAAAATATTTATGGGCACCTGTTTATGAACTTTATCCTGGGAACAGTTTTTGAAAATGAAAACCTGGGGGGGTGGGGGGAATGCTTTTCGGAATGATTGTATAGAAGAAGTCCTATTGAGTGTTACACAGTCACCCAGGTCTACCCTGGGATTTGAGGTGGGTCAATTCCACCTGAAGTGCCTGTCTACCATTCAATAGACCACGGTGAAATGGAACCGGGGCAGTAATAAATGATGCTTACATTGTAACTTCTTTGTGAATTCAACCCCGAAACTCTAGTCAGAATTAATTTTCCCCATAACATCTTAATTATTCCAGAATGAGAATAAATATACGATACTATTATTAGAAGAATAAATGAATGAACTAATAAATCAGTTAATCATCAAATCAACATGAATATATTTAATGATGTAAAAATAAATTATGGGGAAGTTTTGGTGGATTAACAGAACTTTCATAATGTGACAACCCATAAAGCCCTACTTTCAGGTGTTCTATGACAATATTTACCATGGTAACAATTATTATAGCACTATTCACTATGTATTGGGAACCTACTATGTGCTGAGAACTATATTAGGTACATTTCCTGCATTAATACATTTAATCTTTACAAGTAAATGAAGTAATTACTTTTATTATCTGCATCTTACAGATAAGAAAAATGAACCCAAGATTACTCAGCCAGAAGGTGAAAAAACTGGAAATCAAAAATAATCTAATACCACAGGAAAACTCTTCATGTCTGTGTTAAACTGTTAGTTTGTACCTTATTCTTTTTTTAAATATTTTATTTATTTATTCATGAGAGACAGAGAGAGAGAGAGAGAGAGAGAGAGAGAGAGAGAGGCAGAGAGAGACACGGGCAGAGAGAGAAGCAGACTCCCTGTGGGGACCCCAATGTGGGAATCGACTCTGGGTCTCCAGGACCATGCTCTGGACCAAAGGCGGGTGCTAAACCACTGACCCACCCAAGGATCCCTAGTTTGTAACTTATTCTTGAAAAAAATAATCTGGGGTGATATTATAGCTATCTTGTGGCCATACTGTCAGCATCCCCAATTTCAGTAAAATATTTGAAATAATATTTTTGCATGATTGGAAATGTTAGCCATATCTGTTTTATTGCATAGTTTCTCATGTTGAAGTGTCACATTAGAATTCAGTGTTTCTCATTCTCTCACAGAATAAAGTGCACAGCATACACAAAATATCCATAATCTGGTCCCATTCTAAGTGTTCAACTTGAATTCCTATCACCCCAATCATTACCCTGTATTACCCTGTATTTCAGCAGCACCTTCCACAAATTGTAGCCTTTTTCCATGATAGTTTAAACCAAATTCCAACTCTTTCACAAAATTTTCTTAATTTCCTGAGCTGGATATAATATGCTTTAAAAAAAAAAATAAGTTCTGAAACCCTTTACCCATGACTCTCTTATAGGACTTTTGACAGCACACTTCTTGTCACTATTAAATAGTCACAGAATTCCCTGCTGAAATGCAGTTTCCTAGGTGACCAAGACAATACTTTACTCAATTGTGTAGATCTATAGATATCAACACATAACTCATTAATCTAATAGTTGTGTTAACAGAATAAAGAAAATAAAAAATAAAAATGCTAAAAAAGTACTTTATCCAGTCATTTTAAATGTATCTCAAGCCAAAGAAGGAAATATAAGAACTTATAAGTAATCCTGTCATCGGTAGTACCTACTTTTATAAAAGTAACCCGTACATAATAGACAAAAATGAACCCAAAGTACATGATATATTAATGAAAAATTCTGTGCTTTGTACTTTCCAAGATTCAATTACCATTATCAACATTTTAAAATATTTGATTCATATTTTAATTGCTTTCCATTTCCCTAAATTCATAAACCTGATGTTTCTAAGGTATTCTTTCTTTCAATTGTTTGTACTTACTTTCTGAAGAATTTATTATAATAAAGAATATATTCTAATTTTCTTATCATTTACAAAATATGATTCATGACTTTCTCAGACTTTTGTACATTTTTGTACTTTTTTAAAAAAAGAAAATTAACTTATATTAACCTGTTTTTATCATTTATAAGTGATCTTTTATAATAAAATTTAGTTAATCAAAATTACCATTTAATTTCTGTGTATAAGGGTAGTACCACAGCTCTCCAGAAAGTTCAACATTAAGTCTTTTAAAATAGCTAAAATTTAAACACAGGTATACCATTAGATAACATGTAAAGCAGAGAAATGGGGTATCAAGAGGTCAAGATGGAGGCTTGGTGAATTTTGATTGCAGCTAACAGAAGAATAGGAACACTTGTAGATCAGTGCTCTCCAATAAAACTTTTTTGTGTGATTGGAAATGCCCACACCTGCATCGTCCAATATGGAAGCCACTTGCCACATATGGCTGTGGAAAACTTAAAGTGTCGCTAATTTTAATGAGGAAATTTATTTTTAATGCTACATAATTTAAAATTTAAATGGCCACATGGGGCAAGCGGCTCCCATATTGGACAGTGCAGGCCTAGAATATAATACGTCCAGAATAGATCCAGATGGGGAATTGGTATTGGAAGGTACTCTGCAGCCATGTGGCCGCTGACGTTTTTGAGATCTAGAGTTAAAATGACAGCAGATGTTTAAATAGAGAACAGGAGGATGCCAGACCTAAGTTTGCACTACTTTATAATTGTGTGTTGGATTTCTCTCCCTCACCTCCAGAGGTTATTTTAGCATGGAGAAAACAGAAGAGTTACAAAGGTTGGTTTATTTTTTTTTCCCAACTACTCGTTCTATACTTGGAAAATACTTGTTGAAAGTATACATACAAATAAGGATGTTAAATTATTCATGTAAATACCTAAGAGAAATTACCTACTGGGGGAAAAAAAAAAACTATCACTGAGAGTACAGGAATTTCATGATCTATATACCAACCTGGTTTAGCAATGAGTTGACACACAGTTGAAATGAATTAAAAAAGTACAACTAAGATAAAAAAAAAAATTGTGTTTCAGCAAATAGCCATACCCGTCTGTGTATACTACTCTGGCAAGTTGGCATTAATGCTTTTAGATGTAGTCTCCATTCTTTTGTTTTTTAACTATAAATCAAGATGTTAATATATATTCTCCATTCTTCTTTTGGTGTTTAGCTATAAGTCAGGATGTTACCTTAACAGTTTCTATATAATAGTTTTTGTTTTGTGGACAAAGGAATTTCAACATAAGGGAAAAATGTTGCTGTATTCTATGTCTCTGTTCCAATAAGAGCAAGTGTCCTAGGATAAACTAAATGTCAATTACTCATTACTATATTATTCCCACTAGTTCAAAGGTATGGTAAGAATGCCACCAATTATCATTTTGCTGATATCTTTCATAATGAGAACCTGTTAAGCTAACGATGAGACAGGTGTTCATCATTTAAGGGACTCCTGAGAAGACTGCTCACTTAGCCATTAATAACATTTCTGAGACATTTTCCATTTCTGGATTCCATAAAAACCTGATTTCATGAACATCTGGATCATTAATGAGAAAAATAAACAAAAGCTTAGTTAAATTAATGTTGGTATTTTGTAAAATAAATTTTATAAGAAATCAAATTAGATCATAAAAATCATAAATGAGAATACACTCATATTTTATATTTACAAAATGATGTTGAAAATATTTAAAGTAACAATGTCACCAAGAACATGCTAGCGGTAGAGCACTAACCAGGTGGGATCATATCCATTCAATCATTGCTAAGACCAATGTCTTGAAGTATTTTCCTTATGTCATCTTTTAAGATTTTGTAGTTTTAGATCTCCACACTGAAGTCTTTATTTCACTTCAAGTTAACTTTTGTATGTGGTGTCAGATCATGATCCAATTTCATTCCCCTCATGAGGATATGTTTACCAGCCCTATATGTTGAAGAGATTATCCTTTTCCTATTGTGTATTCTTTTTTTCCCTCCATTGTGCATTTTTGACACCCTTTGAAAATCAGTTGAAAATCGCATATATATGTGCGAATTAATTTCTTGGCTCCCTCTTCTATTCTGTTTATATGTCCATCATATTGTCAGAATATACTGTTTTAATTACTATTGCTTTGTAATTAATTTTGAAATTAGGAACTGTGATGCCTCCAGCTTTGTTCTTCTGTCTCAAGGTGGCTTTGGCTATTTTGAGTCATTTGTAGTTACATATTAATTTTAGTATTGCTTTTTTCTTTTTCTGCAAAAAATTCTTTGACTCTTTGCTATGGATCACACTGAATCTGTAGATCACTTTGGGTAATATGGACATTTTAACAATATTAAGTCTTCCAAACCATGAACACAAAATATTTTTTCCATTTTTTTGCATCTTCTTTAATTTCTTTACTCAATATTTTGTAGTTTTCACTGTACAAATATTTCTCTTACTTAAGCTTATTCCTAAGTATTTTATACTTTTTGATGCCATTGTAAATGAGATTTTTTTTCTTAGTTTCTGTTTCAAATAGTTTGTTATTAACATATAGAAATGCAACTGATTTTTGTATGTCTACCAGGGCCTTACTCTGTTTCCTTAAAATGAGCCCACTGGAATAGATGTTTGGCCAATGGAAGGTGCTGCTGAAAGACAGGGTTGTCTTTATTCATCCAATGATAAGCTATGAAAAGAGAAGAGATACTGGGGAGCCGGGGTGACTCAGTCACTTAAGTGGCCAACTCTCAATTTTGGTTCAGGTCATGATCTCAGGGTCCTGGGATCAAGCCCTATGTTGGGCTCTGTGCTCAGCAAGGAGTCTGCTTGAGGATTCTCTCTCTTACTCTCCTTCTGCCCCTCTCCCTGCTCAGACACTATCTCCCTCCCCCTAAGATAAATAAATAAATATTTAAAAAGAAAGTAAAAAAGAACTGATAGGAGAGGAGGTAAGTACACAATGACCTGTCACAGAAACACAAGTTCATGTATCTGAGCATGTCTCTCTATGAGATTATTGAGCTTCGTGGGTGATGAAAAGACACAGGACTGCTCAGCACTTTTCCTTGCTGGCCTCTGTCTGTTAGAATTTCCCAAATATTTTTCCTTCTTTAGCTAATATCATGTGGCATCATTTTTCTCATGTCCCATTGAAAAACAGTTGGGTACTTCAAATAAAAGTTGGTAAGGACAACTTTTACTTTTTGTCTTTACCAACATTTATGGTATGGATGGGGATTAGTTCCTGGAGGAAATCGTCACAAGGGTAATATTTTTTTTTATTTTAAATTTAATAAGAAAGAAAAACTATGCCAGAGTAGAAAAGCTCCACTTATTCCAGGGTTTGAAGAATACCCCTCTGCCTATATCTCTATATAAATGTCTCTCTCTTCTGAAGGGAGGTAAGGCTAAGGAGAAAAACCACTGAAATTTATAACTTGGGGGCAATAAAATTCTCAAGACTCAAAAGAATATTGGGATTTCACTATTCTTTTAGGAAGGGGTGATCTGTCATAGGAAATTAGAAAAGTAAAAATTGAGAAGGAGCAAAACAAAAGAGATCATAGAGAGGAAGGGAAGGGAAAAGAATAGTAACTAAGGAAACTGTATTGATGAGACACCATAGGGGTGTCTGTGAGATTTCCTTCAACAGCCTGGGCTAGAGACCTTATGCCCTTATGGAAGGAGCAAAGCGGTTAAAGCAGGGCACAGCCAATCTCTAGTCCCAGTGCTGCACTGTTTTAATACTTTCACTCCTTTTATAAAGAACTGCTTAAATATTCTTTGGTGTACACTATTTAATTCCTCATGATAGCAAAGGAAATAGCCTTCCAGAAGATGTGGAAAAGGGGTATCATGTTCTTCCCTTACTAATGAATGATGAGATAAGAGCATGTCTACTGTGAAGGAAGAAGAATATACCAATCAATGATAAGCCAGATGGGTGAAAAACAGCAGTAGCGCTATTTGCTCCTACCTAGAGTTTATATCAGACATCTTGTATGATAAACACTTACCAAAGAAAGTTATCACATCAGCTACACAGGATTTTAGTGTATGATAAAATTTATTACAATCAAAGATGAAAAGCAAAATATTCAGCCAGCAAGCTAATAAGCATTGTGGAAATGAAATGAAATGAAATAAATAAATAAATAAATAAATAAATAAATAAATAAATAAATAAATAATAAATAAACCTAGCACACACCCTACTCTCAAATATATTCCAAGTGTTTAAAAAATTAAACATATGAAAATCTATGAAAGAACAAGAAAAAACAATCATAGCTATATAAAATTAATCATATACTTATATAACATTTGGGGATAGCAATTCATTCCTCAGGATGAAACTATAAGCAGATATAACAAATGAATTACATAAAGTTGACTATTTCACATCTTAAGGTGTTTTCAGTAAAATACATCCAAATCAAATGAAAGGGGACTTGGTAAAACAAAGGACAGATTAATACCTGTAATGAAAACAAATCATATTAGAAGACGAGCAAAAGTCATGGACTAGCAATTAAGGAAAAAATATAACTAGTAAACATGAAAAAGAGGAAAAAACATTCACCAGACTTAAATAAATGTGAATTAAAGCAGTAGTGATATGAGTTTTCGGCCTTTCAATTGGGCAACCATTGGGTGAGGCAGAGTAAACTAGAAATTTCAATAATGTAACACTATGCTTTTTTAATGCTCCGTGCTGGCGTACTATTGGGACATTTACGATGTTATTTAGGTGAGCCCTTACCACAACCCTCTGAGTAAGTAGTCCAGCATTCCCTATTTTATAAATAAGAAAAAGGAGGCTTAGAGACCTTGTATGTTGTGTGACATCAAATACCTATTAAGAGCTAGAGTTCAAGCTAGAATTCACAATCCCTGCTCTTTCTACAGTGACACAGGGTAGTCCTGTAGTACGTGAGAAGAATTAGTGACGTTTGATTTAGGAAATAATATGATAAAGCCAATGACTAGGAAAATTTTGTTTGACGGTATCAAGTAATAAGGAGCATGTGTGACATTTTTTGAAAAATGTTCATTGGTACTTAAAAAACTGTATGACATGCTTTCGTACATTGGTTCTCACACTTATAAGTTCTGCTAACCCTGGAGCTTCAAGATTACGCTTGCTGTGGTGGTGTCAATATTTATGCCTTGTGCCTTCATGCCTGAATTTTTCAGTAGCAATGTTATACCGCAGTAGCTACATCTCTTTTCCACTTCCATTTGCATCATGCAAAGAAGAAACTTGTTGGATTAGTAGCTGAGAAAACAGTCTGAGCCAAATAAAGTTTGGAATTAAATTTCCAAACCCATGGGAGCAAAATTATCCCTGTTCACTGTGTCATAAGCAAGGATTTCAGTCACCCATGAAGGGCTCAATCTGAGGTAAAACCTCACAAGCAGGGAACCCCCTAAAGCCACATTAAAAACTTCCCATGGTTTCATGCCTCACATTTAAGTCTTTAATATTTGAATTTTGAATTTATTTTTGTATATGATGTAAAAAAAAAGTGGTCCAATTTCATTGTTCTGTGTGGTGCTCTCCAGTTTTCCCAATACCATTTGTTGGAGAGACTGTTTTTCCCATTGCATATTCTTATCTGCTTTATCAAAGAATAACTGACCATATAGATGTGAGTTCATTTCTAGAATTTCTATTCTGTTCCACTGATCTATGTGTCTATTTTTGAACCCGTACCATACTGTTTTGATCACTATAGCTTTGTAATATAAAGTCCAGAATAGAGATGTCTCCAGCTTTGCTTTACTTTTTTCAAGATTGCTTTGGCTATTTGGGGTCTTTAGAATTTCTACACAAATTTTAGGATTATTTGTTCTACCTTTGTGAAAAATGCTGTTGATATTTTAATAGGCATTGAATTAAGTGTACAGATGTGAAATCATAAAAATCTGACACGAAAACAGAGAGTAGGCTCTTTGACATCAGCCGTAGAAACTTCTTTCTAGATATGTCCCTGGAGGCAAGGGAAACAAAAGCAAAGATAAACTATCACAATAAAGGGAACAATCAACAAAGCTAAAAAGCAACCTATGGAATGGGAGAAGATATTTGCAAGTGACATATCTGGTAAAGAGTCAGTATCCAAAATATACAAAGAACTTATCAAACTCAACACCCCAAAAAAACAAATAATCCAATTAAAAATGAGCAGAAGACATGAGTATACTTTTTTTTTCCCCCCAGGAAGACATCCAGATGTTCAACAGATACATGAAAAGATGTTCAACATCACTGATCATCAGGGAAATAAGTATCAAAACTGCAATGAGATACCACCTCACATTTGTCAGAATGGCTAAAATCAGCAATACATGGGACACCTGGGTGGCTCCACGGTTGGGCATCTGCCTTTGGTTCAGGTCAGGATCCTGGGGTCCTGGGATCAAGTCCCTCATCGGGCTCCTTGCGGGGAGGCTGCTTCTCCCTCTGCCTATGTCTCTGCCTCTCTCTGTGTGTCTCTCATGAATAAATAAATAAATAAGATCTTTTAAAAAAAATTAGCAATACATTAAACAATATGTGTTGGCAAGGATGAGGAGAAAGGGGGAGCCCTCTTACACTGTTGGTGGGAAAGCCACCTGGTGCAGCCAAGGTGAACAGTGTAGTTTCCTCAAAAAGTTAAAAATAGAGCTGCTCTATAGCTGAGCAATTGTGCTACTAGGTATTTACCCAAAGAATAGAAATATGCTAATTCAAAGAGATACATGCACCCTGATGTCTACAGCAGCATTATCAGCAATAGCCAGCTTACAGAAACTGTGTGAATATCCATCCACTGATGAGTGGATAAAGAAGAGGTGGTGTATCTCCACACTGGAATATGACTCGGCCATCAGAAAGAATGAAATGCTGCCATTTTCAGCAACATGGATGGAGCTGGAGAGTATTATGCTAAATGAAATAAGTCAGCCAGAGAAAGACAAATACCATGTGGTTTCCGTCACATGTAGAATTTAAGAAACAAAACAAACTAGTAAAAGGGAAAAGAGGGGGTGAAACCAAGAAACAGACTCAACTACAGAGAACAAACTGGTGGTCACCAGAGGGGAGGTGGATGGGGGATGGGGGAAATAGAGGATGGGGATCAAGGAGCACACTTGCGATGAGCACCTTGTGATGTATGCAAGTGTTGAGTCACTGTATTGTATATTTGAAATTAATATAATATTATATGTTAACTAATGGGAATTTAAATAAAAACTTTAAAACATAAGCAATTCCTATGAATACTAGGAGATGGTACTGGCAAGAGTCTGTTTCCTTAGAATAACATCATAAAAGGCATAACTGGCTTAGATTATTTGTGGATTTTTTTGGTTTTCTTTTTTGTAAGATTTTACTTTATTTATTTATATGAGAGAGAGAGAGAGAGCACACAAGCAGGGGAGAGAGAGAAGCAGGTCCCCCCCTGAGCCAGGAGCCCAGCACAGAGACTCTGGGATCGTGACCCGAGCCCAAGGCAGGTGCTTAGCCCACTGAGCCGCACACATGCCCCTTTGTTTTTTTGTTTTTCAATTACAGACATAACTCAGATTGAGACAGCAAAATAGTTCGCGGATAGGTTTGGAATACACTACTGCAACCCACTGCTCTCGCGGCTACAAAATAATTTATCTATGCTTGAAATTGTAAGCATCGTGTTTAGACTCAAAATTGTATTTTACTCTTCTGACATTCGAAAAGACGGTATAGAATTTTAAATTCTGAGTAACATTAAAAACAAATCAATATGTTATTCATGCATGGTGTGTAAGGGAATTTTTTTAGTAATTCCTACTTTTTCAGATCATTAATCTTAATCATTATATTACACAGGGTTTATATCACCCTCAAAATGACTAAGAAAGCAATCTTTACCATTCTCAAAATCTGATAGAACACATATTCAAGTGATTCAACAAAGCAATTCTCAGGGGACAAATGCAGCTCTAATTGAGCCTTGTAGTTTCTTGATAATAAACAAAAGTAGAAGAACAAAAAAAATGGATATCCTTACACCTCGAGTTTATTTTGAAGATTTTTATATTATTTTTTCGTTGTATTGGATTTCAGACATTGAGTCACTACTTATCAGCTCATTCTGCACATAAAACCAGATAAATAACTTGATTTAAATTTTATTGTGTAACATGTTCACATCTTTAGAGCTTTCCATCAAAATATATCCCTATGGTATCGCATGAGGTTGAACACTGCAACACAACAAATGTGGATTTCCACGAAAGAGGAAGGTAATTCACAGGGAGAGTTCCTCCTCTTTCGGTTTATCGTGTGGTGAATGTGTGGGCAGATACAGATTTGAATAACACATTTATCAGCACTTATAAATGTCCTGTAATATTTTGACATCTCCACCGAGCACACAAAGGTGTATCACTAGGGCCTTCTAGTTCGATAATCCTTCATCACTCCATTTCTTACATATATAGAAGCACATGCTTGATTTTTGGAATTTTTTCCACATTCACCATATTACATTATATAAGGATGTTTTCTTGCTTCTAAAATGATGGCAAATTATTTAAGCCATCTGGTAATTTTCCTTTCTAAGTAAATTTCACTCAGGATCGTGAATCCAACACACAGACTGCTAGAGTTATTTTGTCTGAAACATAAAGCCCTAATCTAATGTCACTGTGGTTTTATTAGCCTTCCTGATTTTATAATGAAAGAAATGCCTCAGTCATATTCTGCCTCGAAACCATATTGCCTCCTAAATTAAAAGCATTCTAAGGCTTCACTGAAAAGCTGCAGAAACCTCAAAATCAATTTCCCAATAGATTTGAGCAATTTGGTTTCTATCTGAGGATGCTTCATTTCCTGACTCTTGAAAACATTGACATATTGCAAGAAGTTTAGTTGGGCGATCCAAGTGCTAGTTATTTGCAGTTTATGGTACCAATCCCCAAAGTTGGGTATAACCCATCTTCATTGAACTATGAATGATTATTGGGCACTTCTCCAAACAAAGAACTAGATGTTAGGTAATAGATACAATGCCAAGAAACGCAATGGCTGTCTGGCCTTCATAATTTGAAGTTTCATGAGAATTCAATCAATTTCAGACCAGTTCTAATCAATGATGCACACCCACACTCAACATGATCAAATTTAAATACCGGAAGGAATTACAGGCAAAATGCATATTTTCAGTTGGATTTACATAAAGAAGCCACAGCATTACAGACAGATCAAACCTGACTTATTCATCTAAACCACTTCTTTAAAAATGGCAAGAGAGGAAAAAAAATGGCAAGAGAGGATATAATATCAAAGATTTTTTCCTTGACTAAAGGTTCTTTAGGGCTTAAAGGAGAGAATGTAATCGCCTATGTCTTTGATGCAAAGCCAATTGTTTTTTTCTTTTTCTTTCTTTCTTTCTTTCTTTCTTTCTTTCTTTCTTTCTTTCTTCTTAATTTTATAGAAATTAGAATCTTTCTAATTTTGGGAGAAACACCAGAAGAAACTTCTTGTTAAATTGAGCCTTAGAAGAGCTAACAGAAATTTCCAGGGACTTTTCCCCTTCAAGATCTTTAACTGAATAGCAAAGTGGGAAAAAAGTTCATCCAATTTAAACAGGATCTTAACTGAATCATTACATAAGGATATTGAGAAATGATGCATGCTAAGGCAATCAGGGCATTTATAACTTAATTAGAAAGGGTCCTATTCATTAATATTACATAAAAGGTCACCTAATCACATGGTTACATTTCATGACCTGTAGGAGAAGAAAGGAATCAATATCAGTTCTCACTAGAAATTAATGTAGTTTTGAAAATCAAAAATAAAGTATATAGATGCTCAGAAAGTATCACATTTAAGGATTAATAATTAGTTCGTATATCGTTATTATATTGGGAACAAGAATGCTGTAATTTAAATCTACATTTCTTGTTTATTACATCTACATTTTTATAACTAATATACATTATGTGAATTTCAACCATAAAGTTTTTAACAGCAGACACTGCACACGGCAGACAAATCCTTTAATCGAGTTTCAAATTTTTCCGTAAACTCATCTTATTCCTTCAGCAAAAGTGATCCCCAGTGTAGCTTTCTCTAGCAATGGGCTTTACATCAGAAAAAAATCTAATTCTTAAAAAAAAAAAAAAAAAACTATTTTCCTGGACAAAATAATGAAGAACATTTGCGTTGGTATGGTATAGACTTCCTTTTTCAGCATAACTTCAGAATTCTCTCCCACTTCAGAGAAATCCATTTTATCTCTCTGCCAAAGTCAATAGAAAATATCTCTAATATAAATTCTACATTCCATCCACCTGATAACTAATAGGTTGTTATATAGGATTACATACTTTTTCATTCTAATGCATTACCATTGTTTTTACCATCATTACTTGTTAGGAAACCAGTTGTAGGAAGGCAAAGTATAATGAGAAGGAAAAGGGAGCAACAGAAACCAATACTATCATTTCCAACATTTTCTTAGCATTTTTTAACCCTTCTCCTCTATCTCTTACATGCCATATACTTCGCAGTTATATAAAAGAATCTTTGGAGTGCCTGCGTGGCTGAGTCCTTAAGTGTCTGCCCTCACCTCAGGTCCTGGGATGGAGCCATGCATCAGGCTCCTCACTCAGTGGGAAGCCTGCTTCTCTCTCTCCCTCTGCCTCCTGCTCCCCCTGCTTGTGCACTCTCTGTCAAGTAAATAAATAAAATTTTTAAAAAAGTAAAAACAAGTAAATAAATCTTCATTCTTCACCCACAATTTTGGCCCACATCAGTAGTTTTGGCCTTCACAACTTTGTATGAGGTATTTCAACAATGAGTAGCCAATACCAAGCTTTATGGGCTTCATGATTGAAAAAAAAAAACAAAAAAAACAGCACCTGAAATGCAAGGTCAATCCAGCAATTATAGAGACATAATCAAAAGTCACACCTGCAGCCACCAATGCTTTGGACATCTGTGCAATCAATCTGTTTTCTCTGACCAGTTCCTCAATCAACTGTATATCATTCCCTTGGAGTTACTGTATGGTCAACAGATTTGTACATAAAGACCAGACTATCTCTCCTAAATTAGAGCCATTTTAATCACACAGATAAAAGAGTAGCACTTGGAGAACTTTTCACCTAAATTTATTTTCCAAATCCTCCAAACAAAACAAAGAAAACAAACAAGTCTTGTCAAAATTCAAAATTAGCATTTCAGGAGGTTTTCATAGGTGGAAGCTATTCAGTGAGGAACTATCATTATTCAGCAAGAATCAAGGAGAAGTGTGACAACTGGAAACATTCAGGTAATAAAATATTTTACTTTTACTTTTATTTTATTGTGAATGTCCTTCAAAGCATACCTGACTTCATCAAATGCTTTCTTTATAACTATGTTTCCTATTAAAACTGTTACTATTATAATTCTGGTAATCTTGGAGGCAAAGGGAGGAATTAAACTAGATTTTTCACTAGTATATAAAAATATATTATCACTTAAAGACCAAGCAACAGCGAGTACAAATAACTAAATAAGTAGATAGGTAAATAAGCCTGAAATGTTATTTATAATAGTTCCACTGAATATTATCAGGTACACGATGGTATTTTCAACAGGGAATCACAACTAATAACTGGAAATTATTCCCTGCTATTGAACCAGGTAGGTCTCTGTAATATAACTTTTTTTAAATGCTGTATTTAGTCAATTTGAGGCCCTGGCTAGAGGCATGTCAGCTTCACTTCTTGAGCAGCTGAGTAAGTATACACCCAAACACTACTTTTCTTTTTTAAATTTTTTTGGGTGTAGTTGACACAACGTTACATTACTTTCAGGTATACAAGGGTGACTGGACAACTTTATACACTATGTGATGCTCATCACAAGTGAAGCTACCATATGTCACCATACAAAGCTGCTACGGGATCATTGACGACATTCCTATGCTGCCCCTTTTATTTCTGTGACTTGTTCATTCCAATCACTTCGTTACCATGCTGCAGGCCACTGTGCACCTGCCTGCCTTCATCACCCCAAGGCCAGGTATCAGACAACTAGGCACAGTCCCTAGGTCCCAGAGCCCAAGACATTATTCAAATTAGCCAGTCAACAGGGAGCTCAGGAAACCTAGTTACCTGCATCCCACTGGCCTTACATAGACTGCCCCCCAGCTGCAGATTGCTCCTACCCTGTCCCTGTACAACTCCCTATTTGGCTCCACTTGATTGCTTTCTCTTGTTTGAAGCTGTAAGTAACAAAGTATTGTGCCTTTCGTCTACCCAAGTGTCAGTATTTTTGCCCTGCCATCAAAAACATCTTTAAATTTTATAAAATAGTCCTTGAGCACTACTGTTCTAATGACTAGTTGTTATTAGTAGAAGACATCACTCGTATTTGTGAAATTAATTCATCTAATTCTCGTGTTTATGCACAGATGAACATATACCCTGTGTGTGAAAAAGATGTATAATTATTACTAATATTCTACAAAAATACTTCCACACAAATATCCATTCTTACAAACATTATTTTGATAAATTCTAACGTTCTATGTTGAAATATTAGTTTTCCTTTTTTTCTCCCATCTAATGCAGTAGAAAGTTTAGAAAAGAGAAACAACCACTGATAAGTTTTGTTCTACCAAGTTTCAGTGCTGTCTTTTTATGATATAGTTATAATATACATAGAATTTTTAATCTTTTAACTCTCTCGTTCTTTCTACTATATCACATATTTCTCTTTGTATGAAATGTATAAATATATTACAACTATAGGATTTAATTAATTAACTAAGTCATATCTTCCTATCTAGGTAGTAAAGTAAGTAGGAAGAGATTTTAGATAATTTGAATATTAAGCTGTTATAAGACAGAGCAGAAACTGAGGATGAAATGTAGAAATTAATAATAGAAACAAAATAGGAGCATAGGGATCCTCCAGTATAAGTGTTTTAAGGGGAAAAAATGATGGGGGGAAAACAGGGAGATTTATTAATCCAAAACATGCACATACAAGAAAGCTACTCTTATTTACTTATATTTATTTAATTAGCCATGAGAGGAAAAAAACAAAACAAAACATTAACATTTATATGGCATCTAGTGTACTGTTGGCACTGGTTCAATGCTTTCACAAACAAACTTCCTACACCATATAATGTCATAATGTTATCATGTTTGGCATTTTACATGAGGCAATAGGCTCAGAAAAACTAATGATTTGCTCAAGTTTACATAATACAGGTTATGAGCAAGAATTCTTATCCCTAGTCAGTTTGATTCTAAAGCCCATATCATTCTTTCTCTACAGAAAAAAAAGAGATTCTTGGCAAGATGCTGGCTATAGATGCACAGAGGTCAGAGAAAGCAATAAACTATAAATCTGTTCATTTAAATAACTAGCATTAAAGGACATAATTGTTAACGAAATGATACTAAACCAAAAAAAGATAAAAAAGATACCATGAGAGGGAAGATATAATATGTATGAGAGAAATGGCCATAATATATATAAGGATAGTTACTTTATCGAAAAATTAGCAGAAGCTTTATACCATTATATAGAATAAATTTAGTATTTTAGAATAAATTTTATTTTTGTTTGCTTATTTTTCTATTTACATGTCTTGGGAAGGTACAGCTGTTAAAATAATAATATAATATTCAAAGTGGTCACATATACACTAATTATTATAGTTAATCTAATAGCAAAACATGTTTCTTTTAGTGCATTTACTATTTTCAGCCTGTTCTATAATAAGTCCCTGGAGTACCATGGAAATTCAAGAGTATTACTTTCAAAACAATATTACAGAAGTACTTCTAGTTTCAGGAAAATGGAGTAGTGGGTTTATTTCTTTTTATTCCTCTTGCTACTAAAAGAATTGAAAAACTATAGGCAATTAAAATCATAAACATTACATATAAGGCAAACATAAAAGACCCTGAAAGAGGGAGAGAAAAAGATCAATTAGGGACCTTGGGACCCAAGAAATAACAATTTCCACTGGTTTTCTTTTTGTCTCATATGTCCCAGATTTAGAGCTAAGAAAACTGGTTACCCCAAAATGCCAGTAGATAGAGACAAAGAAAAAAAAAAAACAATCAACCCTTGGTCTCAAAGGTATGCAGACCAATACAAGTAATAGTTAAACTCTTGAAAACTGTAGATGCGGGGGAAAATAAAATCTCAAAAGCGGTGAGAGAGAAATGATACCTTACCTATAGGGGAAAAAACAATTCAAATTATACTAGATTTCTCATTGGAAATTACTGAGGCCAGAAGGAAGTGCTATAAACTGTTTTAAATGCTGAAAGAAAAGAACTGTCAACCCAGAATTTTATATCTAGTGGAAGATATTCCTTAGGAATAAAGGGGAAATAATGACACTTTCAATTTCATATTCATAGAACATGTTGCCAGTATACATACCCGAATAAATGGTTAAAGGAAGTTCTTATAAATAGTGAGGAAGTTATAAAAGAAGAAATCTTAGAACATGAGAAGGAAGAAAGGTCATGTAAAACAAAAACATGAGCAGAAGCATTAGGTGAACCTTTTAATCTAGAGTGTCCTAAATAATATTTTCAGATTAAAGCAAACATTATAACATGATTTGATGTAGATCTAGATATAGACAATTGTATTCTAAATAGGGAGAGTAAAGACATAAAAGGAGCTAAGTTTTCTACGTTTTGCTCCATGTGGTGAAATTACATCAACAGCAGGCTTTGAAAAGCTATGTATATATATTGTGAAACCTACCTCAACCACCAAAAAATTATAAGGAGTGTACTCAAAAACACTAAAGGTAGATAAGAATAGAATCCTAAAAAGTTGTTCAAGTAACCCATCGGAGGAGGACAGCAAGGAGACACAAACAAAAAACCTGGTGAACAAACAGTAAAACAACAACAAAATAATAACATGACAAACGATAGGGGTAATATGTCAATAATTACACTAAATGTAAATTATCTAAGTACATCAAATAAAAGGAATTGGCAGAGTGAACTAATAAACATGAACCAGCTATCTGTTCAGACTCACTTCATAGATAACAATTTAGGCAGGTTTAAAAGTAAAGGATGGAAATAGATATATTCTATAAACAATCAAAGATGGTAGAAATGACTACATTAATGTCTAATAATGAAAACTTCAGACAAAGGAAAGAGATGGAGGGAAAATTACATAGACAAAACGGCCAGCCCAGCAGAAAGACAATAGCAATCCTAAATGTGTGTGCACCAAAGAAGAGAGCTACAAAAATATGAAGTAAAATATATAGAATGGAAAGAAATAGACAAACATACAATTATTACGAAAAATTTGGCACCCCTCTCCCAACAATTAAAGGAACAACTAAACATAAAATCAACAAGGGTATAGAACATCTTAAAAGTACCATCAAACAACAGTATCTAATCAATTCTTATAAAGCAGAACACATGTTCTCTTCTAGTGCCCACAAAACATACAGTGAACTAGACTAAATCCTAGACTATAAAACAGACCTCCCAAAGCTTGAAAGAACGGAAATCATACAGAGTATGTTCCCCTATCACAATGGAGTCAAAACAGAAATAAATAACAGAACTAGAACCAAAAGATGTCTAAAAACTTAGATACTAGACAACAAATTTCTAAAACTTGTTTGTTTGTTAAAAAGCAAATCTCAACATAAGTTGAAAACTGAATTAATATGAAACAATAACAAATCAAAATTTGGGAGACACAGCTAAAGCAGTATTGGAGAAAAATCTATAGCACTAAACACACATATTAGAAAGAAGAAAAGTCTCAAATCAATAATCTAAACTCTCACTTCCAGAATCCAGAAAAAGAAAACCAAAATAAATCCAAAACAACTGGAAGGAAGGAAATAAAATAAGTTATTAATGAAATTTAAAACAAAAAAAAATAGAAATATATCATATAGATTCTGAATCTCAAATCTACAGAGTATTTAACTCAAAATGAATCACAAACTTAGATGCAAAACAAAAGATGATAAAACTTTCAGGAGAAAAAATAGGAGAAAATCTTTGGGATATAGGGTTAGGTAAAGAGTTCTTAGACTTGACACCAAATGCACAATCTATAAAAGAAAAAAATATGATGAATTGGAGCCTGACTGGCTTAGTTGGTAGAGCACATGACTCTTGATGCTGGGGTTATAAGTTCAAGCTCCACATTGGATGCAGAGGTTACTTAAAAATAAAATCTTTAAAAAAAACAAAAGGTTGGAATTGCACAAAATCATTCCATGAAAGATTTTGCGAAGAGGAAGAAGAGAAACTTAGAGACTGAGCGAGAATATTAGCAAAGCACATATCTCACAGAGGATTAGAATTTAGAATATATAATAAATTCTCAAAAATCACCAATAAAAAAACCCACATATTCACTAGTCAGAAACCTCAATGAGAAATACACGGATAGATATTTCACAAAAGAAGGCATACAGATGTGAAGTAAGCAAATGAAAAGATGCTTAGCGTCATTAGCCATTAGGGAAATGCTGATTAAATCCTCAACAGGATATCACTATTTAGGTAACAAAATGACGAAAATAAAAAATACTGACAATGCCAAATGTTGATGTGAATGCACAACAACTTGATGATTCATACATTGCAGTTGGGATGTAAATTGGTACAGCTACTCTGGAAGACAGAAATCACTTAAAAATCTAAACCTCCCGTTACCGTACTACACAACCATTGCACTCCCAGGCATTTATTTTAAAGAAATGAAAACTAATGTTGACGGAAAAAGCTTCTACCTATGGGTATTTATAGAGGCTTTATTCATAATGGTAAAAGACTAGAAACACCTGATGTCCTTCAATGGATGTGTGGTTAAACAAACTGTGGCACATCCACAGTCTGAAAAATCATGGGGCAATAAAATGGAATAATCTATTGATACAAACAATAATCTAGTGAATCTTCAGGGACTCATGCTAAGGGGAAAATAAAGAGGGGGGGATATATACACTGTACAATTATGTTAATAAAACATGCTTTGGTAACAAGTCCATAGGAATTATTTTATTATCTTTACACAAGATTCTTTTTTAAAAAAAAGATTTACTTATTTATTTACTTTAGAGAGAGAAAGAGGGGCAGAGGGACAGGGAGAGAGAATCTCAAGTAGAATCCCCACTGGATGCGGTGCCCACGTGGGGCTCAATCCGACGACCCCGAGATCATGACCTGAGCTGAAATCAACAGTCCGACACCCAACCAGCTGAGCCACCCAGGTGCCCCATACAAGTAAGATTCTTATTAAAGAACAGAGTAAAGTTGCAAAGCTCTTAGCCAAATGCGTTATAATTCAGCTGCCCGGAGTATTGCTTTCCTCACAGGAAAATAGGCTTAAGGACTTGCATTTCATTTAATTCTTCTTCAACAGATTATTTAAAGCTTATTTGACAACTGTGTATTGGGCCCCCATTATGTACCAGGAGCTACGGAATGGGCCTAATAGGAAACGATCATAATACATAATATCACTAGTATGGAACAAAGGAGTTTAGGTTTGCTGGAATTCCACGTCTCTGGCTATATGCTACCATCATTTTTCTAAATTTCTGACGTTCTGATGGAGTTTCATTACCACATTTGCTGCTCTTCATTTACATACGTAGAATTTGTTCTTTCAAAATTAATGACTTAACAGGACTTCCTGAGATCCCCCATGTATTAAAGTTCTATTTGTACCAAAACCAAAGTACAAGCTAATGACTTTCAAAAAGAAAAGACATTTCGGCTTACAAACAACGCACAGGGCAGCTTTAGGTTACGTTTTATTAGTAAATCAATTTTGTGGATTTCTGCCTTTGAAACAAAAGAAATTCAGTGAATACCAGAATGGAAGCTATGTGTTACTTTTCATTTAGCAAATAGCATCCACAGTCACTAAGACTACAGGCACGCATCTAGGGGGAAATTGCTAAATATATTTTCCAAACTGCCGATATTATACTTTTAAATGAAATGCCCACCTTATTAAATTCATTCATTCTTCAGAAGGTTTTAAAATAAATGGGCAAACATTTGCTTAAAGAAATAAAACATAGTATGTAGTTCCACAAGCCAGAATAGCCCATAAAATGAAAAGGCAAAGAGGACGCACAATAGCTATTTCATGGATAGCTAGGATTTATGCAACTCTTATGCAGAAAAAATTGTTCCCAGAAAAAAATTGCCTTCTATTCCCAGGTCACATAATAATCTGTCCTTGAATTGCAGAACATCATATTTTTATAGGATTTGTTTGGATGGATAAGATTTAAAGTCCAGTAGAACACAGTTCTCTAATTTGATATTTTGGCGACAAAAATATATCCTTAGTTTGTCGAGCTCTTCAAGTGTTCCTCATTTTATATATAACTCCTATTGTTATTAATATTATTTTAAAGGATTCTTTTTTAAAAAATATTTTAGTTATTTATTCATGGGAGACACAGAGAGAGGCAGAGACAGGCAGAGGGAGAAGCAGGCTCCCTGTGGGGACCCCGATGTGGGACTCGATCCCAGGACCCCGGGGTCATGACCTGAGCCAAAGGCAGATGCTCAACCACTGAGACACTCAGGCTGTCCTCCTTCCTATTGTTATTAAAGCTAATACTTATTTCTTTCAATAGTCTCTTTTTTGGATAGCATAAAAAACAAAATATTTCATGATGATAAGCCTTTCTCAAGTTCTTTGACCTTCACTATTGAAAACATGCTTTTTCTAGAACTGAAAGGCAGCCATAACTCTACTATGAGCAATAGATTTATAATTATCTGTTCCTCTATTCTTGAACTCAGCCTAAAAACAAGCTAATGTAAGATTCGGATTAAGGAAGTCAAAGTCAGATCTCATATGAGGACAGGAAAAATTGTCTCTAAAATTCTTGTTTCATTCTTCTTTGTTGTTGTTGAATAATATCCCGCTGTAAATATAGGGGTGCATATATCCTTTCAAATTAGTGTTTTTGTTTTCTTTGCGTAAACACGCAGTAGTGGAATTACTGGGTCATATGGTAATTCTATTTTTAAATTTTTGAGGACCTCCATATAGCTTTCCACAGTGTAAGCACCAGTTTATATTCCGACCAACAGCGTGCAAGGATATCTTTACTCCACGTCCTCATAAACAAGCGTCTTTTCTTGTGTTTTTGGTTTTAGCCACTTTGACAGGGGAGACTGATATCTCGTGGTGCTGATTTCCATTTCCCTGATGATGAAGATATTGAACTGAATGGGTTTTCACAAGTCTGGCAGCCATCTGTGTCTTCTTTGGAAGAAGGTCTATTCATGTCTTCTGTGCATTTTTTTAAGTTTTTAGTTTAATTCCAGTTAATTAACATAGAGTAAGATATTACTCTATGTTAGTGTCAGGTGTACCATATAGTGACCCAACACTTCCAGACATCACCCAGGGCTCATCACGACTGCCTCCCTTAACCCCCATCACCTCTCCCTCCCACCCCACACCCACCTCTCCTTGGTAACTATCAGTTTGTTCTCTATAGTGAAGAGTCTGTTTCCCGAGGTGCCTCTTCCTCTCCTTTTTTTTCTTCCTTTGCTCACTTGTTTCTTAAATTCCACATATGAGTGAGATCATATAGTGTGTGTCTTTCTGTTCCTGACTTATCTCACTTACCATAATACCCTCTAGCTCCATCATGTCATTGCGAATGGCAAGATTTCATTCTTTTTATGAAAGCCCATCATTTTTGCCCATTGATCAACCAAGGGACACTTGGGCAGTTTCCATAATTTGGCTCTTGTAGATAATGCTGCTATAAATACCAGGATGCATGTATCCCTTTGAATTAGTATTTTGTGTGTTTGTGTTTTTTTTTTTTTTTTTTTTTTTGGTAAATAAAGAAATTTCTACTTCTTCCTTGCCTATCTGGATGCCTTTTATTTCTCTTTGTTGTCTGATTGCTGAGGCTAGGACTTCCAGCGCTGTTAATTAACAGTGGTGAGAGTGGACATCCCGTCTTGTTATGTTTGCTATTAATTGTTTTATATATTTGGGTACCCCATGGTGTGCGCATTAATATTTATAATTGTTATATCTTCTTGTTGGATTGTTTCCTTTATGATTATATAATGCCCTTTCTTGTTCTTTTTACAGTTTGTTTATGAAGTCTAGTTTGTTCGATACAAGTATTACTACTCCAGTTTTCCTTTGACGTTCACTGTGTACTAAATGTTTCTCCACTCCCTCACCTTCAATTTGCAGATAGCTTTAGGTCTAAAATGAGTCTCTTATAGGCAGCGTATAGATGGATCATACTTTTTAATCCATTATGACATCTTATAGCTTTTGATTAAAGCATTTAGTCCATTTACATTCAAAGTAATTGTTAATAGATATGGATTTATTGCCATAGTCATGCTTGTTTTTTTTCTTTTTTTTTTTTTTTTTTCCTGGAGATTTTCTCTGATCCTTTCTTGTCTTTCTCACTTTTGGTCTCTCCTTTGGATTCAAAGAACCTCCTTTATTATTTCTTGCAGGGCTAGTTTGGTGGTCACGAACTCCTTCAGTTTTTATCTCTGAACGATTGCCTTACTGGAGAGTGTATTCTTGGCTGCACATTTTCCCCATTCAGCACTTTGAATCCATCACACCATTCCCTTCTGTCTTGCCAAGCTTCTGTTGAGAAATCTCCAGTTAGACTCATGGATTTTCTTTTGAAAGTTAAGGACTTTTTGTGTCTCGCTGCTTTTAAGACTTTGTTCTTTACCATTATATTTTGCGAATTTGATTACAATATGTCTTAGTACTGGCCTCCTTTGTTGATTTGATGGGAATTCCCTGTGCCTCTTGGATCTGGAGGTCTGTTTTCTTCCCCAGATTAGAGAAGTTTTCATCTACTATTTCCTCATATAAATTTTTTCTCTTCTTCTTCTGGAATTCCTAAAATATGAATATTATTATGTTTGAGTCAATGAGTTCCCTAAGTCTAATCTTATATTGCATAATATGTCTTTCTTTCTTTTGTTCAGCTTCATTCTTTTCCATTATTTTGCCTTCTAGGTCACTAATTCATTCCTCTGCTTCTTCCAGCCCACTATTCATTGCATCAAACCTGTTTCCAAATTGATTTATTGTATTCTTTACCTATGATTAATTCTTTTTAAACTCAGGTGGCTCTGTGTTTATGCTGAGGGGCAGGAAATGAAAATGGTGCCAGATAGCTCCTAAGTTTCTGGAGAATCATCTCTGTGAATGCTGCCTCTCAGGGACACACTCCAAGAGGAGTGAACAATTTCCCCACTATGTGCCCCAGGCATTTTTCTGACTATCTGTCTGTTTTCATACTATCTGTCCCCAGGTTGTTTGCCTGCCTTTTCTCCAGGAGCAGGGCAATGCCCTCTAGGCTTTATCCCAGTCGAATATGCTTTTAAAACTCTAGACTTTAAGCCCTACTGTTGTAAGAACTCAAGAAATTCAGCCCCTCTCAATCTCCAGGTCAATAGTTTTGGGAAAATCTTCACCATGTGCATTCCCCCGCTTGCCCCCACTCTCACTCTTCTCCACAATCATGGCTCCCTCACCTCTACAACACTCCTGTTTCTCCCCTAAACCAATCTCTGCACTTCTTTTTTTTTTTTTTCAGTGTGTCCTCTTCTCTCCTTTTCTTTGTGGAGTTTCTTCTGTCCATTTTCAGGTTGACTTCTGAGGTACTTAGGATGATCTGATAGTTACCTAATTGTGTTCATGAGATGAGATGATCCTATGGTTCTCCTACACCATGGCCATCTTTATTTCCCCTCTGTGTATTTTAATTGAACTATTTTAGGGGGTTTTATTTGGTATTAAGTCATAAAAATTCTTTATATTTTTTGGATATTAACCCTTTATTGGATATATCATTCGCAAATATCCTCTCCTATTCAGTAGGTCGCCTTATAATTTTGTTGATGGTTTCCTTCGCTGTGAAAAGACTTTCTACTTTGATATGGTCCTAGTAGTTTAATTTTATTTTTGTTTCCCTTGCCAGAGGAGGCTGAGGTAGAAAAATGTTTCCATGGCTACTGTCAAAGAAATTATGGCTTTGTTTCCTTCTAGAAATTTTATGGTTTCGGGGCTCACCTTTAGAACTTTAATCCATTTTGCATTTATTTTTGTGTATGGTATAAGAAAGTGATCCAGTTTCATTCAGTTGCAAGAATGAGTTTTGCATTTTGTCCAGTTTTCCCAACACCATCTGTTGAAAAGACTATCTTTTCCCCATCATACATCTTGCCTCCTTTATTGTAGATTAATTGACCATGTAGTATGGGTTTATTTCAGGACTCTCTATGCTGTTTCATTTATTTATGTGCCTATTTTTATGCCAACACAATTTTGAAGCTTTGCAGTATATTTTGAAACCTGGGATTGTGGGCACCTCATTGGCTCAGTCGGTTAAACATTTGCCTTCAGCTCAGGTCATGATCGCAGAGTCCTGGGATTAGTCCCACATTGGGCTACTTGCTCAGTAGGGTGTCCGCTTCTCCTCTCTCTCTGCTCCACCCCCTGCTCATGTGAGGTGAGAATACAGGCCTCACATGTGTTCTCTCTCTCAAGTAAAATCTCAAAAAAAAAAAAAAAATGGAACTCTTGGATTATGAAACCTCTAGCTTTGTTCTTCTTTTCCAAGATTTCTTTGACTTTTCAAGTCTTTTGTGGTTCCATGCAAATTTTAGGATTATTTGTTCTAGCTCTGTTTAAAATGTTGTTGGTATTTTGATAGGGATTTAATTAAATCTGTAAATTCCTTGGATAGTATGGAAATTTTAACAATGTTGATTCCATAAACATGGAATATCTTTCCATTTGCTTCAGTTTCTTTCATCAATGTTTTATAGTTTTTGGAATACAGGTCTTTCACCTCCTTTGTTAAGTTTATGCCTAGACATTTTATTCTTCTTGGTACAATTATAAATGGAATTATTTTCTTAATTCTTTTTCTGTTACTGCATTATTAGTGTGTAGAAATGTGACAGATTCCTGTATATTAATTAATTTTGTATCTTGTTACTTTATTAAATCTATTTATCAATTCTAGTTGTTTTTTGGTGGAATCTTTATGTTGTTATATATATATATATATATATATATATATATATATATATACACACACACAATATCATGTCATCTGCAAATAGTGAGTTTCACTTTTTCCTTACCAATTTACATGCCCTTTACTTCTTTTTCTTGTCTGATTGCTATGGCTAGGACTCCTAATACTATGTTGAATAAAAGTGGTGAGTGTAGACATCTTTTTCTTATTCTATATCTTAGAGAAAAAACTCAGTTTTTCACCATTGAGTATGAACTTAGCTAAGATATTACTTTACACTTTTCAAAGTGACTTAATATCAAAAATACAAGAAACAAGTCTTGGCAAGAATATAGAGAAAAAGAGACCCTGTGTGTTGTTGGTGGGAATATAAACTGATACTGTCACTGTGGAAAACAACAAGGAGGTTCCACAAAAACTTGAAAATAGAATTACTATATGACTCAGTAATTTCACTAATGGATGTTAACCCAAAGAAAACAATAACACTAATTTGAAAATATATATGCACCTCTGTGTTTATTGCAGCATTATTTGCAATAGCCAGTATATGGAAGCAGCTCAGTGTCCATCCATAGAAGAATGGATAATGAAGATGCTGTATATATACACAATAGGATATTTTTCAGCCATAAAAAAGAATGGAATATTGCCATTTGCAACAATATGGATGGACCTAGAGGGTATAATGCTAAGTGAAGTAAGTCAATATGAGAAAGATAAATGCCATATGATTTCACTCATAGGGAACAAATTAACAAATTAAAAAAGACCAAAAACAGAGAGACTCAAATACAGAGAATAAACTAGTGGTTGCCAGAGGAGAGGTGGAAGGGGCTATGGGTGAAATCGATAAAGGAGATTAAGAATGCACTTATCTTCGGGATGCCTGGGTGGCTCAGTCATTTACACATCCAATTCTTGGTTTGGGCTCAAGTCATGACCTCAGGGTTGTGAGATCAAACTCCATGGTGAGGCCTGTGTCAGACTCTATGCTCAGCATGGAATCTGCTTGAGATTCTCTCCCTCTTCCTCTCTCACCCCCTCTTACTCTATCCCTGCTTGTACTTCATGTGCATTCTCTCTCTCAAATAAATAAATAAATAAATAAATAAATAAATAAATAAATACAATCTTTAAAAAAAGAGTGTACTAAACGAGCACTGAGAAATGTATAGAACTATTGAATCATAAAGAGGAGAAAAAAATCCTGTTTTTTTTTTTTAATATTAAAATGTATGCCATTTCCACCAGCCAGCCAGAGGCAAATCTTCATGAGACAAGCATTTCCAAATGTTCCAAACTATTTTGCCCATAGGTTGGCACAGTACATAGAAAGTTGAAGACATGGAATAAATAATTACAACAAATTATTATCTTTGGCAGGAATAAAGGGAGGTTTTTCTTCTCCCTTTTACACAATGGGGTTCATACAAGCAAATTGAATGAGAATGATAGCATAGTATTTGCTAGCTTAAATGTTAACACCAAATCCACTATGTCTAATCTCTCACAATAAACCTTTTAGATTAATGCAATCATTGTCTCATGCTTCTGAAGAGGAAATCAAGAATCAGGAAAGAAATTCATATGACATAGTTAGGTGGAATTTTTACTTGACCTGCATCAGATACCATAGTCTATAAATGTGAAAAGAATTTATTGGTTTTCTGTAGTTAACACTAATGAAAATTCACTTTTTAAAAACAAGATTCTTCATACACACACTTTTCATTTATTCATTTTTAATATTATTTAAAATTGATTAGATCTAAAATATTTAAAGAGTTGCTGATAGAGATCAAAATAAAACAGACATTTTTGCCATGGAGGAATTCATGACTTCATAATAGCTAATAAAACTAACGATTTATATAACTTACTGAGCACTGTCTACATGCCATGCACACACATATTTACATGTATTAATTCACTTACTATCACAGTATTACCATGAAAAAGGGAATGCTATTATCCACGTTTCACAGATGAGAAAACTGAAAGGCAGGGAACTTAAATAACCTGTTAGTAGTATTTTGGAAATCATAGCAATGGGGGGATATAAATTCTAAAGGTGCAGTCAGCTATTTTTTGCCCCTTTTCCTGAAACAGAAATATGGGCTCCAAATCCTTCCTACAGAACCCTGCAAGGATTCTTTCACCATCAATCACTATGATGACTTACTGCAAGATAATTGCCTTAGAATTCAAACAGAAGCATTAAATTCTTAGCATTTTCCTCTCTTCACTCTGTCCTCCATCCTGTAGTGCTATAGTCTCTAAATAGAAGCTTTTCTATCCAAACAATATACTTACCCCAGGGATCCTTATGCTCAGATATGGTTCTGGTGTCGAAGTCTTTGACTCAATTTACTTAGATGAGAAATATATACCATAAATATTATTCAAATTTTTCTAGAGAATAAAGAAAAAATGGAAAGAATTCCTGTTTTATGAACCTGAAAATGTTATAATATGAAAGGAAAATTATAGACCAATAACTCTCATCAATATATATGCATTTATAATGCATTAGAAAATTGAATCTGTGACACACAGAAATAATTATACCTTTTAACCAAGTAGTGTTTATTACAGGCATAAAATGTTATTTTAACATTTATAAATCAATTAGTGTATTTTACTACATTAATATAAATATGAGAAGGATCATAATATTATCATATTAAATACAAAAATGACAGAATTCAATATCCATTCATTGTTTTAAAAAATCATTTTAAGAAACTAGGGATATAATGAAACTTTCTTAAGGTCCCTGGGAGCCTCAGTCAGTTAGGTGCCTGACTAGATTTCAGTGAGGTCATGATCTCAGGACTATGAGATTGAGCCTTGCATAGGGCTCCATGCTGGACATGGAGCCTACCTCGGATTCTCTCTCTCTACCTCTGCCTCTCTAATAAAAGTAATAATAATAATAATAAATTAAAAATTAAAAGAAATACAAGAAGAAAGCTTTCTTAATCTGATGAAAAATATACATAAGGGAAAAAAAGCCAACAGCAATCTTCCTACTCAACAGTAAAATACTGATTACTTCTGTAGAGATAAAAACCAAGAAAAAAGTTGTCCACCATCAGAATTTATATTAAAAACTGTAGGAGTAACTAGTCAGTTCAGTGAGGCAAGAGGGAAAATGTCCTAGAATTATTATATAGAATATAATTTAAAACTCACAATAATTTATAGACAGGTATTAAAATAAATAAATATATTTAATAAGGTAGTTGGATATGAAGACAGTACTTAAAAATCAATTCTAATTTTATATACAAGCAAAAGAGAGAAATTTAAAAATTTTAAAAGTCTACAATATTATTTTTAAAAAATCAATACCCAGAATACCAAAATGAGCAACTGAAACAAGATTTTAAACAAATGCAAAATATATGACTAGATGAAGTTCATAATCTGTGAAACTCAATAATTTAAAGATATAAATTTCTTCGTCAATCTGACAATTCAATGTAACTTCAATTTTTAAAAATTCCATCTGGGTTTTTTGCAGGAATTAACTGGGTGACTTAAAAATGTATATGAATATGCAAAGGGTCAAGAATAGTCAAAATATCTTTAAGAAAAATTAGAAAGCTAAAGGTCTTACACTATTTGCTATCAAAATCTATCATAAAGCATAAGTAATTAAGACTGTGCTATCTGTGTATGAACAAAGAAACTCACCAGTAATGCAATAGGAAAGTAAAGTGTATGGGGGTAGGTATGGTCTTTTCAATATTCAATAAAAGGTACTGGCTTATGTGGATAACCACCTGGAAAATATATCTTCACACTCACATCACATTTTACAAAAATAAACAGAAAGGAAAGAAGGAAGTGAGGGAAAGAGGAAGGGAAGGAAGGAAGAAAGAAAGAAAATTATTAGCTAAACTATACTAAATTTAAAAACTTCTGGGTACCTGCATGGCTCAATCGGTTAAGCACCTGAGGCTTGGTTTTGGCTCAGGTCATGATCTCAGGGTCCTGGGATCCAGCCCAGCATTGGTTCTCTCCACTCAGCAGGGAGTGGGCTTGAGGATTCTTGGTCTTCTTCTGCAACCCCCTACCCACTCACATGCACATTCTCTCTTTCTCTCTCTAAAATAAATAAATGAATCTTTAATAAAATTAAAAACTTCTTTTAAACTGAGATCATTAAGAGAATAGAAAGGCAAGTCACAAAATGGAAGGAAATATTTGTCTATACAAATGACTTTTATCTAGACTATTTAAAGAAAAATGCACACAAGGTATAAATGAGAAATGGCAAATACACAGAGAGTTCACAAAAGGAGACATCCAGATGGCTAATAAACATATGAAAAGATGTTCAACATCATTAGTCATCAGGCAAATGCAAATTTAAGCCTTAGCAACTACCACACACATGCCAACTGGCTAAAATGAAAGGGGCAAAGAATCCCAAACTTCTCTCAGAAAGCTAGGGACCAACTACATTTCGCATACAATAGTTACAGGATATATGAATTGGTACAATACTTATATTGATAGAATTCCTTTAGAGAAAAATGCAGCGTTATCTACTATCGCTGCAGATATGTGGAAACTATGACCCAACAATTCTACTTATAGGTACATAACCAATAGAAATGCATGTTTTCCTAAAGAAAGCTACTAGAGAGTTTATAGTAGCATAAATTAAAACAGCCCTCAACTCAAACCTACTCAAATACCCATCAATAGCAAAATGGATAAAATAAATAGTTTATTCACTCAATGGAATATTTGAAAGCAATGAGAGTACATAATCTCTAACCACATGCAACAAAAAGAAAGAATCTCACATAATAATTGAGATCAGGAGGCACAAAAGAATGCATATTGTATATATTTTTGTCTATATAAAGCGTAAAAAATAAGCAATATTAATCCATGCCGTTGGAAGCCACCATGGTGATTCTGTTTGGGCAAGTCAGAAGGTACTGGAAGTGGTAGAGGGCGGGAAAAAGGTGGTTCTGGGTGACAGGGATGCTCTCCACTGGGCCCTGGTTACACGGATGTGTGCAGCTTGTGAAAACTCTGCCAGCTATAAAGAATTCAGTATGTGTACTTTTTATACATATATGTTATGCTATAATACAGGGATTCTAAAAATAATTTAAAAATAAAAGCCACCACCTGGATGGTGTTTAAAAATCTCTAGATTCTAAAGTAATTAAAAATTACAGGTTTTAGTTCACAAGTCAAAGAGATTTAAAGAAAATTTAAAACTTTTAATTTAAAACATAATTCTCTTTTATTAACCTGATTTTACTTTCTACATCTTAATAGAATGAATGGTTTTATTAAAAAATCATTTTTAATTAAACTTTTGCACACCTATGCAATTCCATCAATGAATTTGCAAACAGGTTGCCATGAATATTTGCCACCTGGTACTGATTTTGTAGAAATAAGAAAGTGAGTAACAAAATTCAACTCAAGATTTTTACTACAAAAAAAATAAAATAAAATATTGCTATTCTAGCTATTATGTGTCTCTATGAAGATTTAAAAAGTAAATGCTTAAATTATAGAATTTAGTTGAATGCCTTTTAAAAAGAGTATTTTTAGTCACTGTGATATTCTTTTCACCCTACATCTTAGACAATACCTTTGGGTCCATTTATGCCCTTCGGGCTTCTACTCCCATTTTTCTAAGCACCGGATTGACATAAATATCTCATTTTCCTTTGAAAACATTTAGTGAAACCCAGTGTCAATCTAAGGACAAACTGTGATGTACTGAAATGGATCATCAGTGCCTCCACAACCGTATTTCTTCCACGCTCTCTGTCTGCCCCCCACCACCAGGTATCCTACATTCACCCGGTCTGTGCCCATGGAGACATCATGCTGAGCCAGCCCTCCAGGGGTCAAGCACTATGTCAAACTCCTCCTGTCCTTCCTATAAACAAAGGTCGTCAATCTTCTAGTCCATTCTCTCAGGACCAAGTCTACTTTCCTCAGGGAAAAAATAAAATTAATCTGACCTATAACCTTATGTATAAATGTACAATTGCTACTCTGCCCAGGAAAAGTCCTCTTGAGAGGTTCACAAAAATAAGCAATTCCAAAATATTTGTATGTTACACATAAATAATAATCAAGTTTGAGTAACAATTGTTCAGAACTGCAACTAACCAGTGAGATGTTAGCCATCTTGGTTTAATCTTCTGCATAAAAATTTACCATATCTTTTTAATTGTTTAAGGTCTCTCTTTTGAGAAGCTGATTATTTGAAACTCTAATTCACTGGAACTTATTTTTCACATTTTAGTTTTCTAATATAGTCTAGAAATGCCAAGCTTATTGGAATGCTCTGACCTTTGAGATTAATAACTCCGTTTTAAATAATTTATCAGAGTGGTTTAGTGTCTAAAAGAATGTCTGATATAAGTTTTATCCACAATATTTGGGATAGCAAAGTATCATACTATTTTTTTTTTACCTTTTTTACTTAAAAACATGATCAAAACTAAAAAAAAGAAGGGTCTACCTTAAGATCTTCATATAGAAATTCATAACTGTCAGTTTAGGCTTAAAAAGCTCTCCATTCTCGCTGTGACATTTTCTCAGCACCCAGATGAATGCTGTGTATATGAAAACCAGTTTCTTTGAGAATTTCATCTATTTTATAAAGTTACTTAAGATTCATGGGAATTTCCAGTTGAATATAATCAAAGGTAGAAAAATGGTACAGACATTATGACTCAGCAGTTGTTTTAGAACATGAATACTCTAAAGGTCTTGACATTTATTTCCTTATAAAGGGTATTTACTTCCTCATTATATATTTATAATACGAGAGAAGAAGGTAAAACATATACCCTGCAAAACATTTTGTATTATTGCAAAAGGCATGGGAAGTCTACGGGTGGGGTAATGAAGACCGGAAAGGAAACAAGGTCGCTAGGCACTGAGGTCATGGTCCTGAGCAAAGTCTGAGACAGGAACACTACCTAGAAACTAAGAGAGACTATGAGAGTCAGTGAGATGAATTGTGGAAGAAGCCAGATGTTGTGGAGCTAACACAGCCACGAGTGAAAGAGTTGCTAACATCCTGTTAAGTGAAAACAGCAGCTTACAGCAAAATATATAAGATATTAGCACTCCAAGCAAAATGACAGCAAAAATACTCAAAGCATTACTATAAACAGCACAGTATCTGACATATGTTCTTGTATTTTCCTGCTCCCATACTCCCTCTCTGTCTCTCCCATCTATCCCTAAACAAAGACATTTGTAAAACCCTCTGAAAGGATACGTATGAAGCAAATAAGAGCATCACCCTTGCTTACAGACTTCCAGAAGAAAGAAGGAGAAGACTTTGGTGGTGGGGCCAGGGGAGTGCTGTTGAAAGGATACCTTAGGTTTAGAGATCTACTATTATTATCATGCGTCAATTCTTATAAGGACAAAGCATTCGCGTGCTAATTTTACAAAACCCAAGAATTTAAAACTATAAATAAAATAAAACAAATGACTGATTCAATCAGCAAATAAGAAATGAGAAGCCACAACCTTCCATAAGTTAGGAGTAAGTGTTCAGGGTAGAGTAACAAGTACACAGAAAGAGTTTCAGCCTCCAGATCCCAGGGTACACCTCCTCTGCCTCGACGTGCGCTCCCGTTCATTCAATAGATACTAACTGACCTACTGTGTGCCTGGGACCACACAGCTGTTGGTTCTGCGATGACTCCTGATTGTGGGGAAGATACGCAGTCAGAGTACAACACGATATGATCTACTTGGTGATCTGCGCTTGGGAGGCCTGCATCCAATCATAATATTTTATGTGTGCCCTACAAGGTGAGGAAAAATGTAGGAAAAGACTTTTGGAGGAAGGACTTAGTGAAGTGAAGAAGGATTTGTGGAGAACAGGCTACTCCAATGTGGATGTGAGAAGTGTTAACCTGTATCAGGCCACCTTGTTGTGTGATGTGTTATCTCTAGAAAGGCCTTGAAATATTTCCAGTTTCCTTGAAGTCGGTCAAGACAAAAGCTGAACATGGTGAACTTTTAGCAAAGTTAGACCTTCCCGGAACATAATTCCCTTCGAATGGGATTCATGGAATTGCCAGAAGAAACCACCAGACTCACGAATGTAAACAGAAACTCCCCTCTAGTCTGTGTGTGTCCACAGGGATTTTCACCAACTTTCAGCACCTTGATGATATTTCACATGATCATCAAAACCGATGGGCAATTGCAGTACCCGTGGAGACCACAAATGGGTGCACTTCTAATGCTGATATTGATAGATTTAAGATTGCGTACATAGGAGATGACCAGTGTGTGCATTTTCATGGGATTGCTTTCTTACTAAAATTCAGCATTTTTTAGCCTTGTATCTGTTTTAATTTCCCACCTGGCTCAAATACAGGCATTGAAGATTTTTCCCCAAAGGTAAAGCCTATTCTGACTCCCAGCCAATCCTGACCAAATCAAAGAAAATATTTGGGAATTAACTTGGAAGAGCAGCTGAGATCAAGAACTAATGTGTAGTGGATTTGATGATGTGCCCACTAAAATTACAATATAAAAATTTTGGCTTCGGGTTCTGTTTCCAGCTTGATACGCTATCAGAACCTGCCAAAATTGGAAATGGTTTCTCTCTCCTGGCCCTCCGTAACTTGATTACTTTATATGGAACAAGATAGCAATTTTAGGTACTTGGGCCAGATGATAATTTTAAGTAAACAAGAGGTGGAGCCTGGCCAAGTAACTTCCCTATCAAAATCTCCCGATCAAATGTCACGCCCGGATGGTACCTGGGCTTTCTCCTCTGTCTTTCTGAAAGTGAGATTCTTCAACTCTCAGAGTGGCTGTCAAATGAAAGCAAATATGCACTTAGGTAAGGAGAGACTTTATCAGAGACCATTGCAATGGGGAGAACGCTTAACCATAAATCTCCAAGTGTCTCAAAATAAAAACAGAAAAAGGCCTGCAAGGCAGAAAACGTAGTCTTCTCAACGTTGACATCTTCCAAACAAAAGCAGAATAATCTCAACCAGGATACAGACATGGAGGCACTAAGCTACAGGACATTTCCATCACCACAAGATCCCTTTTGGAACCACACCCACTTTTCTCCCACTTTCCCTGCCTACTCAGCCCTGGCAGCCACTGGTAACTTCTCCGTCTCCATAATTTTGCCATTTCAAGAATATTACACAATGAAATAATATGTGGCCTTTTTTCAGTCACCAAAATTCTGGGAATTCATTCAAGGTTGTTGCACAGATCAGTAGGTTTGGTTCATTTCTAGTGTTGAGAAGCGTTCCACCCTATGAATGCACCAGGTTTTGTTTGTTTGTTTTTCAAAGATTTTATTTATTTATTCAAGAGAGACACAGAGAGAGAGAGGCAGAGACACAGGCAGAGGGAGAAGCAGGCTCCATGCAGGGAGCCCGACATGGGACTCGATCCCGGGACCCCAGGATCATGCCCTGAGCCAAAGGCAGGTGCTCAACAGCTGAGCCCCCCAGGCGTCCTGAATGTACCAGTTTTAACATTCATTGATTGAAGGGCCATCGAGTTGTATACAAATTTTGGGCCGCTTGAGAAAAGCTCCTGCAAACTTTGTGTAAAGGCTTTTTGTGTGAACATGATTTTTTTATTTTTCCAGAATAAGTGCTCAGAAGTGCATTCCTGGGTTTTATGATAATCAATATTTCATTTACTAAGAAAGTGAGAAATAGTCCCCACAATGGCCATGCCATTTTACAGCCCCAACAGCAACGCACAAGGGACCGAGTTGTCCCGCACCCATGTCAGCATCTGGCATCATTGGTATTTTTTATTTTTGTCATTCCGATAGGTGGGTAGCAATACCTCAGTAGAGTTTTCATTAGCATTTTCCCAGTGGTTTATAATATTGAACATTTTTCATGTGCTTACTTGCTATTTATCTTCTTTAGTGAAAAGTCTATGTATGTTGACCATGTTATAATTGGATTGTTTGTTACTATTGAGTTTTGAGGGTTCGTTTGCAAGGGTTGTCATAGCAACATACCACAGACCGGGTGACTTAAACAACAGAAATTTATCTTCTCATGTGTCTGGAGGCTAGAAGTACAAGATCAAGGTGTCAGCAGGGCTGGTTTCTCAGGAGGCCACTCTTCCTGGCTTGTACGCAGTCATCTCCACCCCGTGTCTTCACGTGGTCTTCCCTCTGGAGTGTATCTGTGTCCTATAAGGACACCAGTCATATTGGATTAGGGCCCATCCTAGTGACTTCGTTTTAACAAAATTACCTTTATAATTATGCCATTTCAAAGTCCTTGGGGAAAGGAGAATGACCCATTAGAAGGATTGAACGATAGTCATGAGCCTGGCTGGAGAAAATGAGTAGGAAGCTAGTGAGACAGACCTGCTCAGGCCAGGCCTAAGTGGCCACATTAGGCAGTTTGAACGTCACCCCACAGTCAATGGGAAAGGCGTGACGCTGAGTCACATCCACCTCCCAAGTGCTGTCACATTTCTTGAAGGAAGTCCACTCTAGATTTAGTGTACTGATGGTTTTCAACATGAATCAGTGTTAAACATTTTTTTTAAGATTTTATTTATTTATTTTAAAGAGAGGAGGAGAGTAAGGGGGAGGGAGGAGAGTAAGGGGGAGGGAGCATGAGTCGGGGAGGGATAGAGGGAGAGAGAGAAGCAGACTCACCGCTAGGCAGGGATGGATCCCAGGACCCTGACCTTTGGATCACGACCTGAGCCAAAGGCAGATGCTTAGCCTGAGACCCAGGCACCCTAGTGTTCAATATTTCTGACCTCAGTGGTTTCAGATGAGAAAGTCAATGTCTTTTTAATTGTTTTTTCCGCTATCAGTTAGGTGTCTTTTTTTTATTTTTTTTTTTTTCTGGCTGCATTTTAGATTCTTTCTTTCTCTTTAGTTTTCAGGACTTGAACAATTTGTCTTGGCATGGCTTTGTTTGGGTTTATTGTGTTCGGTGTTTTCTCAGCTTCTTAAATTCATAATTTCTTTTTTCTCTTTTCACAAACTGTGGAAGATTTTAACCATTTTTTTTAATTACTTCTTCAGCCTTGTACTTCTTATCCTCCTCTTTTGGGACTCTCATGACACAAATGTTGGCTCAGTTGTTGGAGTCCATCAAGTCTCTAAATCTGCACATCTATTTTTCATCTACTTTCTGTTTTTCAGATTAATTTCTATTGTTCTATGTCAGAATTTGCTGATTTTTTCCCTCTATCTTCCCCATTCCTATTGAGATCATTTACTGAGCTTTTAATTTTGGTTATATTTTTTCAGTTCTAAATTCTCTTTGGTTATTCTTTATAGCATCTATTTCCTTGCTCAGGTGTAGTATTTTTTAATTTGTTTTAAGCATTTAGTAATTGCTTGTTGATGCAATTTTATAATGGGTGCTTTAGGATGCTTGTTAAATAATTCTAACATCCCTGCCAGCTGGGTTTTGGCATCTATTAATTGCCTTTTTCTCATTCTATTAGAAATTTACGTTTTCTTGATATGACGTTATTTTTTTTAATTAAAACCTAGATGTTTTGGGATTAAGTAATAGGATACTGAATTTTATATAGACCTACTGTTTTAATAAATAAGTAAATAAATAAATAAATAAATAAATAAATAAATCTACTGTTTTATGTGGCTTTTCCTGACACTGCTCTGGCATGCAGAGATGGGTGCTGCCCCATTATTTCTAGGTAGAAGTCCAGATTCCCCTTCTTCGGGAGGAGGTTCCTGATTATTGCTGGAATGGGTGGAATTTCTGGCTTCCTAAGTGGGTTCCACTGATGCTATAGCGGCAGTAGCATCATTACTGCCGGGTAATGATGAGAATCCCAACTCCTCTCAGCTTCCCCTGACATCTGCACAGTGGAGGAGGAGAAGTACCTCATTAATACCAGGAAGAGTTGAAGTCAAAGATCCCCAATTGTTTCCATGAACCTGACTGGGGAGGGGAAGGAGCACTCCTTGCATCAGTTCCACGCTTGGTCTTCTCTAACACGTACCTGCGAGGGGTAATAGGGCACCTTGTACAACCTGGCAAGTATAGAAGTTCAGGTGCCCCATCAGCCTTTGTTGATGGCGTGGAAATGAGGTAACATTTTTTCTATGTTATTTTCTGGTGTAGAGCAGTTATTGCTTAAAATTTTTCTGTCTTGTGAGATCCTTTCCTGACCCTTTGGCCAGATAGAACAGGCCTTTGGGAGGACACTTCTGTCCATATCTGTTGATCTTTCCAGGTTGCCAACTTCTTCATCTCCAAGTGTATATGAAGAAAAAGTGAAGACCTCGACATAGGGTCCTTTCTCGGGCCCCAGCCAGTCTGCTCACCTTTACTCACCTGTCAGAGTCTTCTTATGTTTGTTTCATATATAAATATAGGTTTCTTCACTGTACTTAGTGAAAGGAATAGAGGAAATACGTCTGTTCTATCTTCCCAGAATCAGAAGTCTCTCTTTAAGTTTTTAAGTTTAATTTACAAATTATGGTACTCTGGTACTCTGTTTTATTCAAGTAAATTCTAAAACTTTAAGATTTTTTTAGCTTAGCAAATTGAATTTCTTAAATAATTCAAGCTGTATTTACAAATTTAATATATTCAGAGGTTTTTTCTTTCTTTTACCAAATTCAAATGATCTCTAGTACGCAAAATGTTGGCCAGTACTTAAATTATTTGAACTAATACTAAATTACTTTAATTTTTCTAATGTTTACAAACATACCCAAATCATCTTTTACATGTTGAATTAAAACTTCTAACAAGTGATGCCTGGGTGGATCAGTGGTTGAGCGGCTGCCTTTGGCCCAGGGTGTAATCCGGGGGTCCTGGTATCAAAACCTGCAGGGAGCCTGCTTCTTTGCCTCTTTCTGTGTCTCTCTTGAATAAATAAATAAAATCTTAAAAAGAAAAACTTCTAACAATAACATTACGTATATATTTTAGGTGGAAGTATAAGATTATTCTATTGTATATCAAAGTATCTTTAATATTTAAAATATTTAAGTAAAAATCATACTCATTTTTCTAAACTCAACAAAATATTTGTAGTGAAATAAGTTTAATATATTTTATTATCTATAAACAGAAGTCTGAACCTTTCCAGGGTGAAACAAGAACTCACTAAGAAACCCTTTTATTATCCCAAACATGTTGGAATAACCATGTCAGCAGCTAAGTTTACACGTTGAGTATTTGGAAAAGGGCATAAAACTCAAAGCTGTGATTATTCAGTGACTTTTCTTACTGCAAAGACACGTTGAGGTCCTTACAGTGACGGGTCTTTTCTGGATTCATGACACATCATTGTTTAATTCTTATAACTGATTGAATCTGATAGCTCCCACAGACTGTGGCTAACTTTCTTTACTGTTGAGTTTGACTTTCCAATGTTCCCACATTTTTATTATTTTTATATTTAATGCCTTCCCACCTGACATAAAAGGCATAGTAGTATCATTTCACTATATTGTATACCCTTATAGTTATTTTTCTTACTTCTGCTAACTTTGTCACTAAATTAGAATTGATAGATTTCCTGTATCTTTTATATTTTTTCCTTTCAAGCACTTTTCTTCACTGCACATATATAGACAGTCCCCAAAGTTATGATGGTTCAGCATATAATTTTTCAATTTTATGATGGTGCAAAAGTGATATGGATTCAATAAAAAATATACTTCAGATTTTGACTGTTGATCTTTCCTGGGCAAGGGATATGTGGTACCATGCTCTATCATGATGCTGGGCCATAGCAGAGAGCCACAGCTCCCAGTCAGCCACTCAGTCACAAGGGCAACTGATATACTTACAACCATTTTGTACCCATACAAATATTTTGCTTTTCACTTTCAGTATTCAATAAGTTACATGAGATATTCAACACTCTATTATAAAATAGGCTTTGTGTCGGATGATTTTGCCAAACTGTAGGCTAATATGTGTATCATGAGCTCATTTAAGTAAGGCTAGGCTAAGCTACCATGTTCAGTAGGTTAGGTATGTATTAATGCATTTTTCAGCTTATGACATTTTTTAATTTATTATGGATTTATCAGAACACAACCCCCCTGTAAGTAGAGGGAGATCTCTATATTAAGGGAGCACACAGTATGCTTACCCATGTCCCCAGCTGCTAGTTGGACAGGTATTCCAACAGACTAGTCACCAACTATTGTGAATCCACTCCCTGAGTAGCTGAGTATTCATGCTACCTAGAGCCCAAAAATGATGATCCCTTCCTTACCCACCAAATTACATTATCTTTGTTCAGGTTGAGTTCACTGCAATCTACTTAGAAATTATAGTAAATACAAATTGGCGTGGCTTCCCGGCTTGCCATAATTTCCCAGCAGCCAGGTCCATGCTATCGTCCCTTTCAAGGGGGAACTCCTTCACTCACACGTTAATCATTGTCTGTAATAGGGGCTTACAATAAAAATACTCTGAATTACCCATGATCTAGAAACGAGTGCATGACCCAGTCTGGATAAACATAGTGTCTCTAGCACAACACTGTGCTGCAAAAGTTGGAATAAGCAGTGTGTACCCAGAGTTCATTCTCTGAATTTCTTTCCCAAGTGTTGCTGAGGGTAAAAGCCTCTTCTTTTCTGGTAATGAAGCTGTAAAAAGCTAAGCCTAGAGCTTCCAATGATCCCTCCAGGATCATATGGAAAAGTGGTCCGTGGTAGAGGAGTCTTAATGTAATACACAGGAAGACAAGGAAAGGTCCTAATGGCATGAGAGTTCTGCTTCTAGTCATTTCCATTTATATTTCTGCAATTTCTGGTTACATAAGCCAGCATAGCCTTCAGTTTCCCTCAGAGGGTTCAGGGTTGTTTGTCACGAGCAGCAAGTGTGCCCTAATCACAGTGTGAAGCCTTCCTCAGCTGACAGGTTAGCTTTATATTCATATTCCTTTCTACCTATTCTCACACCCACTTGAATCATAAATACATGAGATTTATGTTAGATACTGTAACAGGTTTTAAACATTTATAATCAGAAAAAATTATCCATACTCAAAAGAAAGGCACTAACGTGGCTTGATGTCCTATTTGCAAATTGAAAACAGTTGGCCTATTTGTGGAATTACCATGCTAGAAGGTTATGGTTATTTTTTCTTGGTTTGTGGGGTTCCCAGTAGCATTATAATGATGTAAATTAATATGATTTTATTTCCCCAGAGGATATCATCTATGCTATTCATTCATTCTAAACCAAAACAAGTCAGAGAAAAAGAAGTATAATTTGTCATTGTGACTTTCCAGAATTTGCTTAGCATCCCAATTTTTTTATATTAGCTTTTTCTTTTCAGTTCCATTTATAGTATTCCAAAACTGCTGAGAAATTATCCCCTCAAAGAAAATAAGTTCATATTCTTAATAGCTGTGCTCAGATAAGGACACTAATCTATGCCTTACAGAATTATTCTAAAGATAAAATGAGTTGTCTTATCTCTCCAATTACCCTGAAAAGCTCCTTGAGAATAAAAATCCTGTCTTCTACTTATTTTTCCCTTACCCTGTGCCAGCAGAGAATATTCTTCTCCAAAAAGGCCCACACAATTCTCATTGACCAATTAAAAGTATGGTATAGGTGTCTTCCTGTTCTGAGCGTTTCAGTTCTAAAGCTATCAGGTAAGTAAAGTCTCTACTGGGAGACATGAGGGGTTGCCTCAATGGTCCAGAGCAGGGTATTGGGATCAAAATAGAGTGGAGATCCTGTCGCTGAAGAAAGGACAGCAAGATGGGGGGGGGGTGTCAGGGTTCAAACAATGTTGGAATCCAAGTAGGGTGAGGAATGACCCCATGATATTGGGAAGGTGAGTATCCAGGAATGTAGAAATAGAGGCTGAGCGGGATAGCATCCCCACAGAGGAAGGAGTGAAGACAGAGATGGGAGACTGGACACATACAAGGAGACTGAGTAATAAAAGAATCAGAGCCCCTCGGACAAATGGTTTATTCCAGGTTTGGACAGGGAAAGTACATGATTAGCCTGGAACACATTTTTATTTTAGAAAGTAAGGAAGTGCTCAGAAAACAATGGGAACACATCAAAAGGACAGAGTAGCCAGCTCGAATGAGCTCAACTTGGCCAAATCCAGGAACAATATGAGCATCAAAAAAAAAAAAAAAAAAAAAAAAAAAAAGATAGTAGCAGCGGAAAAAAAAAATATATATATATAGTAGCAGCGGATTATAGCCCTTTGCCTTTGTGGGATGTATTGAAGGAAGAGAATGTTTTTAAGAACCTCAACAAAGAAATTTGGCTGGAGCGCTCCGCAAATTGGAGAGGGATAACGAGTCAGAAAGGCAGCCATGAACTGTATTGTATAGGACTTTGGGAGCCCCACTCAAATTTTTGGCTTATTCTGAGTAAAATAGAAAGCCACTGGAGGTTTTATTTTTGTTTTTGTTTGTTTTTAGTCTTTGACACAAAAAGCGAGTAGGTCTGTAGCTTGATGAATTGTACATACACCCACTCCCGTCCCACATGTATTTGCAAGCACCATGGAACTACCACACTAATCAAGTACACACTTCCAGAAATCCAAGAGTCTTTTTTCATTTAACGTCCCTTCTCCCCTCAGAGGTAACCACTAATTTGGCTTCTATTAAGGAGACTTGTTTCTCTGTTTTTGAACTTCATAGAGAAGATAAAATAGGCAGGTTTTGCTTCAGTTTTCTTTTGTTAATATATCTTTGACACACATATCATATTTTGTTAATATATCTTTGTTCTGCACATACCAGGGTTTTTTTTTTTGAGATTGCCAAGATTACATGAATATATCACAATTTATCCATTCTTCAGTTGTCGGGCATTTGGGTGGCTTCTAATTTGAGACTATTGTGAATAAAACTGCCAGGAATATTCTTGTACATTTCTTCTTTTGTACAGATGCCCTCATTTTTTATTGGGTTTATAACTAGAAGTGGAATTGTTGGATCATAGGGTAAGTATATTTGGATTTGGTAAAAACCGCTAATAATTTTCCAAAATGAATATACCAATTTATAGTCCAACCAGAATATATCACATATGATGCATAAAGTGTAAACATATAACGTCCTGGCTAACGTTATCAGGCTCTTTAATTTGAGTCATTATTTTGAGGGTTTTTAGCACTACATCATTTAATTTATATTTTCCTGATAACTAACAAAGTCGAGCAGCTTTTCACATGTGTAATAGCCATTAGACCACCCTTTGTTTTCAAGTGTCTATTCAAGAAACTCTTCTCACTTTTATTTATTAGGTTGGTTTTTGGGATTGGTTGTGTTTTTTTGTTTTTTTTTTTTTTGTTTGTTTCTTTTTGTTTGTTTGTTTTAGAAAAATTGAGTTGTAGAAGCTCTTCATTTATTCGACATGTGAATCCTTTTTGAGGTGGACATTGCCAGTATCTTCCCTCAGTATGTGATTTGCTGTTTCACTTTCTTAACGGTGCCTTTTAGTAAACGGAAATTTCTGCTTTTAATGAAGTCCGATCTATCTATTCTTTTGCTCTATGGTTAGTGCTTTCGGGTTCTCTTTGAGAAAGTTATGCCTACTCTGGAGCTTCAATGATATTCTATTTTTATAGAATTAAATTGTAAATGTAAATTATCATTTACATATTTACATAAGCTTGTGATTGAGTTTTATTTATGGGTTTAGTAGAGGTTAAGGTTCATTTGTTTCCATATGGATATCCAATTGGCCCAACATTATTTGTTGAAAAAACATTCTTTCTCAACTGAACAGCAGTGGTACTTTGTTGTGTATCAAATTAAAATGTGCATGGAATTTTGGTTCTGTTTCATTATTTGTTTATCCTTGCACCAACATCACAGCATCTTAATTTCATTCTTTTACGATAAGTCTCAAAACATTACCAATATGAATCCATTGACTTGTTTGTCTTTAAGATTGTTTTGGCTATCCTGTGTCCTTTGCATGTCCATATAGATTTTAAAATCTACTTCTAAAGCTTTATACTCACATATTAACACAAATTCTCTCAAAGAAGAAAACTTGCTGGAACTTCTCTTTTTACAAGATTATACTGAGTCTGCAGCTTAGTTTGGGAAGCACTGATACCTGTATAATATTGAGTCATTTAATCCGTAAGTGTGGTTAACCTGTACATTTACTTAATGAGTCACTAACTTCTCTCAACTATGTTGCAATTTTCAGTGTATAAGTCTTATATATCCTTAACAAGATGCTTTGATCCCATGGTACATAGTATATTTTGATTTTATTTTGCAATCTGTACTTCTTATATTGAAAAATTATTTCTGTACATAAACTTTGTATCCTTTGTGTATTGACCTTATATATATGAGCATACCCAGTTTGGATTCTTTTAAATTGATCTTGCTAATTCACCTAATAACTCTCATAGTTTTTTGGTAAAGGCTTTTGGATTCTCTATTTATACAATCATGTCATTTGCCAGTTTTACTTCTTCCTTTCAAATGTTTTAATCTCTTATTTATTACCTTGCCTTATTGCCCTGTCAAAGCTTAACAAAAGGTTCTAAGTAGGGGAGACACAGGATAACATATCCTTGCTATTTGAGGTAAATAGTCCACAAGGAAAAAGAATGGAGAAGCGCCTGCAATTATACTCCTATTTCAATAGTTTAGCCCAACGATGATGGTGGCTTTGACTAGGGAGATTGCTGTATAGGTGGGAAGAAGTAATCACATTCTAAATATACTTGGAATGTAAAATCAATAGGAATATCTTTTTTCTATTTTTTTTTTATTTATTTGAGAGAGATCATGAGCAGGGGGAGGGGCAGGGGAAGAGGGAGAGGGACAAACAGCTTCCCAGCTGAGCATATAACCAAGGGGGGGCTCCATGCAGGGGTGATCCCAGAACCCTGAGATCATTACCTGAGCCAAAGTCAGATGCTTAACTGACTAAACCACCTAGGTGCCCCATCAACAGGAATTTCTGATATGAGGTATGATTCTAAGGGGAGCCCTGAAGGACTCTGGCTTTTGGTGTTCTTTGAGCAACTACATAAAAGAGCTATAATTTACTAAGGTGAAAAGACAAGGAAAACTAAGTTGTAGAACTAAGAACAGACATTGCGTATTCACTTTTCAGCATTTAAATTTGGAGTTACCTATTAGATTTCTCAGTAATAGGTTGAGCTCATAGCTACGCATAATCTAAAGTTTAGGAAAGAGGTTTTTATTAGTCCTTTAGATACATGTTTGGTAATCATCAGCATATAAATGGTATTTAAAACTACAGAGAAGGGACACCTGGGTAGCTCAGCAGTTGGACGCCTGCCTTCAGCTCAGGTCATGATCCCGGGATCCAGGATCGAGTCCTGCATCGGGATCCTATGAGGAGCCTGCTTCTCCCTCTGCCTATGTCTCTGCCTCTCTCTCTCTCAGTCTGTGTCTCTCACGAATAAATAAATAAAATCCTTTAAAAAAATAAAAAAAAAATAAAACTACAGAGTATTTGAAATAAATGCAGTGAAAGAAGAGGAAAAGCATAAAGACTTAGCTGTAGGACACACCAATATTTATATAATAGAAGTATTAAAGAAAAATAGTGAAGCCAGGGTGCCCGAGTTGCTCTCAGTGTAGCATGTGACTCTTTTTTTTTTAATTTTTATTTATTTATGATAGAGAGAGAGAGAGAGAGGCAGAGACATAGGCAGAGGGAGAAGCAGGCTCCATGCACCGGGAGCCTGACGTGGGATTCGATCCCGGGTCTCCAGGATCGCGCCCTGGGCCAAAGGCAGGCGCTAAACCGCTGCGCCACCCAGGGATCCCTAGCATGTGACTCTTGATCTCTGGGTTGTGAGTTCAAGCTCCATGTTAGGTGTAGAGATTACTTAAAAATAAAATCTTAAGAAGAAAGAACATCAGTAAAGCTTAATGAAGGAACAGCTGCTAAGGTAAGTGAAAAACATAAATGGTATGTTTATCTCAGTCAATAGAGTAAAGTGTTTGAAAGGCAGCAAGAATGATCAATTATGTCTAATGTTGCTGATAGTTCTAGTAAAGTGAGGATTGAGAATTGATCATTGGACTTTACTACTTGAAGGTTATTAAATAATGGGAACTGAAACCCAGATTGGTGACTCTCCCACAAAAGTGATTCCACTTAAGTAAAAAGACCATCTACCAGAAGTAGAGCATATAACTTAGAATCGATAATCTCAGTGTCATCTGTCAACATAAGTGGATCATTTTTAAGTCAGAAAAACGTGGTAAGTGCTTAAATCAGTAAATGTTTCCAAATGGAAGCTATATATTTTTTTCTCATCATTATCTTCAAGTTTGGGCAAAGCTTGCCTTAATCCCCTAGTCTCTTCTGTCTGCATTTTTCCCATCTTTGAGTTCCTCTTCTTCACCCAAAGCAAGAAACACTCTAATGACCAAACAGAATTGCCTTATGCCTATTCACTCTGAAATGTAAAGAGCTTATTATATTCATCTTCCCAAAAGCACTTACATTTTAAAATAGAATTATTGCTTGAAAATAACTTTAATACATAGGAGTTCACCACTAATGGTGGAATTTTAATTATTACCTTGATTGATTTTATGGGCCCTTCATATCATGCCACTTGGCAGCCAATGGTTGAAATAAAGGCAAACTTTCCTGAAGAACCGAGGCACAAACTGCCAATAATCTAATACTATTACATATTTTTAAATTAATAAGGAGAGTTATCATTTAGAAAAATTCCCAAGCCTGTATCTGATTCCCACAGTAAAGGAAAAAAATATCCATGTTGTTATGTCCTACAATAACATAACTCGGTAAGTTTCTCTTGACTCCTAATTTCTTACATTCTTTCCAGATATATTTCCAATTACAAGAATGCATATGTCATTGGAATATTTATTTAGGTCTCTTATTAGAATTGTGCCCTTAGATTAAGACATGCCTGTTTTTAAACGGCCATATATTCTCTTTTGTGAATATAGCCTCCAAATATTTATCAGATGCATTGCCACTAATTTTTGTTAATGATTCATAAAGCATGTACACATAATCCTCAAATGTTCTCTTTCATAAAATTTGCTGATGCAAAGCAAAGGTCAATTCAATTCAGCTCAATACAGTCCTTTCTTTTTTGGCTAAGTCTTCCCTTTTAGCCCACTGCCAAAGACTGAAATCGTTTACTTTAATACAAATAATCTAAGTCAATCAAACTAACTTTTATAATTGAATCAAAGAGGCGGTTTTGGATGTATGATTCAGAGAAGTGACCACAAATATATGAAGCCCAAATTTACCTGATTGAAAAAATATGAGTAAATGCATTCTCCATCTCAGAGTGGGTTAATGATTAAGTGTAAGAGTATTGCATAGAGCAACAGATGTGCTATTTTTAATGCATGTATCACCCCAGCTCCTGGTCAGACCTTTAGAGATGAGATGTTTAGAGTATCTTTTAAGAAGCCTAACTTTTCCACACATTTTAAAGAGACTTAAAAGATTATCTATTAATTAAAACACTTAAGCATCTTGTTTACTTTCAGGAAATGTGGAATTCAATAAATCAAGCAAAATTTACCATAGTGCAGTTAGAGCAGACCTATTTAAAATGTTTCCAAAGTTAGATCATGAAATACTTTCTAAGCGTCATTCCTATACCCTTGAAAGTGTATTTCCATCAACCAAAACTAAGGTTACATTATGAAGGGAGATGCTTTTAAAATTCAGATTTGTCTTGCTCTGCTGTAAATGTAGGAGCCTTTGAATCTTTTTCCTAAGGAAATGATATAAAGCAAATAAAAAGGAAAAAGTTCTATTAAAGGTAGAGGAGGTATTAAATTTATTTGTCATCTAAAATACAATTTTTTTTTCAAGTTACCAGATTCAGGGATTATTTACTCTCCTGAAATACTATTAAAAAGTCTATCACAAAAAAAATAAAAAATAAATAAAAAAAAGTCTATCACAGAGATATTTGCAAATAGACTCAGATAAGGATGTTCATTCTCTAAACTATTTTTCAGCATAATTTAATTGACCTTCCACAGAAGAAACAAGCAACCTTTGGTAGTGAATTAAATTGTAATCTAATTTTCCCAACTTCCTTTGGGATAGCAACTTCCAGGAAATTGCTGTGGTAAGTGAAACTCAGAAATTTGGTTCTCAATATTGTAATCAAACTTCTTAAAATTGAGAAACAGCAAAATTGCAGAGTTATTTATTTTAAATAGTTTAACACCTGCATTGAAATTTTGTAGGCAAAAAAAAAAAAAAAGAAATTTTGTAGGCAAATCAATATAGAATATTTTACGAAGGTATTATGATCTATATCAACTAAACCATTTTTAAGGCAATTATAATTGATTGCATAACTGGAAGAGGTAATAGTAGAACTGATTTACTGGTCCTGGAAGTGTGAGGTGAAAAAGATTAGGATCTTAGAAGGAGAGGGGGCAGTCACATAAAAGTTTTATGCAAAAAAAAAAAAAAAGTTTTATGCAAGACTCTTCAATTCTATATTGGAAAAAGAATAAAGGTGTGGGGGGGAACTTGTTGCAATGTGAGAGATAAGGGACACACCTGTTTGGGTGGGCAGAAGGCACGAAGAAAATGTCTCTCCTGTGAACTCCCAACTATGAACTAGCCCTCATTTAATTCTGGGCCTTCCTTCCTACTACCCAGGTGATTCACAAAACCTCAAAACAAAGATTTGATTTTAAGTAGTCCATGACTGGGCACCAACCATACAGTTAGAAGCAAGAATAGAATCTCTTCGGAGAAATGCACTTTTAAACAGGCTTCACAGAATAAAGTTCCAAGGCTCATGAGCTCAGAATCACAAGACATACTGGGAAACAAACCACCAGGGAAAGGGATCAGCAGAAGTGACAAAATCAGACGTGCAAAAGTTTCAAATATCTTATCAGCTACAGAATATAAGATGACTATGTTTAAGAAGACGATGGTGCAAGAGACAACAAAAATCGGCCAAATGTGTTTCAAAAATAATAAAATGAAGAGTTTAGAAATGAAAACATACCAAATGAAGTTGAAATTCAACAAATATTTTAAACACAAAAGTTGAAGAGCCCAAGGAGAGAATTAGTGAAATAGAATATAGTAATAAAGAAGCACACTAACATAAAGAAACAGAAAATCAGAAGATAGATCTTAGAAGACATGGAAGAAAAAGAGAGAAGTTCAAATATTCATCTAATTAGATGTACAAAAGGAAATAAAGCAGAGAATGAGGTGAGGCCAAAGGTGAAAATCCCATAATTACCGTAAATTCCAATCATCAGATTCTAGAATCCTAAAGTCTTTCTGGTATAATCATAAAAGGAAATGGATACCAAGACACATAAAACAGAAATTTCTGAACACAAAGCCAAAATGACATTTTAAATACAGCCAGAAAAGACAGAAGAGAATAGATTTATTTTGCAACTATTCCACCTCCTTTCTACGGAAGCAGAATGCTTCCCCGTTGTGCTGATGCTGGCGCATCTTCCTTTGGTCTCACAGTGGGCAGGCTACACTCTTGAGGCCAATCTTATCACTTATCTTGGCGGATGGGCATTAGCAGGCATGTCCACAAATAGAGACTTAGAATATAATTGAAAAGCTGGGTACGACTCCCCACTGCTGCCTTTTCTCATGGAACGACCCGTCCAGGCGGGCCCATCTGCCCAAGGAGAACATGAGGCAGCGGCCTTGTACCCAACACGCCGTGGGCCAAACCCAGGCAGGACACACCATATCAGCAGCCCTCCCCAGGCCACCCCACAAGGATACCTGAGTGCCCTTTAAGCCTCTAAGCTTCCTGGTTGTTATATCACGTTCCTGGAGCAAAAGCTAAACACCATCCACTCACTAGAAGTGGGTTGCTGCCCTGCCAGAAACCTGAAATACGTGGCAGTGGGTTTGGCCCCAGGTAGCAGTCAACAAGGGCACCATTATAGGAGGCCGGAAAAATGCTGACAACTGTGGAGAGAAGCTAAAAAAGTGACAACCTACGTTATGGAGTAGAAAAACACTTGCCAAAAACATTGTGTGAGACGATGTGAAAGGCAGAGTGTGCACAAAATAAACGTAGATTTGGGGAGGGGAACCTCAGACAAGATGAAAATGCGTGAATATGGATGCCTGGGGGGCTCAGCGGTTGAGCGCCTGCCTTGGGCTCAGGGCATGACCCCAGGGTCCCAGGATCGAGTCCCTTGGGCTCCCCACAGGAGCCTGCTTCTCCCTCTGCCTGGGTCTCGGCCTCTCTCTCTCTGTCTCTAAGGAATAAATTTTAAAAAAAGAAAGAAGAAAAGAAAAGAAAATAGAAAAGAAAAAAGAAAAGAAGAAAAGAAAAGAGAGAAGAAAAAAGAGAAGATGCATGAATGTTTTCTGTTTGTTTTGTTTTATTGACAGCTGTACTTGATATATGTACTATATATAGTATATGACATTATTTTTGTTCATTTACTTTTTCTATTTATACCTGCAATTTGATGAAAAACTTTAAGAGAGAGAGAGAGAGAGAGGTGGGCGGGGGGGGGGGGATTTGATAAGGAAACCGGCCAGAGGGTAAGCAAACTTCAGGAGCATATACAAAGCGACTTAAATTCAGGTTGAAACCTGGAGTTATTCTCTACTGAATCAAAGGTGTGGCCGTTACACTGTGACCCCTTGAAAAAGACTGAATTCAAGGTTTCTCCAGGACGACAAAGCTGCCAGGTGAAGGCCAAGGGGGAGGCGGTCTACGCCCCACTCTTCTCCGGGCCTTAGGCCTGCCCTGCTTCCCCAGAACCTTAGGGAAATTCCCGTGTCCTTTGTGGCCTTTCTTTAAGGCAATTATTGGCCATTAACTTTCACGAGAGACCTGGGACTTTTGCGGTACTTTCTTAGAGTTGCCAATGTACCACAGACGAGGTGATTTTTCAACAGTTCTGGATTCTAGAAGCATGAAGTCCAGGTGTCGGCAGGGCCACGTGCCTCTGAAGGCTCCAGGGAAGACTCCTGCTTTGCCCCTCTGGCTTGTGGCAGGTGGGTCCCCAACGTCCTAGCCAACTGCCATGTCATGTGTCACTGCAGCCCACTGGGGGGACTGGGGAGGGGGGCAGATCCTGAAAGGCCGGGGGGCGGCCAAAGAATGGGTCCGAATGCCAACCAAGCAGCGTAGCCCTCCTCTCCTCAACGAATGACACTTTAGTAGGATTTTAAGCAGAAGAATGAACCCCAATCTGATCTATTTAGCAAATAAAGTATACGTGCAAACACGGTGGCAGCCCTACACATCCCACCGGGGTCTATTGCACTTCGCCTCCCCATAAGGCGAGCACACTCCTTAGACTTGCACGACCCGAACCACACTCTCCTTCTGGTTAAGGAATCATCGAATGGGACATCGCCACAGCTCCGACCACAAGGTACTGCGTCTCCCTCTACCCTACACAGCCAGGAAAAAACGGCCTTACGTAATCATCTAAATAAGTCCACATGATCTTTATAATAATATTTCCCTAGTGTCAAATTATACTTTTTATTCCAGCAGCTGCTCTTTTCTTATAGGTCCACTAACTGCTTTATTCTTGTTGTTTCTTTATCTTTCCAAGTATTCAAAGTAAAGCTGGCACATCGAGGAGTTTGCATTACCAACCTAGAGAAATCTTTTGGTTGTGCCTTTTAAGTTCAAAGAACAAATGCACTGAGTTATTGGAGAGTCAAATCACCTTGTATTTTGCAGCAAAATCTGCCTTATAAATGTGGGCAAAATAATCACAAATATACCACTACGTGTGGCAATGTGACAATGTCACTTTTTTACCTCTGTGAAAAAAGGATGAGTCACAAACCAAAATAGAACGGTTATAATATTCTTTTTCTGAATCTCCATCAGGCTCATTGCAGGTGCAATTGGTCTCTTGTGTTCTCAGAAAAAAAAAAAAAAAAGAAGCAAGTGGCCAATTAGAGTGGGAATGAACCCACTGAATGATAAATTTTGGCAGGCATTAAGTTGCAGATGTAAAAAATTGGCTCTAACCTACTTAGAAACCCGTGACATGCTCAGAGAAGTAAACAGGAGAGGACACCTTGATATTGGCTTGGTCCATCCTAACTACCATGAGAGGAAATAAAACCAGCCGATTTCTCACTCACAGAAATCTTTATATAAAACCATGGTTTTCAGGATAGTTTCATATAATATTTATATGAAATAGTTTAATATTAGTTTAATAGTTTAATATTAAATTAAATAAACTAATTATTAAACTAATTAAATATTAGTTTAATAGTTTAATATTTTTGGCAAGTGTGACCACGTCTTCTGGCGAGGTGTCCACTTTACCAACACAATCACAAACAGTGGGGGGAAAACCGGGATATGAACTAGTATTTGGTCCACTCAGAAGCAAAGGCTCCGTTTGACAGAGTTGTTTAGAATGCTGGTGTGTTGGAGTCAGGACTCGATGTCTTTTGACAGAAGACAGCTTTGACCCTTCCTTTTTTCCGCAATCACAGTATTTGAACGCTTTGCTTGCGTTTACACTGTAGTTGAATGTTCATCCTGGTAGAAAACAGGCCGTGTGTATGTGGGCTTGCGTGTATATGGCCGTGTGCTTGGGAATTTAGGAGGGGCAGGGACTGGGAGAGACATGGACATCCAGAGCAAGACTGGACAAAAGAATTCTACTTCCTGGCGTATTTTACATACTGTCTTCATTGATAATAATACCTGACTGCAGGAAAGCTATAAAAAGCTTTTGTTTAATGCTATAGATTGAGAACTAGACGTCCTACAAAACCCCACACACACATGAGTCAGGGTGCCTCTTAGTGTGATTTAATACTTGTGGTCACTGGTGGCGCTCCAGGGAACACACAATCCTTTCTTCCCTTGCAGTAAAACGGTTTAGCAGGCAAACCAGAAATCCTTCCTTTTAATTCCAACCCTCCCAATGATTCGGTGAACCTGTGCCAGTCACAGGGCTTGCATAAGCATCGGTTTCCTTAACTTATAAATCCATCAGGTTGGACTCCGTGATTTCAGAAGCTCCATCCGCTTGTTACATTCAGTGGTTCTACACGAGGCAGTGACAGATGTACCTTCAGGAAAACCACTGGCTGGCGTTTATTTGAAAGAAATCCTGACTCAAGTTTTGATCAAGCTCACCATGCCCATGTTGACTGAACAGATATTTTATCTAATCAAAAGAATTCAATTGTTCCAGCTTCTTCCTCACTACACTGTGTCATTGCAGGGCCCCCTTGAAGGTGACTGGAGGGGGCACCTGGAACCCGCCCTGGCCCCTGGTGCGTACCCTGCAGAGGCAGCCTGTTTTGTGCTCAGACAATGTGGACTCACTCTTTCCCTTCCATGGAGCTCACACGTAACTCTCCTTGGCTTCTACGTATTTCTCTTAGCTCTGATCTTTTGGAGGGCTACACACAACAAGTTTAACCCCTCTTTCCCATGACATATCTTAAAATATTTGAAAATAGCAATCATATCTTCTCTAATCTATCTTCAGTTCTCTCTACTCCTCCTAATATGAGAGCTTCATATCCCCTTAGCATCATCCTCTAAATGTGTTTATATCACACTTAACCTGTGGATCCAAGCACAAAAAGTAGACTTTATAAGTGCCAAGAAAAGCAGTCCTTTTGCCCTTGTTAGTGGACAAATTCTTGGTGAAAGATTAACTGCATCACACTATTTACTCATATAGGGAATACGAGGAACTAGGTTAAAACTCTTCTTAAATACATTGAGGTTAAGCCAAATTCCTTCCTTCCCTTATTTGTACAGTTGGTTAAAAATGGAAGAGAATGGATGACTCAACCAGAAGTAAGGAGGTTTCCAACAACGGAACTCTGATTCATGCGAAGTGGTATCTGGGGGATTTCAAAATGAAAATGTTTTGATATCATCTTCGATGTGTGGTCTTCTGTTTGGGGTTCCCTCCCATGTTTTACACTGAAAAACTAAGAATTCTTCAGTGCATACTTTTAACACGGACCACTTCCTCTTTCACCTCCGTGCACAGGTGTTATAACAGAGTGAATGGAGTGGAAACAAATGCCTCACAGGCCTCAGCTCTCATGGAAGATGATGGCACACTGCATAATAACACATACAAAAGGTTTTGACGCTTCAGTCACTAGGAATAAAACACAGTAGCACTGTCTCTCTGGAATGAATAAAAACATGACAGTCTTAGTGTTAATGAAACATGAACACTTTCTTCCTTTACAGAAAAACACTGAGAAAGCTTCAGTGCTGATTGATTATGAAGCCTTTGGAAGTACATTCCCTGGGTCTTCGATGTGATGGAGTGGTTATCCCTCCACAACAGGGAAGAAAGGATGCATTACTTCTCAGCAATTTACTACAAAATAAAAAGTAGTATATAAATAAATAATACCGACAGAGTGGTCTCGATTCAATTTTCTTGCATGGTCATGAATCTTAAAAAAAAAAAAATTCAGTTTAAAGTGTTCTGGGATTATTTCTTTAAAAGACTTAAATGATACTTTTGAATCTGACATGACTTTTGACTCTGACACTTAGAATACACGGGACTAACGTTTTTTTTAAGATTTTATTTATTTATTCATGAGGGACACACACAGAGAGAGAGAGAGAGAGAGAGAGAGAGAGAGAGGCAGAGACACAGGCAGAGGGAGAAGCAGGCTCCACGCAGGGAGCTCGATGTAGGACTCGCTCGATCCTGGGACCCCAGGATCACGCTCTGGGCTAAAGTCGGCGCTAAACTGCTGAGCCACCCAGGCTGCCCACACAGGTCTAACGTTTTAAACTCAAATGAGAAGCATTTAGTATTTGGCATATAGCATAATCACAAGGAAGCAGCCAAAACAAAGTCTATCTCATATAATTTGCAAACTGTTGTGATAGCAAGAAAATCAGAATCGGGGCAGTTGCTCTGTTCTACTAGGTCTACCCAGTGCTTTGTTTAATTCACTTAAGTCACCTTAATTATAACAGTGATCCTGGGTATAAGCGCTCTCCAAACACACACTATTCTCCAGGCCCTGACCTTGGCAAAACCCACCCTTGAACTCCTTTCAAGGATTAATATGAGTTTCCTATAACCCTGATCAGTAAGACAGACTATTAACCCTTGCCCTTTGGAGAGCTGCAATAACCCCTTCTAGAAATTGTCTTTTCCTCACCCTCTGCTTCAGAGCCAGGGAGGAACTTGGGTCAAAGTGATAAACTTCTTAAACCACTAGAGGGGAGTCTGACCGTATCTCAGATTGGAAGAGCCTCCTGTGTCACCACCTATAAGGAATATTCTTAGAGGTGGTCAGTTTGGAGGACCAAAGTCAGCATCCTATGACCTTATCCATTTCCCTTACTGTAATTCTCTTCCTTCTCCAGCAGTTTGATAAAGGCAACAGAATTCCTAAACCATCTCAAGATTTCTGGTGTCCCAGACACTGTCTATGAAGAAGACAGTTCTCTTCTTCTGTAAGGAGCACTTAAGGAGCACTTAATCCCACAGCTGCAGACACCCAATCCTCCAAGATTCCCAAAGCCTCCTGAGAACTGGTCTCAGTCTCTTGAGGTTTATACGCAAACAACCCCAAGACCTTTCGTTTAGCTACCAATGTCATGATTATCAACTGACCATTGTTCAGGGATCCTGATCACCTCCGAGTTACCAAATCAAAACTCAGGGCACACTCTCACACAAATTGCTACTGCCTATCAGGACACACAGCTTTGTTCTTACGTGTTATAATCATCACTTCGAGTAAGATTTAGGTTGGAAACAATTCCTTAACCACTCAAAGGTACAACTATGTTATCATTAACTCGTTTCTATCAAGCAGAACACAGGATGTCAAGCACTTCAAGATCTTTTTGATGATTAACAAGACAATTGTTCTCCTGATGTAGGGCCTATACTAAAAGTGCTGAGACTCAATCTGTCGTACAAGGTAGTTCAATATTTTTACATGAGTTGCTCTCCAAAGCTCTTTTGTAGGAGCAAAAGTCAGGGTGAGAATTTGTATACAGAGGGCGACAATTAATGCCTTGTGTATTACATGAGTAGACTAGGGATTTGTTTGTTGTGGGGAGAAAGTATAGTCACTAAATGTCTTGGCCAAAATGCTTATGCTTAAGAACACGAATTTTAAAGCCTTCATACGTGGATTTCAAGACCAGCTGTACCCCTTTCCTAGCTGTTTGACTTTGGACAATTTAAAGTCTGCCGTGCCACAATCTCATCGTGTAGAAAGTGAAGATAACAGTAGCATAAGTGCTATAATGAAAAAGATTAAATTCTCCAACAGAGTACTAGTTAGTGCTTGTTAAAAGTGTTATCTAACGTGTTTCTGAAGAAATCAGAAGGGAGGCTGAAGCAAAATTGCAGATTGGATGTAAAGTTTGCTAGGTTCACTCTCAACAGAGCTATAAAATCACATCATCTTTGGAGTTGCTATATCTCTAGGACTATCAAATTATAGGAACTTATTAATATCTGCAGGTCAACAGGTCAACCTCTAACCTCTAAAGGACAAAAAATATATGCATATGTGTTAGTTGTGGGTTATTAGCCAAAGTTCCATCATCTGCATTTGTCAGACGATGCTCAGATGGGCTCACTGGAAAATGATCTAGCATGAAATTTTTAAAAAATCAAGAAATAGTCATTTTGCCCTATCTCCAAGTATGGAATAAATAATTTTTAGCAGCTCTGCTATGACTTTTATGTAAGTTCATATTTTCAAAGTTCTTAGAAACGTGTCTGGCACAGTGCTCGATAAAATACCCAGTACCTGTGTCATAGCAAAAATATATGGTCTATGGAATCTCTGTGATACTCTAAAAGGCCTTACATAATTTGCCTGCAATAATTCTTTAGCAATACCGTAGGGATGGTTTGGTTGTGGATCCACTCCATGAGAAGACTTTCGATTCAGAGTTGACGCCTTTTATGTTACAAGAAATTTACACAGCAGCTTAGGGGTCTGCTTGTGCTTAAGCTCTTATTACAACTGTTGTATACATGTAATTTAATTTTTAAAAGCCTACTAAAACAGAATTTCTACACTTTTCCAGAAGTAGTAGCCTTTCTTAAGGAAGTTTCCCAGACCGAAAAGTCAAGTGGCAAAATAGAAGAGACAAAGGTTCAAACCAATCTGAATGCCTCAATATCACAATCATTTATACTTGGGGACAAAAGTGTTGAAGATCTTAATTTTTTTATTTCCCAAATACCTGGGCATCATCATACAGGCATATTTTCCTATTTCTTTTCTACCCACTATATGAACTTAGGAAAAACAAAGATATTTACAAAGTCAGACTATATTCATAATCCATTAAAATAGCACATATTTTCTTAGGGAGACTCCTGCAGCTACCAAAATTCTAACGCCCACTTTACCTCAAACAATGTTAAACATGGTATTCGTTTAATATTGGAAAAGGATTACGCCACAACCACTTATTCAAAGTCTTGTTTAGTGTCAGTATCTATTCAATTTTGCATGTCCCTAGCTTGATGGAAACTAACTACCTCACAGCACTCCATAAATATTTATATCGTAATCCATTATTGATATCTTCCAAACATTTTACTATAGCTCACTAATGGCTGCAACATGACATTTCTGGGTGGAGCTGAACCATTATTTTAATTTTCTTTCCAAAAGAGATGCTTTGCACAGATTGGAAAAAAAAAAAGAATGCCAGCGCTAGCATTTAATCGGGGCAATCACTACCGACACACAACAAAGGCAAAGTATCTAAATCTAGATCTGAAAATGAATCAAAGAATGTTTTAACATAAAAATTCTATTTCCCTATTACGTTAAAATCTAACACATCGGTACTGTGACCCGTTATGCTCAGATGAGCTCATGTAGATCTCACAGTATCACTGTAATATAGGAAATATTTCTAAATCTTGATTTTACAGATGAACCAAATAAGCAGTTGAGAGAGGCTAAATGACTTTTGCAAAGCAACAACACAGCTGTTGCTGGGATTCTGATTCAGGGTTTCTTCCACTGATGACCCTCGTGCTCATAACCAAACCTTTGCCAGAAACATATACTCCTTTATTGCTAACCTTTGTATTGCACATATGCCAAAGCCTCACTTACCCTACAAATGCAAATTATATAAATTTATCTTTGTCTACCACCTAAAATGAAGCCATCCTACATGTGCCTAGTGTCTGAGTTTGTTTCAGTCTTTACTGCAACTGTTTTCTGTTTTAGACTGTCAGGTCACTAAATCACGGTTAATATCTTCGAAAGGGAGGTTAGTGATTTTCAATATCAAGACAACAAATATTGAGTAAAGATGGGGCCAAATAAGGAAGGAGCGTGCTGCAGGATGTGAAAGCAACAACAGAAACCAGACCTACGGCTGTTTAAATCCCAAACCTGCCACCTAATAGTTGTGTGACTCTCAAAGAATTAGCCTAAGTATTTAATGGGATGATACTAAAAATAAAAATAAAAACATTTAGCACAAGCACAGTATAGAATAATATTTCAAATTAAATGATGATCAACTCTTGTATCAAAATATAAATACCCTTTTCAAATGTACACAAACCTTAAAAAAGAAAAAGAAATCCCTTTTCACATTTAGTGCTTATAACAAAGATAGCTATTTATTATCTGTTTAAGGGAGTTTTTTTTAAGAGAGATTTTTGTATTATTATTATTTTTGACAGGAATGCAACCCCATTGAAAATAGGCATGGTAAAAGCTGATCAGTAATGGTGAAAATCCTCCATATACATACAAGTCGGTGCGTGTGTATATATATAAATATCTGTATGTATAACAGTCCCTTATGAAGCACATTCGCCTCCATTTTCTTATTTGATGCACTCCAAACCTCTGTGATTTAGTTTATCATTTATTACCATCATCATATTATCGTCATCCTTATCACGTCCATACTGAAAATGAACAAACTGAATTTAGTCAAGGTAAAGTAACAGGCTCAAATTCTCCAACTCCTATTCTTTCTTCTCATGAAATCAGCTGCCAACATGTGTCTCACCTTCCTAATTTTTGAGGGTGCTAGATGTGAAATTCGACGTGAGTGATAAAACAACAAATAATCACAGCAAAATCACCACCCAGTCTTTTTTTTTTTTTAAGCTTCTACAACCCTATCATATTCATTGATTTTAACCGAATTCACCTCCAACAGAATCTCACAAGGAGAGGGGAAGAAACAAACAGGAGGGACTGGCCCAACACATCTCTTCCCAGCCTAGAACAGAAGAGTTTCATGCAATTAAATCTATTCACCTGTCCTTCTCTCAACCCCAACACCACATTTCCAGTCATTCTTTTTAAGACCACCAAGATGGAGCTGCAGACATCTGTTTGAAGGATAGGATTCTCAATTCACAGCAGCATAATTAAGATGCAATAGTATTGAAAAGAAATGAAAACTAGCCCCTTTAGCTAGTTGACACGATGCGACGTAGAAATACTATTATGCAGAACCATAAACCTGTACTATGCCATCCATCCTCTCTTAGTTGGTATCTATTCAGCGAGACTTCCTCGCGCCATTTAAAACGTTAATGGAGTGTACAGTTATGTGTAACTTCTCTACAGATTCTTAGTCTGCAGCAATCATCTGTTAACCTCCCTAAATCCTCGCAAGCCTAGTTTTTGTTTCCTCCTTAATATATTAAGAGCCAGAGTCACATATTAAAAAGACCATAAAACCAGTGTCATTTTTTGTTTCTTTTAAAGAAACACGGTACTTGGGCCTCTCTGCTCACCCCCTCTGTCTAGATCCTAGATTCATGACATTTTAGAAATGTAACCCCCTTCGATTTACAAATGAGGTAACCGAGGCCCCGAGAGGTGATGTAAAATGTGCAAACCAGCTACCACTTGGACCCGGCAGAGTCAAAACTTAGGCTCAGGCCTACTGATCTCAAGGGCAATGTGCTTTCTGCTACCGTGTTTCCTCAAATTAAAGAAATGAGGACTTAGAAGCTTTCACAGGTGGTGCTATTGAATACTTTATCTTTCTTCATCCTATCTAAACCTACCAGAAATAGAGACCAGAAAAGAGGTAACGATGAAAGGGGAAAGAAAATACAGGGAATAAAAGAAAACACTTGCCTACTTTATATCTTACTCAATGAACAGGCAAATGATTTAGCAGAGCAAAACAATAACATGACAATTATGAAGAAAGTGTAGACATTTCTTAAAAAAATTTTTTTTTTATATTACGGAAATGATCAAAAGCATCACTGTGTGTTGGATGTAGTGCAGGAGAGGATGAGAGAACATGACAAGAACTAAAGTGGAATAAGCCAAAATAAGATAAAGGTACTGTAATTATAGGCAAATTTATTCAATCTCAAAATGTTGTTTATTGTTACTATAGCTTATGCAAACTAAAATTAAAATGTGCTCCTTCAGAAATAGTACTTAAATATTCTTTGGAGGGAAGCCTTCTACACGAGGAAATTTCTTGATAGCTCAAATAATTATAAAAAAATTACCTTTTTGTGCTTATAATTCAAAAGCTGAGAAAGAGTGAAAAGAATAAAGCTTTAAAAGATTCCCATATTTGTTAAAATGTAATTTATGACAGGTATAATCAAGCTTCATATATATTTTTTAGAAAAAAAAATTCTCATCTTGCCAGAAGATGAGAAACATCATCTAAAAATTACTGGTAGGTCAGGAACAAAAGGTGCTCAGACTTTGAAAATGCAGAATTTAATCACTGGAAAGAAAAGAACACAAGTCTAACATAAAGAAATTTGCAATTCTGATGAAATGCTCACAGTTTTAAAATGCTGAGTGATTTGACCAGGGATGTTATAGAAAGCAGTCTATTACATTTACATAGCAGGCAATAAAAAACAAAGGTAAACAATTATTTTTGAATCTTTTGGCAGATGCTTTAAAGACCACTGTCTATGTAATTACAAGAGAAAAATGGTTGAGAAAAAGAAAACAAACAAATTTATATCTAAACCTGAAAAGAAAGACTCTGTAGAGGATCCCTCAAAAGTGAATGTTCTGTTTTTTTTTTTTTTTTAATTTAATTGCCAATGAGGATTATCAAAGATAAAGGCCACTATGGCATACAACAGATCCAGAAAGTATGGATAGCTCATTTCTTATATCGAATTTCCAATCTCCACTCTTTTTTATCTTTCAAATGTTACCATTCCCTCAAGATTCAAGTCCCACCTCTTAATCTCACACGCACACACACGCACACACAGGTGTCTCCTTTAAACTTCTGTTGCCTTTAATGTCTGTATACATACTGAATATTTTCTCGCACCGTTAATTTTAAGTGTGTAGCTCTAACCTATAACATGCCGGGACTGCTTAATTAGGCCCGTATAATAACTTCTACATCTTTATATCTCTCCAGTCCCTTAGACAAAGGGGCACTTAGTCTACAGGAAAAATGTGAAGATGTTTAAGGCCCAGCATTTAAGCTGAAATCTGAATATCAGAACATGAGAATGGCATTTAAATAAACTCTGGACATATGTTCTAATGAGGCTTTTGCCACTTACACCTAGATGGGTCTTCTTATGATACAAAATCATCTGCAAAAATGCAAAAATTCATATCTAGCAAAATACAGTGAGGATTAACATCTCACAGAATCTAGAAAACCATAAATTAATGATAGATTTATCATTAGTCCAACATGTTATTATTGTACTTATTATCATTACTATAGATGCAGATATTTTACAGAGATATGATGCAGAAAACCACTACTAATACAGTCTAAAAGAGCACCAGAAATTTGTTGATAATGGGTCATTATGCCACATTCGTTGCTCCTTGATATTGAAATGCTTGAATAGGGCCAATTCAACCAATGCTCAGAAATTCATCAACAGTTGATTGGAAGAAATCAGTTCTGATTTTGCATTACTTTTAGTTTGCATAATGTATCTAAACTGTCTGCCTATATATCAGAAACACCTACAGAATTTCATAAAATGCTGAATTCTATGCCCCATAACGGATTTCTTGAACCTATTATCACCTACAATTAAGAGTTGGTAGGAAGTCAGAAAGTTCTTGCCACTTCTGAGTCTGATAATAACTAAACAAGCTATCTTTAAAGGTTTAATAAGTCCGAATTTAATGATAAGACCCTCATGTTGCAATGAAAATCAAATAAGAAAGCAAATACCATTATGTTGGATACTATAGAAGCTTAGTACGAGTTGGATCAGAATAAAAATTTGTTAAAACCTCTACATTATTGTCATTACTACTGCCTTTGTGTTCATCACGTTTGCTATGATCATTGTTATTACACAATACTGTGTTCCCATGAGCTCCCCTCAAAGTGTCAACAATTCACCTTTTCTTCCCATTTGCTACTTCACTGTGTCACTTCTTAATTTTACCCTGCTGCACCAACCAAGAGTTGGAATCCAAACTCTTTTTGTGAGAATTCTGAAATCATTTATCCAAGTTATTTAATCTCAAAGAAAGAGAAGCTGGGCCAATTATTTTATCTAAAAAAATTGTGGCGGTTCTTGGAAGGTTAATTCAGCATGTCATTCTTGAGCTTTTTAAGGAAAGACGTACGTCAGATATGTAAGGTAAGTCAAAAGGTTGATGGTGTGGTATCTAGCAACTCAAAATGGACTCTAAAACCTTGAAAGTGATTATAAGATTCAGGACTATTTTGATTTGGCTTAATAATAAATTCTACCCAAATGTAGATGCAGAACACGAAATGCCAGCTCATTTTCTGTATTCTTTTATAGTATGAACTTCAATAGAGCATTTGAAGTACTTTAAAAATAGACAACTGCCATATGGAATTTATTAATTTTGATTTAAGATGTTGAAGGTCAAATTATTTTCCTCTTTCTTGGTAAGTACTCCCTTCTACAAAGCCAATACAATTTTTTTTCATGTTGTCATAGTTCCACATCCTCCAAAACATATAGATTGTTCACATAAAATATTATTAACTTTGCTATTTGTAGTTGAAGTTTAATTTACTCATTTTGAAATGCACAAGTATTCTTTTGTGTAATACCTGCATTTTTAATAGTTTCCTTTCTTCAGCGTAACTTGGCGTCCTATTAAAGTTATTGCAAAGAGATAGACTATTTCTGTTGAAAGGACAAAAGTCATATCAAGCGACTAACTCATTTTACAATATAACCATGAAAATTTTTGTAATATAAAACTTGCCGTCTTCCTATCTCAAAAGGATATTTTGGAGAGCAACTAATAAATTAATTTAAAGAGCTTTTGACATAATGTGCTACACCTATATACTCAATAAAAGTGAATAAAGATCGCTGGAATTAGTTCAAATTGAAATGAGATCATGTACAACCATAGCATACACAATCCAAATGTTTCTATTTAATAAAGATAATAGGTACTTAGGAAAAATTGTTTTAAGATGTACAAACATCAACATCTCTTAGAACATTTCCAATCATTAATTATATAAGTAAATAAAACTTTGTGGGAATTCAGTGACTTAGTCACAGACCAAAAAGAGAGAAAGAAGTACCAGTTTTTACCACTAGTGATTATCTTCTTCAATTTCATGTTCTCATGTCCATGATTATTCCTAGACTAAAGGATCTCTCTCTTTTTTTTTTTTTTATAAAGGAGAAGAAAGAGGGGGAGGAGGAGGCGGGGGAGGAGGAGGAGGGGGAGGAGGGGGAAGAAGACTAAAGGATCTTAATGAATAGAATACATCCTACCCTTCCAAAAAAACAACACACAGAGACAACTGTTTATCTCCACACATCAGTTAAGGAAGCTTTCAGAATCCCTCCATCTCATTTTAACTCTGATCCTGCAGTGTATCCAGAACTTTGAGAAATTACTAAATTTCACCTCTGCTAATACCATTAATGTATTCACCCTCTTTGCTTGAGTTAATGGCTGAAATACCTCAGCAACGCTTATGTATTTTAGCCCTAGAATGTATGGAAGAAAAATAAACACTGTGAGAAAAATTATACAATCAACCTTTGTCCTATGACTCATCTTCAATTAGCTCTGAGGTCCTGTCCGTCCCACACCTGAAATCTCTTACAAATTCTTTCATTTAATTTCTATCACCTCTGACCTGGATTTGCAAAAATCTTCCAAAACATCTGAAAATTTCCTGTCTCTGGTCTCTCTTTCCTTCAAGCAGCCTTGCACACCACCCCAGGCATTATCAGCTGGTCAGCGCACGGTGCTGGAGAACGGGGTAGCACATAGCACTATTGTCTCCCCAAAAGGCTGAGGAGTTTAGGTGATCACCTTTGGAAAGGCAAAGGAATGAAAATCAAAAGATAACAGGTGGTTATTTTTATGCTTACCTCACCCTCAAATTTTTCTTTAAATATTTTATGGATTAAATCAGATTGTTTCCCAATTATCCATCAAAAGCACAAAGTATATTCTCAGAATGAAATAACTGGAAGAGGGTGATTTAAAGCAAGCCAAACAAAGAAGTAATCAATTCTGCTACTTCTTCTGTTCTATTATAATCTGGCTGAAGACATATTTATATTTTTAGCCCATAGCTCTTTTCTCAGTCTCAGACCTACATATCCATCTGCCAACTTGACATCTATACTTGAACATCTTACAAGCATCCCAAATTTAACACGGACAAATATTAACTTTTGAAATTCCTCTTCCAACATTCTCCGAAGTCTGGCATACCGACATTTTAGGATTTGATCCTTCTATCCTCCCACCTGAATTATCTTTGATGACTTCATCTCCTACGTGCCACTCATCCAAGTCTTCTTGATTGTATTTCCAAGAAATATCTAGCTTCGGATCATTTTTCCTGCACCCCTACTGCCACCATCCTGGCCAAGACACCTCCTTTCCTAAACTGAACTCTCTCAACAACCACATGACTATCTCTCTGCTTCTATTCTTGCCCCTCTTGTCCACTCCCCACAGAGCAGTAGAGTGAAATTTTTAAAGCATAAATTATATAAGATCCCTCACCTGCTTAAACTTATTTTCACTGGACTGAGAATGAAACATATAAATGTTCTTAGAGCAGTCTGCAAGCTCCTGCCTCGTCTGGCTGTTCTCTTCCCCAGTCTCAGCTTATGCCTAGGTGTTCAGACAAGCAGTGCGTCTCACACTTACACAGAAATCCATTGTTTATCTGAAATTCAGATTTGCTGGGTGCCCTACGTTTTATCTGACGACCTCAGCCATGCCACTCTCCAATTTGCTCCAGCACGCCAACCACAATAGCTTTAAGAACTTTCCTTCTGAGCCACACCCTTTCCTGCTGTAACACCTACTATCTCTACTAACAGGGATGCTCGTATGTCAGAGCCTTACGTGACAAGCTACAGGTCTTCTCTCCAGACTCACCTTAAATGCTACTTTGTAAGAGAGTCGTCTAATATGTTTATCCAAGTGAGGTCGCACCATTAGTTTCTCATAACCCCTTATATATGATTTTCTTCTTGCTTGTATCATAGCTTATATATCTATTTATGTGGACATAAATATGTGACCATGTGTTTGGTGCACCACTATATCCTCAATGCCAGCAGAAAATCACAGATATAATAGAGCCTCAATACATATTTTTGAAAGGCAGAAAGGGAGAGAGGGTGGGAAGGAGAATGGAAGGAAGGAAGGAAGGAAGGAAGGAAGGAAGGAAGGAAGGAAGGGAGGGAGGAAGGAAGGGAGGGAGGAATTCTATCTAAAGCAACCCCACTATTCTAAGTCGATGCTGCCTATGCGAACTTTGATCCTATAGTTCAATTTCCTGAAAGAATTTACTCTCTGGACCGATGCACCTGACCTTAACTATAAAATATCACTCAGTCACTCTTACAGATCTCTTGATCGTTGGAAATGAAGATATTGGCACACAGGCTTGTGAATGTAGTTTTTGTTATTAAACGCCATGGATTTTATCATTTTTATTATAAGGTCTAACCTGATTCCTGAACACTCCACTTCCCTTCCTCACAGTGTTAAGTACACTTGATCCTCAGAGGCAGGTTCTGCCTCTGTCTCTGGTTTCCTAGTCTATTCCCAACCCAATCCTTTGGGTTTTGTTTATTTGAGAGACAGAGAGAGAGAGAGAGAGAGAGAGAGAGAGAGAGAGAGAGAGCATGAACAGGAGCGGGGGCAGAGATGGAGAAGCAGAGTCCCTGCTACGTGGGGAGCCAGACACAGGGCTCAACCCCATGGATCACGAGATCATGACCTGAGCCGAATGCCGACTTTTAACTGACTGAGCCACCCAGATGCCCCCATTGGCTTGATTTTAATCTGATAAATGATCTTCTGTCTCATTGCAGAGAACTGTGTTAGTCAAGATAGTAAAGGTTATGTGTTTTGGAATCCGAAACCCATCTCTCTAGTCTAGTCTTAGTAACTCGGTGAAATTGGAAAAGATTCTGCAACTCTCTGAACTTCAATATTCTCATTTATAAAATAAAGATAAACTATCTTCTTCATGGCACAACTATGTTGATTACATGAGGTTGCTTCTCCTCCTTAAAAACATTAATCCAAAATTCCAAATCCAAGCCTATAGATGAGCTGGATGCTACTAAACTCACCAGGCTCATTTAATGCTCCCTTCCTGTCTTACATCAAGCAACAGAAGTTCCAATACTTGCAGTGGCCAGGGAGGTAGTACAAAAAAACGAATCTGATGAGATGTAAGGGATAAGAGGAAGTAGTGGAAATATGGGTATAGAAACTAACACAGACCCCATTCAAAGAAATTAGCTTACTCAATCCAGGTAATTGTTGCCATGTGAGAACACAAGTTCAGTGTTTTTAGATCATCTAATTTTTCTTTAACAGAGGCTAGCAGTTCACATTTTTATCTAAACATTTTAAATTTAAAAAAATAATAAAAAATAAACATTTTAAATTTTAAAATACCAGGTACTGCTTAAAATAATTTTAGAACTCGGTGCAGAATTCTCAGATAAAGTTGGCCAGGGGGTGGGGTTCAACATGGAGACGACTAGGGGACCTGCTGAGCCGGTTCCCGGGGAACTGGTGTCTGTGGCACATGCACCTTCTCTCCCAGCCGAGTCTTATGGCAATGATCCTGATATTGAGATGGCTTGGGCCATGAAAGCAATGCAGCACGCTGAAGTCTACTACAAGCTGATTTCATCAGTTGACCCACAGTTCCTGAAACTCACCAAAGTGGACGACCAAATCTATTCTGAGTTTTGGAAAAATTTCGAGAAACTCAGGATAGATGTGTTGGATCCAGAAGAGCTTAAATCAGAGTCCGCTAAAGAGAAGTGGAGACCATTCTGCTTGAAGTTTGACGGGGTTGTAGAAGACTTCAACTATGGTACTTTGCTGCGACTGGATTGTTCTCAGGGCTACACTGAGGAAAACACCATCTTTGCCCCCAGGATACAATTTCTTGCTATTGAAATTGCTCAGAACCAGGAAGGCTATAATAAAGCAGTTTACACCAGTGTTCATGACAGAAAAAGAGAAAGAAGGCAACCATGGAAGAGAGAAGGGAGCTGACAGTGCACAGGCAGAAGAGAAAGGAGCCAACAGAGAAAGAGAAAAAGCAAAAACCAACAAAGGAGAAGAAAAAGAGAAAGAAGCCAACAAAGAAATCCGCAAGAGTGGTGAAACAGCTATGGAGAGTAGACAGGGAATAGCACTCTGGAAGCTGTGACTCAGCTAAGTCTACAGATACCATGATGCCACTTGCACAGACCCCTGTGGTTAAATGTATGTCCAGGGCACCGGGGTGGCTCAGTGCATGATCCCGAGGTTCCAGGATCGAGTCTCACACTGGGCTCCCTGCAGGGAGCCTGCTTCTCCCTCAGCCTGTCTCTGTCTCTCTCTTTGTGTCTCTCATGAATAAATAAATAGAATATTTTAAAAAATAAAAAAATAAAAAAATAAAAAAAAAAGTTGGCCAGGGAAGTCATGACTCAATGTACTTTTTCTTTTGCACCCACATGTCAAGGCCATAAATGATCACTAGGATATAAAAAGGGGAAAAATACAACTAGAATAAAAAATAAACAAATAATAAATTTATCTGAGGAACACAGATGAAGCACAAAAAATGAGGTGGCAAAATTTGTTTTTTCTGTTATGAGGTCTGGTCTTAATTCACTTCATATGATTCCTTCTGTAGATACAAATAAAAAAAAAAAAGCCTACAGAAACAGCTAAGTTATATACACCCATCTCAGCCTCTGACCGTCCTCTACCTACGCCAGGGCTTTGTCGTTGTGCAGAAGCAAATCCAACCATTCCTTTGTCCTTGAGAGTACAGAGTGCAGAGGCGGCTCCCTCATGGAGGGAGAACCCCGAGTCCCGAGTCCCCTGCCTGCCTCCTGGGAGCCTAGAATGCACATCCTAACGTTAGTGGAGTCAACGACAAACCCATATTCCTAAGCTTTGTGAAAAATAAATCAAGACTCTGGGGAAGCGTCGTTGCTGTTGCTGTTATTCCTTGGCTTTCTTGTTTAGTTTACATCCAGGTTGAGAAACAGATTGACCCTCCAAACTTCAGAGTTTTCCTTTAGAAAAGAAGTATTAAGGTTATTAGAAAACAAATCTCATGCTGACTCACTAGCCCTTGTACAGAGCTTACTGCAGCCAAAGAAAAATCTGTCCAGATTTATAGCGTTTGATTAATTCCCTCAGATGGCTTTGTAATAGATGCATCCCTGGAGCTTTTTCCTGGGTCATTTTTCCTTTACTTTATGTTTGTGTATTTGAAGCAAATGAACAGCCAGTAGATTGGAATGAGTGTTTGGGGTTTTTTTTATATATATAAAAACAAAAAAAGGAAAGAAAAAATAGATAAGATCAGTTATTCATGAGGAAAATGGTTGAAAGCAAAAAGCTTCAATTGGCTACAAGTGGCATCTTTCAAACACAGTAAGCCCAAGTCTTCAATAGCTCAAGGGACTTTTAGTCAATAAATTTAACAAGCTGCAACCGAGGCCAAGCTTCAGCGCAGTATGTAAATGAAAGTTCAGGAAGCCAACTTCCTCTCAACCCTAGGACAGAGTTAATAGAGGGGAAATGACAAAATGTGTAAGGAGGATTTGACAGAGTAAGCTTTTTTCTCTTTTTTTTCCCCCCTTTCCTATTTAACTTAAGGGCAAATAACCAGAGAATCTTTGTTTTGAGAAATAAGCCAAGCTGGAAGCATTGAAAAAAAAAAAAAAAAGCTTCATATATGAAAATGATATTTCCAAAGCCAGGAGTTTAAATAGTTCACATTACAGATATAGATTTTTAGGAAAGTGCCATTGTAGATAGGGAAACACTAACTATAATAAAGTTATAACATATACTACCCATTTAGTTTATAAATTAATAGTTTGTGATGTGAAATGTGATGCCCCAAAACAGCACCAGAAATATCTATTGCTCAAAGTTGTTGAACTTGTGGAAGAAAGAGAGACCATCACCTTTTACTAGTATCTCAAAACGTGGTGATGAGAAAGGATACGCATTGGGTCTGGGCCCTGGGGAATTTGAGGCGGATCATGAAAAACTGAGAATGATTGGAATGGGGCAAAGTTTACAATGAAAGAAGCTTTGGATTTGAGGGTACAGCAAAGTTGGGATCTTGAAACAGAGCTTGATGGTCAAACGATATAAGCTGGTTCACAGTTTTATCTTCCAGGAGAAAGTATTTCCTGGAACAACTAACTAAGTTATTTTTTACTAGCCCCAGTATTATTTTGCACAGACAGTAGAAGGTATATTTGGTTCCAGAGTTTTTTTTTTAGGACACAGACACAAAACTAAGTTGGCTGCAGTTTTCACTCCCAAAAATGCATATACTTCATTTCTACAAAACTCCTCTAGTAAGACTAAGAACTATTTTGACCTTAGATGCGTCTGACTATTTGACTACATTGATGTCGTGCTTTAGATATTCCTAAAAAGCAGCCCGACTTCTCATTCACTGTTTTTCTTGCTAAAAACCTAATATATTAAGGCAATTATAGTCTTTAAGACATAAGTCATTGAAAATAAATCAGAACCCTTAATTCTCAGAATACTACTGCCTGGTGAATCATCCAAACAATTATATACATAGTCCACCAAACAGAGTATTGAGTAATAAAGTTAGTTTGCTGAAACAGGGGAATTTTTATACTATAAATGATATGAAGATAGGATGCATGGTATAGTTCACGGCTGGCCTGGTTTAGCCTATTAATTTGGGTTTTATTCTAGGATTAAAATTTGTAACTGAAAGGAAATCTGGAGAGTACCTAATTCAAACTCCTTCATTTTAAATACAAATAAATAAATAAATAAATATGAGGAAATATTGCCATTTGCCTAAAGTCATACAGCTACCTCTCTTTTCAACGCCATATTTTCAGAGGCTTCAATATCTGAGAATTCACTCCCCCTTCCACATGTTCACACTCTGCCTCAGTTTTTCTTTGTCTCCCAAGGACTCTGGTCTGAAGGAAAGAATATCTCTACTTGCTGGCACTATATCCCATTGGAGTCATTCTTTCCAGAAACTCTGGATCAGATCGTGAGTCATGGCTTTCCCCCCAGGTCAGTCTGCTGAAATGTCACGAATGAGCTTCTCCCCAGGTGCCCCTTCCAGGGAAGCATCATCATGCACTCTTAACTGAACAGTCAAGTCTCCGCCTCAGTTATTGGTTCATCATTGGGATTCAGATATATTTCAGCATGGTTAGCCACAGGCAGGGCCCCCTGCCAGGTAGCTAGCCAATTGCGGGGCAGAAGATGATTCTAGAAAACAATATGGCCCAACAACAAGCCCGCAGTCAGTAAAGAAAATCATGGGCAGCGATGATCACCATAGACGCATTTGAGACCCAGAGAGAATAAAAGCTAAAATAACTGTTTTTAACTAACATATATGATGCTAAGTCCCATGAAGCTAAGAGGAACATATGGGCAAGGTGATGAAAGACCTTTGCTTATTGGGTTACACAACCCCCCAAGTGGCCCCCATAAGAAGAAGCCATGGTGCTGAGGGTCTGGAGTGTCCCCCTGGTGCCAGCACTCATGTTGAGTGTCAATATAAGGGCAGTAGAGCCTCATGAGGAGGCATCACCAACAGGATGTATAAAAGCAGATGATTACACTGCCTCATAGCCAAGAGACCTTGGCCTACAGACAAACAGAAAGCTCACTGCATTAAGTGTTAGGAATCCTGGAGAGCTCAGGAGAGCAAGTTAGACCGACACCTAGAACAGTGCTGTTGATTAGTGTCCCCGGGGCTCTGGACCTGAGGAAATATGCTACAGTCTGATTTCTTTCTCGTTGTTCTAGCTTGAACCCAAATCAATGCTTTTTAAGCTGTACAACTCATCTGTTCAGCACTTCCTTTGTCCTATTTTCTCTTTTCATTCCATTTACTTCTGATCAGCCACGCAATTAACATTTATTGTATTATGGAATGAGCACTTTTTAAAATATATTTAAGATACCCTTTGACTGATGCAAAGCAACTAAAGCGGACGTGCAGTTATAATACATGTTATTTATAGCAAATGGTTAATCACTAAACAGTCTACCATCTGTTAACACTCTCTGCTTCTCTTGAAATGACTGCTCAATTTCACAGGTATTAGATATATGACTTAGGTTTATATTCGAGTGCCTGACCTGACAGATAAGTGAGGAAAATTATATTATTAGAAAAAAATAAATAGCTTTACTTTTTACTTCAAGAAATTCCTGAACCAATTTCCCTGAACAAGAAGTTTGCTCATCTGGGCAAAATCTCTCCTCTCAGGACAATAAATTGTTCACCCGGGCAAGTAGCTTACTCCAGAGATTATTTAACAAAACTTAACTCGGGACCTTCATCTCACTCAAACAATCCTAAACTATGTCACAATCCCAATCAGTTCTTGTCCTGGAAAATCCCATCATCAATTCCTTGAGCATGGACCCTAAAGCTATATAAGCCTTATTATTTGATGGTCTGCAGTACATCTAATAAAATTAGCTCTGCTTGACTGACAGGATTTAACAGGCATTTGGGGGATGTGAGAAATGCCCCTGAGGTCCAGTTGAGACTACATCACCTCCACTGCTCTGCCCACTGCAGCTCAAGATCTTTGACTTGGAAACAGCATGCTCCCCTTCCAGCTGTGAAGGGGAAATAAGCAGAACTCTTCTTTTCTTTGAGTCTTCAACTTCTGAGTGTTATCTCTTAGAAACGAGGAACCTTGTAGAGAAATCCTCTCATTGTCTTCTCAAATTGTAAAATACTTTCCTTAGGTAGAAATCTGCCTTGTTATTGATAACACTACTGTCTCTATCTGTCCTCAACACCTTTTATGGTAAGTCCATTTGGGGATGTTCATAAGGAAGAGAACAGATAAGGCCACCCCTCAAGCAGTCTTCAAAGATTCACCAGGTCGGAAGAACTCATCACGCTGGCATCTTTACAGGACCAACATTGCTTTGGGTCGCCTATCAATACCTTATAAAAACTTTTCCTATCTTGTCTCATTTTGTTCATTAGAGTGTTGTTCTGAAAAGGATCCCTTCAGTCCAACCTACAACAGTCAACCTACAAAGAAATGGCCGTTTGTCAATCCCTAATTGGAAACAGCCAACTATTGAGTTGGGAGTCCAAGACGCAAAGTGCAAGAGCAACTTATCCTACCAGCCACTAGCAGACACTCGTGGGTTTATCTCAATGTAAGTTAATACCCACTCTGGGCCAGATTCCTGTTTCTTGGAAAGTTTTGCACTATAAATCTAATTCTAGCACTTCTCTTTATAAATGGCAAGAGATAATTAAGAACCATAGTAGATATTTGGGAGAATTTTAAATATTAACAAGCTTGTTCATGCCAGAGGCACCTTAAAACAAACAAGGAGTGAAATTGAAAATATCCATTGAGCGTATTGTTTTTGTTTGAGGAAACACCCCAGATAAATTCAGATTCCAAAACTGTTTCTCAAAAAGAGCTCTTAGCCAAGACACATGGAAAATATAAAACAAATGCATCTTTTGAACTTCCTATATCACAACTTGACCATAACAGCTTTTATCCCACTTGTCCCTCTCCTGTGCTTTTTCCAGAACCATCCTTCTTTCCTCTCTTGATGATCCAATTCCTTTCCATTCCCAACAGCCATAAATCCCCAAAGCTCAACTGCCTCTTAAAATTAAATTCACTTTAAAACAGGGCAAATTCCTGTTCCAAAATCAGTGCTCTTGTTAGACACCAACATGAACTGCTATACACATTCTCACTCCTAGTAAATTCTATAAATCAGGCAATACTTTTAAAGAACAATCTTTATGCATTTGTATGCTTAATTGCACTTTTTTTCTACATTTTTGAACAAGGAGCCTCACGTTTTCATTTTCTACTGGGCTCCACAAATTATGTAGTCAGACCCTATACTATATTTCAAAGTATAGCAGGATAAAATGTTAATAAATCCATAGGATTCCTCCCTTGTGATTTTCATGAAATTGCACCCAAAAAGTGGATCAAAATAGGCCACTTTAAAGAAAATGATAGTTTGTTGTTTTTAACTGGACAGACGCACTACCATAGGAGAACAATAATGTACTTACCTCACTGTAGACCTCTCTGGTATAAAAACAAATAAGAAAGCAAACAAATAAGAAAACCAAATGAGATATTAGGTCATTTGGTTTATATCCCCACAGCGCTGTAAGCAATTTGAACTGGGGATGAGTTTTGTTCTTTAGATTTCATTGAACACTCTTAGCGTCTGGATTAGAAATAGACTATAAGCTCTCATCATAAATATCCTGTTAGTATTTGTCTTTATATAGTTCTCAAAGTTGACATCTTTAGAAGTTTACATGTCATTGCTTCACATTATGCTGTCCCATTAAATGATTCTGAAAATAATCACCGAATGGAAAAAACATCAACAACAACAGAAAACTTGATACTCACAGAGGCTGAAATCGTCACAGTCAGAAAGGTGGTACATGATAACCATACCTTAAACAGTGCTGTGGGTCTGTATTGATTACTTCTTCAACTCATGCTGATGCATGATCCAGGGGAGTAGGAAGCAAAGGTTGAAAACTCACACCACCTACATCCACTTAAACTAACTATTAGGACCAAGAAACGAGGCCCACCTGTGTCAACATGACTTAACTACGTGTTCTAGGAAATTCTGGCCCAGGAACATTAGCCAGTAGGCCAGTAAATAATATAACTGTTTGCTTCAGAAAATCCTGCAACCAATTTGTCTGGGAAAGATAGTTTGCTCATCTGGGATAACAGCTCTCCTTTCAAGACAATATATTGCTCACCTGGCAAACAGCTTGCATAGCAAACAGTTCACTCATCTCACTTACCTTGGCACTCTCACCTCGCTGCATCCACCAACCTTAAATTATTATGCCACAAAACTTGCTCAGTTCTGATCAGTTTCCTGCCCAGAAAAACCCTAAACCACTCAAGCCAGACCTCATAACTTCATAAATATCTTTTCCTTACATTCCTGTTTAAGACACTACTGAGACTCTATTAGGGACGTGTTTGCTCTTCCACTCGTAGAACTAATAAACTGGGCTTCGCTCAACCAGTAGATTGTGGGGGATTCTTTTGAGGAGTTGTCAAACAATGGGCACATTCCTACCAATCAAAATAAGTAAAAGCAGAGAGAAGCAAGCAATAAACACCCGATATAGGTAGAAAATGACAAAATAAAAGATTTTCTCTATCACCCTAAATTTATTATTGGTCACACTACCCCCAAGATTTTATTTCTCCACAAATATTTTAATATTCAATATATTAAATGATTTTGGGTGGTAGAGGAGTAATCAAATAGAAAATGATACCTCACAAGTCCATATAATTAAAATTAAGAGTTATATTCTGGACTTTGTGTCAGAAAAATCTGTGACCAATATCTAGTTCTACAAATTATCTCTGTAATCTTGTAAAAGTCACTGACCCTTTATTTGTTTAGTTCTTCACTTCTAAAATAAGCCAAATGCATCTATCAAACAGTATAATTTTGACTTTCCACTCTGTATCAGGCAGTGTTCCAGGAAACGGAAATACATTTCAGTGGCCGCACAGTCATTAAATTAAATAATGTATATAAGATAAATTTGTAAAATTATAAAGTAGTAAATATGTAAAGTTTCCTTATTTTTGTTATCATCAACAATAATATCTAGATTCTCTAATATGCAGAGTCAAAGGTTTTTAAAAAGTGAAATTATTAAAGTCTCTATGTGAGAATTTCTTTAAAGCCAGAGTCCATCAATATGAATGTTGTTTGGTCATTCTGAATTTATCAGGCTTATTTTCATTTGGCTACCATAAAATTTTAAATCATAAAAAATACTGATAAAAGTCCATCACTGACTCTTCCAAAACTCCTGCTTATACAAAGTAAATAGCAAAAAAGGTTGTTTTAGAAATATGCATTTTAGATGAAGTTGCATTTCTTTTTTTTTTTTTTTTGGCGAAGTCTAATAACTTAATATTTACTTGTTTTAATCATTTTTTAAAAAGATTTTAATTTATTTATTCACTAGAGACATGAAGAGAGAGGCAGAGACACAGGCAGAGGGAGAAGCAGGCTCCCTGTGGGGAGCCCAATGCAGGACTCGATCCCAGGACCCCAGGATCATACCCAGAGCCAAAGGCAGATGCTCAGATGAGCCACCCAGGTGCCCCTATTTTAATCATTTTTAAGTCTATTGTTCTGTGGAATTCAGTACATCCACACTATTGTACAACCATCACCACTATCCTTCTCCAGAACTTTTTCATCTCCCCAAGTGAAACTCTGGACCCATTAAAGACTAATTCCACCTTCTATTCCCTCTCTAGTCGCTGGCAATCACCATTTTATTTTCTGTCTCTTTGAATTTGACCACTCTAGTTACTTTAAATAAGTGCAATCATTCAGTATGCATCCTGGCATCTATCCCTCATCATAGTGTCCTCAAGGTTCATCTATTTCATAGCATACATCAGAATTCCCATCCTCTTTCAAGGCTTAATAATATTCCATCATATGTATATAGCACATTTTGCTTATCCATTCATCTGTCAAAGGACACTTAGGTGGTTTCCATATTTCAGCTTTTACACATGCTGCTATGAACATGGGTGTTCAAATATTTCTATGAGACTCTGCTTTCAATTCTTTTGGGTGTGTGCCCAGAAGTGCAATTGGTGGATCATCTGGCAATTCTATTTTTATTTTTTTAAAGAATAACCGTGCCACTTTATACAGAGGCTGCACCATTTTACATTCCTTCCAGGAAAGCACAAAGGTTCCAATTTTTCCACATTCTCTCCAATACTTGTTACTTTCTGTTTTTTTGATAATATGAATCCTAATGCATAAGACATTGATTTTCAATGTGGCTTTTACTTGCATTTCCCTGATGTTGAACATCTTCACATGTGCTTATTGTTCATGTGTATATCTTTTTTTGGAAATATTTATTCAAGGGCAGCCCGGGTGGCTCAGCAGTTTAGCACCGCCCTCAGCCCAGGGCCTGATCCTGGAGACCCGGGATCGAGTCCCATGTCGGGCTCCCCGCAAGGAGCCTGCTTCTCCCTCTGCCTGTGTCTCTGCCTCTCTCTCTCTCTCTCTGTCTCTCATGAATAAATAAATAAAATCTTTTAAAAAATGTTTATTCAAGTCCTTTGCCTATTTTTTAATTGGGGTGTTTGTTTCATTTGTTGTTGAGTTGTAGGAGTTCTTTACATATTCTGGATATCAATCCCTCATCAGACTATGGTTCGCAGATAGTTTTCCCATTTTGTGGGCTTCCTTTCACTCTATTGATAGTGTCCTTTGATGCAAAGTAGCTTTTTTAATTTTCCTATTTTAATGATCTATTTTTGGATGTAATTGCATTTCATAACTCCTACCTGTGAAACACACAAGTGTAGCTTCATCTGCCCAAGAATTTGCACTGTAAAAATTGTATTGGAATTACACTTTTTTATGAAACCCAGAATTTAATTGAGCAAATGAGAATGTGTTCATTCACCACCGGGAAGAGAAAACAGATGGAGAACTCTGTTAAAATACAGGGAAGAATGATCCACTGAATTCTTCATTTAAAGATGAAGAAGAAGGAGAAGGAGAAGGAGAAAGAAGAAAGAAGAAGAAGAAGAAGAAGAAGAAGAAGAAGAAGAAGAAGAAGAAGAAGAAGAAGAAGAAAGAAGAAGAGGAGAGGAGGAGAAAAAGAAATATACTGATGTACCTTATACTTAATGGGAAAAAAGAGCTAAAAATAAAAAGCAGATAAATCTTTCCAGGTTGGAGCTGCGACATACTCACAGGTGGAAACCAAGATGTACCACAGAGCCAGGTCTTGTTTTGCCCAGCAGCACGATGGGCCTCCTGCTGTACTCTGCCAAGAGCCATTATTTTCTATGCAAAAAAAAAAAAAAAAAAAAAAAAAAAAAGGATATTTCCATAGTAAGATAAGTAGCTTTACTTTTGTGAGTAGAGGAAGAAAAAAAAATAAGGAATATAGGTTTGTTGTATACTATCAAGTACTGTCCAATACTTAGAAACTACAAAAAACATCTATACTTAACAGCATGCAGAGCTCTTAAAAATAATATGGAGTAAAAATAACAAAGAAGGTTAAGTTTTTTTAACAATGCCATTTATATAAATTTAAAACAAATATACATAAAAATGGATATTTTGCAAAGATAAAAATTCAAAGATATTTATCAAACCCCAGAGAAGTAGTTGTTTTTAAGAGAGAGAAAAATAAGGGTACCAGGGAAAAATCAAATAAATATACAATTAAATGAACATAGTAACAGTGTACCATGAAGTAAGGATTAGAATGAAGTCAACTCTCTGCACCTATAACCCTATGTTTTAAAAAGCAGGCATGATGTAGCCAAGGACGTTCATGACCTTAAGTGGCCAGGAAGTCAAGCTAGGACCACTTAGAGATGGTAGTAATTTGAAGTTTATTTGTAGAAAACAGGCAACTCTTCACTCTGCATCCTTTCTGGAACGGCAAATGAAAATAAGGGCAGAAAGGCAGAGGGAAAGGGGAAATAAAGGCAGCCAAATGGGGTCTGAATTGTGAGCAAAAAGAGAAAACAAAGCCAAAAAGAATTCAGTAAGAAGCAGCAATAACAATAGCATAAGAAGCATTGGAAGAAGTAAGCTGAGAATATATCTGCATAAATAAAAGGCTGTTTAGAGTAAAAAGAATACAGGAGCAAGCCAATGTAGTTCTAAGAGAATTCCCAGTTAGGATGAGCAAACGATAATGCCCATATGTTGATAAAGGCATTTAAGTACCCTCTGGCAGTCCCTCAAAAGATGCAATATAATTTAAAAATTTTTGAAGGAAACCTGTATCTTGTTTCATTTTGTTTGATTGCTCATTTTAATGCTGATCACAATTTACTTTTTTTTAAGATTTTATTTATTTATTTATTCATGAGAGACAGAGAGAGAGAGGCAGAGACACAGGCCGAGGGAGAAGCAGGCTCCATGCAGGGAGCCCGACGTGGGACTTGATCCTGGGTCCCCAGGATCAGGCCCTGGGCTGAAGGCGGCGCTAAACCGCTGGGCCACCCTGGCTGCCTCTGATCACAATTTAAAGAGGATGGGTGAGTCAGTGGTTTTCATATTTTCGTGTACATTCATCATCACCGGGAGCACTTGTTATATAGCACAGATTGCTGAGACCAGTCAGTAGGTCTGGCTACGCTCTGAAAATTTTTATTTGTAACAAGCCCCCAGAGATTAATGATATGTATGTTGCTGGCCAGGGACCACTCTTTGAGAACTACTGGTCTCGGTAGGAATTTGTAAAATAATTAACTCACTGCATGGTGTTTTCCTGGGAAAGCTTTTCCAGAGGAAAAAGCCTTTATTTGGCAAATAACCAGAAGCCCAGTTTCTTCAAGATAAGGAATCTTCATGGCCGACTTATTTCTAGAAAACGGGTCAAGCCATGGTAAACAAAACAAAACAAAAAATTAAATAAAACAATAAAAGAAACGATAGGACTCGGGGAAGCCTTAGTTTTAAGGATAAGAAGGATTCTAAGAAGTGATCCAGAATTTGAAGCCAAAACCTGAGATACAATGTAAGGGGTAATAAGGCTGCTGGGGGTATCGGTCATATCTACCTGCAAAGTCTTAGCACCGTGGAATGCGTGGTGGTTAGGAGCATATTCTCAAGGACCAGTGGACCAAAATTCAGGTCCTGGTTCCACCATTTTCTACTTGTTGTTCTGTGGGCAAGTGATCCTTCATTTTCCAGCTTGGTTTCCTTATTTTAAAAAGGGATGATAATACACAACTGCATTAATCAGGAGGGGTAATCTGCTGTAACAAACAACCCCAAAATATCAGTGGTTTAGCACAATAAGTGGATTTCTTGCTGACACAAATTTCAACCTAACTGTCCCTGACCGAGAAGATAAAGCAACTTCCTACCACTGACTCAAAGATACGCTGGTTTAATCCTGGGATTCCACAGCTTTGTGGTTTGAGGTTGTCCTAATGCCATTCCAACAGCACATGAGGAGGAGGCAGGTGGAAGGAAGAGGAAATACAGAGCCTTGGGTATTTAACCCTCTAAGCCAAAGTGACACTCATCACTCTCATTGCAATTCCAGTGGTGAGAACTGGGCATCTGGGCAAAAGGACCAGAAAAGGTAACTCTAAATCAGCAGCAACTTCCCAGCGAAAACTACCCTATGAAATGGAACCATGAATATTCCTGCCAACTAGCCACCTCTGCCGCACCAGCTCCCAGCATTTAAATATTAAACTACTAAATGGAAAGTGCTTAGGACATAGTACTGGTGGCCATTATCCTGACTTGCTGGATTTTACCACTCTTAATATTGCACCTCCCCCCCAAAATTATATTAATTCCTTAGCAATGTCTAATACTCAGACTATGGACTTATTTTCCTCTTTACATTAAAAATATCCTTTTATATTTGGTTAATTTGCAATCAGTATTCAAACAAGTTCCCCACATTTCATTGGGTTGATATGACGACTCTTCAATCTCTTTTTACCCAGTTTTCATTTTAATGCCATTCATTTGTTGAAGAAAGTAGAATATCTGTCCCCAAAGAAGTCCCAATATTCTGGATTTGGGTGAATGTATCCATATTGTGTCATTTAACATCAAAGTTTATATCTTATATTTCATGTAAACCAGTTGATAGATTCTAGAGGTTTGATTAGATTTAAGTTTAATTCCTTTGGCAAGAATATCATCATGGGGTGGTTGTTCTGCGTCATTCCCAGCAGATCAGCTCGGAAGGTTTATACAGTGTCACCCCTTTGGTGATGTTAAGATTGATCAGTGGGTTCACTGATGTCAGCCCAATGATAAGACAGGTCTTATCAACCTGTCTTTCAATAATTAGTAGCCATTCACAATCAACACCCAGAATCACTTGATAATGTTAATTTTATGATACTGTCTGTATTTAACAGTCAGAATTTATTCCATAAAGAGCTTAAATTTTTATTTACTCTGAAGTACTATTCATATTTAAACAGATACCCCTTTTTTAGAATAATGAACCAGCGCCTTAAATATATTCAAAAGTCACAGTAAGTTTTCTTTTTGCATTATTATGAATTCATGTATTTTATATAAGTGACCGGTTTTAAACCACTTTGAGTATTATTATTATTCCATGGCTAGAATTCTCTCAGTGTCGGTCAACATGAGCCCCAGCAAGATGGTTCCTATGTCCCTGGTATGTCTTCAGTTGTCTTTGATAGGTTCCTTGTTTTCTGGGATAACCTAATGCCTCTAGTCTGATCTTGAACATCTGACCCAGATCTGGAATCAATTACTTCTCCGATGTAACCTCATATAAGAAAATGTATTTAGGGATCCCTGGGTGGCGCAGCGTTTTGGCGCCTGCCTTTGGCCCGGGGCGCGATCCTGGAGACCCGGGATCGAATCCCACGTCGGGCTCCCGGTGCATGGAGCCTGCTTCTCCCTCTGCCTGTGTCTCTGCCTCTCTCTCTTTCTCTCTCTGTGACTATCATAAATAAATAAAAATTAAAAAAAAAGAAATTGTATTTAAGAGGTACCATACAGAGTTGAGAGTTTTGCATTATTACCGGCTTGCCATTACGTCTCAGAATTTTCTGTGGTGGGAGGTAGAAAAGAGTGTGTGTGTATGTGTACATATACACCCCAAACATTTATATATTCATGTATATATATACATTTTTTATTCATATATATATGAAAAAGTAAAATAAATCATGGTATTTCCTATTCAAATTTAAAAATACAGGGTTTTTACTTAAATGTTTAAATTTTATCTTAGATTTCTTTTCCTTACGCTAATAACCTTGGTTTCTAATGGCATGAACTTAATTACTTATTTGCTTTATTCTGTTATATAATAGGATGGTTATATAACTCATAAAAATAACTTCATAATAATCATATTAATACTACTACAAACAACAAATTTGCTGAATGCAGTCTAAATTTTTGTTCATATTTTTTCTTTAGAATATAATCCAGTAAGGATGTACAGTCAATACACTGTGCTACAAAAAATGAATTTTTTTTCTCTTTGTGGCTATGCCACTTAGAATATTAATTTGTTTTTTAATTTGTTTGATTAATTTGCTTTTGTTTAATATTTTAAGAACACTGTTTTTTGATACAAGTGTCTTAAAACATCTACATTTATACTGTTCAAATATCAAACAGACATGGTCCAGAATCAAAATTCCAAACATTAGAAATTAGACATTCAGGGAGTCTGATTTTGAACTCTCCCCCCACCCATAGTCTGTTTCTACAATCCTTTTTATCTTTTGGTTTATCCTTTATTGTATCTTTTTGACAATATAAGCAAATGCCTATAAATAAAATACTTTCCCCCCTTTTCATGTGACAAATCTTGATGGTCCCTAATCATCAAGATGCTGGGTGATGTTTCCCATGATCCTTCTCCCAATGTGTTTCTTCTCAGAGAAGTAGCAGCCCTAACCAAGAACATTCAGAGTAATAGTAAACTCTGCAAACAGAATTTTTCCCTATACAGGTAAAATCAGGGTACCCCTGTTGATGTGCACCCTCATGGTTCAAAGGTACCATGTGGGCTCAGAATTGAAGTTGGCACTGGCCTTGTGGCATGTGCCAGGAATTTATCCTCAGGAAATCATATTATGAAGTAGACCCACAAAATCATAGCTACATTTTGAGAAATATATCTGATATTCTGGTTTGTCATACTGGAAGCTTTCATATAACCAATCATAAAAAATGTCATCTTTTTCATTAATTTATTGTGGAAACATGAAAAAAGATGGTGTTTTCAGGAATCATTAAGTAAGTCTTGGAAAAGATACCTCTGAGTCTGAAATCATGCAAAAAAAAAAATGATATCGAATGTTGTAAAGTGTGAAAATAGAAGTCAATTTTTTGGTCCGACCTCCTGCTTCTTTCCTAGCTCCATTCTTTAAGTGTTATCAACTCATCATTAATGCATTGGTAAGAAATATAACAAGTGGCTTATTGACTGGCCATATTATTCATATACAGCCAATCATTAACGGTCGTATGTATCCTGCACAATTCACTATACCAGACACTGTAGACAGAAAGATGAATGATATTTGGTTCTACTCTTGTTCTTGGAAATAAAAATAACGAAGTAAATGATTTCAAATTAACATGGAAAATGTATGATGAGAAGAATGGTGTGTGCGGGTCCAGCATGCGTTGGCGGAGAGGGCGGCAATAGTGGACTGTAAGCAGTTCAGGTTAAAATGGTGACTCAATGAGAAGAGCCTGGAGCGTCAGGGAGGTGATGGGAGAGGAAGACGCAGCATCCATGATTCCATGAACATGGGGTGTCTACTACTCACCAAAAATTGCTATATTATAGAAAAAAAAATTCACTGCCTTCACGGAGCATACCTTCCAGGGAGCAAACACAAGGCGAACACATAAAAAACAAATGCGCGCTGTGACATCAACAGTGACAACTATTGAAGAAACATTAGCCAAAGGGAACAAGGGTGAGAAGGGGGTGCTGTTTATGTCTGGGGGTCAGGAAGGCCCCTCTGAGGAAACGGCTTATGCCATTCCTGGATGCCATTCAATCCAGGGCCTGGATTGAAATGATGAGGAAAGTGATGGGAGTGTTGGGGAGAACAGCTTCCCAAACCAAGGCCACGGAAACCTTGGATTATTGGCAGAACTACGGGAGCTGGGGGAGCCGGACAAGGGCACGCTGCTGCTGCTGCTGCGGGGGGGGGGGGGGGTACTGAGCTCAAGCTGCAGCCCGGGGCAGGAGTCAGCAAACCCGGCTCGCGGGCCGACTCTGGTCTACCACTTGTTTACATAAATAAAGCGTTTTGGGGACACAGCCAAACGTACTTGTTGGTTTAGAGACCGCCTGGCTGTGGGCTTGCCTCGGCCTGTTTGCAAAGCCTGAACGTGGCTGCCTCGCCCCCTACAGAAAAGGTCTGCTGACCCCGGCCCTGAGGCAGCCAGATGCCTCAGTGAGGAAAGCGCGGGGCAGGCCTGACCAGCCAGGCCTGGGTTAGAAAGGACACAGCCCAGAGCTGCCACCACAGTGCTTCGGGCCACAGGGGGCTTTTCTCATTACTAAGCTGAACCTACAAAATAGGTTTCCATTCATGACCTTGGAGTCATTTTTAATTTCTTTATTTTTCTCATCCCACATGCCCAGTGTGTCAGCTGTCCTGGCTTTCCCCCGCTACGCCGGGGAGGTGGAACCGCACCTGTGTCCCACTCCTGGAAGTAGGGAGAGGCCCTCCCCTGCATCCGAGGACAGCCGCAGTCCTCCCAACCGCCCTTTCTGCTACCCTCCTTGGCCCCGTACATTCTATTTTCATCACGTAGCCGGGACAGTATATTAACTATTAAAAGCCAGATGATGTTATTCCTGTGTTCACACCCCATCCTCGCACGGTTCGCTCAGTGAAGCAAACCCCTTACCACACCATCCAGCCCCTTTACCTCCCTGACCTCACCTTCTGCCGTCCTCCCCTTTGTTCACTCTTCTCCAGATACGATGGCCTTCCTGCTCTTTTACTGACCCTGGAAGCCCACCTCCACCCCAGCGGTGTTGCACTTACTGTTTTTTCTACCTGGAGTGCTCTTCCAAACTTTACAAGGCTCATTCCTCCCACGGTTTGCCAAATATCACCTTCTCAACAAAAACTCTCCTGACTTTAAGTTTGCAACCCTACCTCACTCTCCCAGCATTACCTACATTCGTGCACTGTTTAATACTTCCCCATAATATTTAGTGCTTTCTAAATATATTTTTTAAAGATTCATTTATTTTATTATTTTGTAAAGATTTTTATTTATTTGAGAGAGAGAGAGAGACAGATAGCAAGAGAGAGCATGAGCAAGGGAGACGGAGAGGGAGAAGCAGACTCCCTGCTGGCTAAGTGGGGAGTCTGATGCAGGGGCTCAATCCCAGGACCCCGCGATCATGACCGAAGCCGAAGGCAGACACTTAACCAACTGAGCCACTCAGGATTTATTTATTTTAGAGAGAGCATGGGGCTGGGGGAGAGGGAGAGAGAGAATCTCAAGCAGACTCCCCACCAAGAGTGGAACCCAATTCGCAGCTCAGTGTCACGACCCTGAGGTCATGAACTGAACCAAAGCCAAGAGTTGGATTCTTCACTGACTGAGCCACCCAGGCTCCCCTAGTGCTTTGTATCAATACATTAAATATAATTTTGTATTTGCTCTTACCCTCCTCCTTTATTAAGTGAAGGCAGGGATTTTTTCTGAAGTTTGTTCTTATTCATCACTGCATCCTCAACCACAAAAACAGTGCCTGGCACAGAGTAGGCCGTCAGGATATATTTTATGACTGAATCAATTAGATCAATCCCTCCTTAATTCACAAACTGGATATTATAAGGGAGAATTAACAGTATCCTACATAAGTGGAAGTCTACATATTTTAGAGATACTCATCACCACACAAAATAAGAGGGGGATGAACAAGGCGTAAAACCTAGTGAACTCTACATTTGTACCCTTTGCGATGATGCTTAGGACTTGATTCCTTTCTAATTCAACCCCACTGCATTCAGAGAACACAGCTGATATGATTTTATCCTTTTAACTTCATTGAAATTGGTTTTGTGACCTAACATAGTACCTGAGCTGAAGAATTCAACATGTGCGCTTGAAAAGAATTCAACTGTTTATTGGCTGGAGTGTTTGGTAAATGTCAATAAGGTCAAGGTACTGAGTCGTGCTGTTCAAGTCCCTCTGTCTGTTTTCAGACTTTCTATTTAGCTTGTTTTATCAGTTTTTGAGAGTGAGATAATAGAAGTCTCTATTATTGTTCAGACGTCTATTTCTGCTTTCATTTCTGTCATCTTTTGCTTTACATCTTTGTGGGGTACTATCACCACACATGACAACCCCTTCATCACTATGAAATAGTCTCCTTGTCTCTGGCAGTACATTTGTCTTAAATTCAATTTTTGTCCTATATGAATGTAGTTATTCCAGATCCTTAATGGGCACAATTTGCATGTTCTATCTTTTTTTTGTCTCTTTACTTTCAATTTACTGAGTCTGAATCTACAGTGTGACTCTTGTGGAGATCATAGAGTAGGATCTCATTTTTTTTATTGCAGTCTGATGATATCTGCATTTGATTTGGATGCTTAATTCACTCACATTTCATGTAATTAGTGGTATGGTTGGGTTCATGTTTGCCATTTTGCTATAGGGATATAGCTACCTTGAATTAGCTACAATACCTTGAATTCCCATTTTCTTTGTCTGAGTATTAGTTTTTCCACTTATCAAGGCTTCACAGTCTATTTTAAATCATTGTCAATTCCCAGGACTCTGAATGCTTGTTTTTGATAATATTCTCTAGTTTTATCATTGCCATTTGAGGAACAGAATATGGTGACCTCTTCATTGTACCATGTTGGGAATCCCCAATTATGAGAATTGTTGCAATAGTTCAGGAATAAAACAAAGATAGTGAGAACGAGGAATGAATAGTGACAAACATTGATAGAATGGATTTAATAAATATATATTTTTTAAAGTAGACAAAACTTGAAGAATGACTGCATTTGAGAAGGATAAATTCCAGGCCAATGGAACATGCTGGTTAAAATTGCAGGTTTAAATCTTAAGTCTGGCCCTTGGGGCTGGATGACCTTTCTAGGCCTCAGTTTCCCCACCTGAAAAATAGTGATAACATTCACTCTGGTGCAAGGACTTAATACAACAATGCATGTAAGATTGTTTACACAGTGCCTGGCGTCCTGTGATTTCCTAAAAGTTGTAGCTATGACTTTTACCATTATTAGGCCGTCCTTTGCTCCCATCAGCTCTTTGATAAAGACGTTAATAGCACCATTGGAAACAGATTACAGCCATCTAGGGCCTATTCCATAAGAACTCAGGAAGAAATGAGGGTACTTCTACTTCTTGCTAATCACCAATAAGACAAATTTAAGCAACATTCTTAAGACAATTAAGAAACATGCCATTTCCTATACTAAAAGCTCTAAATATATTATGGCATAATTGTCATATGAGCAAGGAATATGATGTTTTTAAGAGAAGCTGTCAATCGCCTTTAAAATAGCTGTCAAATTTTTCTCCCTATTTAATATATTCCAAAGGGGTTTTAAAAATAACGTTTATTTCCTCTTCAATTTTTCCTCATTCCTTCAGCAAACACTGATTATTTTCCCTAGTGTCTTGAATACAGATTGAAATCAATGTGGATTTGGGGTTTATTATTTGATTAGTGCACCTGAATCATTAATGACATGAGCTCAATTCTTAAAATAGTTTGAATAAAGCGCTGCTGTCACAGATTACGCAAAGGGAGACCAACAATGCAAGCCTTCATTTCTACACATTAATATTAACTACTAACTCATGCCCTCCACCTTATTTCAGTAGAAAAATTAAATGAATTCTAATATACAGCACAATGGTCATGTTTTTATTTATTTTTGGTTATTTATAATTTATATTTCCTCCGCTTTCAAAATATATTTGAAGTTCCTCTCAATAAGCACGTAAGACCATAAAAGGTACAGGCAAAGGAGATCAGAAAAGAGATGGTAAAAGGGGTAGAGATTATTCTGTCCACAATCTGGGGTCAGAAGGTCATTAAGACTGAGCACTTCTTTTAGCTCTGACCTTCCTGGCAGCCAAGAGGAAGAGTGAAATAATGGATCACGTATCCTCACTAACTGATTAAAGGAAACACAATAGTATTGCAGAAGATAGAAAAATTTTTGCAATTAAATTCCTGGAGGAATTCAACTTGACAGAGTCTACACAAGGCATATTGTGTGACACATAAAACAAAACAGTTTTCCTCCGCAGTGTGCTGAGGAAATGTATTCCTCACACGGTCTTTGGAAACTCCATGATTGCTTAATCAAAACCAAGGAAACAATATTAAATATTAGCGCAGAGAATTGCTTTTAATGATGACGTCACCTGTCATCTGAATTTCCACACCTAATGGACTCTGCAGATCCCTCTCATGGATTACTCCATAGCAAAGTTTGCTCCTGTGACTCTTCTCTGTGGCTTCCTGAGGACCACTGCCTCCGGGTTACCTTCTTCTCCAATCCCTCCTGTCCTGGTGTAGCCCCAGAGCTCTGTCCCCGGCCTTGTCTTACTCCACACATTTATCCTGAGCAATGTAATCGATACCCACGACAAACACATCAGTGCCTCACGCATCCAAATGACTATCCCGGGGCTCTTGCTTAAAATCCAGGCCCTCACTTCCACTCCTGGGTGTTTGGAAGATACTTAAAACCTATTAGGTTCCTACCAAAACCTGTTCTCCTTCTATATCCTCTATCTTGGAAATTCACACCATTACCCAAACTTTACCAAAGCACACCTTATACATCTGATCTTTCTCATCCTCACTGTGACTGTTTTATTTCAAGCCCTTTGCATTTTTATTGGTGTGCACGTAAGCCTTGCTCGGCAGTGAGTTCTCTGCAGACAGGGTCCTGATTCATCTTTAAATTCAGTACCAAGGCCACATGGAAGCTAGAATGCTATTGGTTAAGTAAATACGTATTTAATAAGTGAATGAAGAAATGATCACATGAGAAGGGAATGAAAAGTACTGAGCTACATTCTTCACACCATATTTCGTCGAATCTATGAGGTGTAATTGTTAAGATCTATCACTATTTTATGAGCCATTACACAAGCAGAAAATAGTACTGATTGTTGTAAGATGCAACTGATTGTCAAGCACATTCTAGTTTCAGATATGAGAAAATCTGAATAAAAACAAATGTGTCTTAAAATTGGCAAAACGTGACATTTTTACCTAAGTTGAATGGTATCACTTCACACTGATCTCAAAAGAAACTAAAGAGCTTTGAAGCATCAAAATAACTGGCTGATAGCAAGGACCCCTGAGAACCTCTTTTTTGATTACTTTAGACACCCCTGTTTATCTTAGTTTGGATCCTAACGATGTCATACAATTTGTGTTGTTAATTAAAGCAAGATATACCTTCTCCCAGGGCTTCCTTCTTTCACTTTCTCCCAGTTCAACCATACTGTTACCAGCCCAGAGAGTCTTTTTTTTTTTAATTGCACTGCAGTTAACATACAATATTATATCAGTTTCAGGAATATGACATAGTGACCCGACAATCACATGCTTTGAGAAATGCTCGCCACAATAAGCATGGTTTCCATCTGTCACCATAAAAAGTTACTAAAGTACTTTCGACTATATTCCCTACGCTGCACTTTTTCATTCCTATAATTTGTTATTTTTTTATAACTGGAATTATGAACCTCTTGATCTCCTTCACTTATTCCATCCATCCCCCACACTCTGCTCCTCTCTGACAACTACCAGTCTGTTCCCCATATTTGTCAGTCTGTTTCCGGTTTTGCTTTGTTGTTTTATTTTTAATTTTATTTTAGATTCAGATACTAGTGAAATTATATGGTATTTGTCTTTCTCCATTAGCATAAATACCTCCAGGTTTGTCTACATTGTTGTGAATGGCAAGATTTCGGTCTTTTTGATGGCTGAATAATATTCCAGTGTGTGTGTGTATGTGTGTGTGTGTGTGTGTGTGTGTGTGTATCACAATTTCTTTATCCATTCATCCACTGATGGACACTTTGTTTGTTTCTTGGCTTTTATACTCCAATAAACATAGGGGCACATATTTTTTGAATCAATGTTTTTGTTTTGTTTTGTTCAAGTAAAGACTCAGAAGTAGAATTACTAGATCATACGGTATTCTTTTTTTAATTTTTCAAGAAAACTCCATACAAAGGCTGCACCAATTTACATTCCCACCAACAGTGCAGGAGAGTTCCATCCTAACCATCACTTGTTATTTCTTACCTTTTTTGATACTATCCATTCTGATTGGTAGGTAGTGATATCTCATTGTGGTTTTAATTAGCATTTCCCTGACGATCAGTGATGTTGAGCACCTTTTTCATGTGTCTTTCGGCCATTTGTAAGTCCTCTGTGGAAAAATGTCTATTCAGATGTTCTGCACATTATTTAATCAGATTGCTTTTTTCAGTGTTGAGTTGTATGAGTTCTTTATATATTTTACATATTAACCCCTGTTGGATATATCATTTTCAAGTATCTTCCTCACTCAGTAGGTTGATTTTTTTGTTGTTGTTGATGGTTTCCTTTCCCATTTAAGTTTTTTAGTTTGGCGTAGGCCCAATGGTTTAATGTTGCTTTTATTTCTCTTGCCAGAAAAGACATATCTAGAAAAGTATTTCTACAGCCAATGTCAGAGATTATTGCCCATGTTTTCTTCTAAGAGTTTTACGGCTTCAAGTCTTACATTAGGCCTATAATCCATTTTGAGTTTATTTTTGTGTATGATGTAAGAAAGTGGTCTGGTTCCATTCTTTTCCATGTACCTGTCCAGTTTCCCCAGCACCGCTTATAAAAGAGACTTTCCCCCATTGTGTATCTTGCCTCCTTCATCATAGACTAATTGACCATAGAAGTGTGAGTTTGTGAGCTCAAAGACAGTCTGTCTTAATCTGTCCATCTGCCATAACAAAACACCACAGAATGGGGGCAGGTGGCTTACACAACAGAAATCTATTTTCTCAGAGGTCTTGAGGCTGGAAGTCCAAGATCAGGGTGCCAGCAGGATCAGGTTCTGGGGATAGTTGTCTCCCTGGCTTGCAGATGACTACCTTCTCCCTGAGTCCTCACATGCGGGCAAGAGGAGTGGGAGCTAGCTCGGATTCCCCTTCCTACTCTTAAAGAGCTCTAATCTGTTTGTGGGGCCCCATTCTCATGACCTCATCGGAAACCTAATCACCTCTAAGAACCCATCTCCAAATACTATCACTCTAGTGGGAGGCGGGTAGGGCTTCAACATGAATTTTGAGGAAACAAAAATATTCAGTCCATAACAGAGTCCCAGTCACACAAAGTGCCTGGCTCAATTTCTGCTCCTTTCTGGCCTCCACTTTTATTCAAAAAGTTGCAACTACAGGAGTTAGAGGAAAATAATCTCCTTTCTTTGGTCCAGAGAAGAGAGCCATTAACCTTTTGCCTGTCGTTTTAGGAATTGTATTTTGAGACTACAAATACATGGAGCGATTAAGTGGCAATTCACTGATGCTTCCAAAACTTGCTTCAGTTACCTTCAGACTCTCCAGAGAAGTGGTCAAACAGCAGTTGTTTCTAGAAACATACCAGGAAAAGCAATGTTATTGCAGGTAGGAGTGGAAAAGAGTCATTCATTTATCCAATATTGATAGCACACCTGTGATTTGCCAGGCATTGTGGTATAGCCTTTGTCCATGTATCCAAGTGGGTTTAAGTGGTGCATTACTCTACAAACTTTGCTTTAAATACTGGGAATTCTCTTATGAGTATTTGAAATGTCTTAGAAGTTTAATTCTATTTTAGAATTGCTTTGAGAACTCCAAACTGCCAGTCACTCTTGTGATTTGGGGAAGTAGCAAGATGAAGAGGCTTTTCTTGTAGTTTCTGCTTTAAAATTGCAGATGATAATACTTTCACATGACCTTTAAAAAAAAAAAAAGATTTTTTACATCTATTCATGAGAGACACAGACCGAGAGAGAGGCAGAGACACAGGCAGAGGGAGACACCGGATCCCGGGACCACGACCCGAGTCAAAGGCAGGCACCCAACCACTGAGCCACCCGGGCGTCCCTCACATCACCTTTTGACTTATCCACGTAACATTAGGGTCAAGCAGGAACAAGGGCCTCTTTGGATCCAAATCCAGGCTAGAGCTGTCTAAGACTCACTTTCCCTCTAAAGTAATAGCTAAGTAATAGCACTGTATATTCATTTTGTTTTTACTGTTGTTTATTCCCCCTGACTTTATCTACATAAAGATACTGAAGGAAAGAAATAAGATGAAGAATAACATGATCCCAGACTTGTGTCAGTGATGGTTAGTCTGGCACCAATTTTTGGTAAAGACTCATCCATTGCTTTTGGTAACTGGTACTTGCTTTTCTTCCACAGACTTCCTCAGATCATTAATTTACCCATTGCCACTGGTACAGTTGAGGATGATGCTGATGATGAAGAAGAAGATGATGAGAAGAGATAACTTTACATTGATTAATATGTTACAAGTTCTAGGCTAAGAACTTCATTTCATTCCCAATAATAATCCCATGAGGTATAATTACTATTAAGTTAATTTGAGAATTAGATTTAGTTTTCCAGAGGTAAATGATGTCCCTAGGGTTACCTACCTGGAAAATGGCAGAGCTGGGATGTGAAGGAAAGTCTGCTCATTCTGGAGCCCACATGCATAACCATGGTAGGTGTAGACAGCTTTGGAATTTATCATCAGAAGGAACCTAGCTCCCACAGTTCATGGTGTGTTCTTAGGCAGTTTGCAGAACTTTTAAGATTCGGTGCCTGTATTTATAGAAATTAGAATGATAGGTTTTTCCTCTCAAGATTTGTTGTGATTATTTCTAAGTACAATGAAAGAACATGGGTTTAAGGTAGTCATTGTAGGTTTCTTTCTTTTTAGAATGACCTATTGACAATTTCTGGTACACTTAACACTAAATTCGTGTTCTAATATTTAAAATTAAGATTTTTAAATTAATGAGCCCTTTTTTATACAACAGTTTCAGATTTACAGAAAAAATGAGCAGTGTAGAGAGTTTCCATATACCCTCCTCCCCCATACACAATCTCCCTTATTATTAATATTTTGCATTAGTGTGGGACATGTGTTATAATTAACGAACCAATGTTGATGCATTATTATCAATGGAAGTCCATAGTGTAAGTTTTATTCTCTGTGTCATATAGTTCTATGGGTTTTGATAAATGCATCACGTCATGTATCCAACATTGTAGCATACAGAATAGTTCCACTGCCCCAAAAAATCCCGTGTGTGCCACCTCATCATCCTTTTCTCTCATTTCTCTGGGTCCCTGCCAACCACACATTTTTTCTACCGTGTCTATAGTTTTATCTTTGGTGGAATCTCATATAATTGGAATCAAGCAGTGTGTAGATTTTTAGTTTGGCTTCTTTCACTTAGCAATATGCATTTAAGTTTCCCTCATATCTTTCTATGGCTTAATATTCTATTTCTTTTTATTATTGAATAATACTCCATTGTATGCATGTTCCACAGCTTGTTTTCCCATTCACTTGTTGATGGACATCTTAGGTGATTCCAGTTTGAATAATTAGGAATAAAGCTATTAGAAGCATTTATGTGTATAGACCACATCTTCTTTAACCATTCATCTGTCGATGGACACCGAGGCTCCTTCCACAGTTTGGCTATTGTGGACGTGGCTGCTACAAACATTGGGGTGCAGGTGTCCCAACGTCTCACTGCATCTGTATCTTTGCTTAGAGGGTATTCTTTCCACCTTTTTTTTCAAAAAAAAAAAAAAAAAAAACAATCTAGCTTTTTTTTCTTATTCCCTACATTACTTTTTGGCTCGTCTTCTGACAACAGTCTGCCGAGGTAGTAGAATTCACTCTTGTCTGGTGGATGTTTTAGCCATTTTTTTTTTCAGGCTGCTTCTTCAACTCTTTTCTTCTTCCTGTGAAGCATAAATTCACAAAGTCAGCCAAAAGCTTTTCATACTTTCTTATGATATTACCAATAAAAAAAAAAAGATGCTGAAAGATTTCACCTCGTGAAAAACACAAATGTTTGCATTTTTTACAGAGTGGTACTCTTTCACCCGAAGAATGTTCAGTTTCTTGGAGAATGTCAGAATGAGTTGACTAGATCAACTTGGGTGATAACGTATCACCAATCTCCCCCTGAATCCGTTTCTTTTGAAGTTGCCTTTTGGGGCAGGTGATACAATCATTACAAGAAGTCAGGATGCATTCAATAATATATAATAAAAACCATAACACAATGTTTTAACCAGGAAAGGGATTTATTTTCTCAAATAGTAAGAGGCCCCAGCTTGGAAATTCAGCACTGGTACAGCTGTTCACGCAAACAGTGTCTTTCAGCCTCCCTGCTTTACCATTCTTGGTGCATCATTACAAAATGGTTTTTCCCTGCCTGGTCTTGGCAGCTGGATTTGAGACAGGAAAACAATGTGGTAGATTTATCAAGATAACAGAATCTTCCCAGAAATCCCAAGAGGCTCCCACTTATATCTCATTAGACAGATTTATGTCACATGGCCACCTGTAACAGCAAGAAATGCTGAGAAACTAAATGTTTTATTTTTAGCTGTGTGGATTGCAGCCTCATTATTTTTTTAATAATGAAGAAGGCAACAAAGGATGGAGGATCGGCTACTCATACTATCTGCGACACTGACTACATCTGTTCAACTACTCTGAAGCTTGACAGCACTAAGCTTTAGTTTAGTTAAGCAACCAAACTAAAAGGGGGAAAAAAAAGACTGAAACTATAATCAGGTTTTAGTTATAACTTACAAGTAATACGGTATGTAGGTCTGTAATTATTTTAAGAGTGAGGAGACTAGCTATATTTGATTTCCCCGTAGTTCAATGTTTTTAATCATACTATACCTTCTAAATATTTTTAAGATTCATTCCTTTATCTCCATCACTTTCATCACTCTCCCAAGGTAGGCCTGGATTATTAGCACAAAATTCAATAGGTTCCCACTCTTACAATTCCTACCCGTTTCAAATTTATCTTCTAGATATCTTCTAGGATGCTTAAAAACACAAATATGACTATGTGCTAGTCAAAGTTATGCTACACATTTTTCTATATCTCCTCCTTCAGAAAACAAGCCCTGGCTCATTCACTAGATGAACCCAGGCTCTTCTTAACACTATACAGCCTGGATTCTTGCCTCCTCCCCCCTCATGGTTGACGTTCATAAAATAATTTAATAGTAGTTCTACTTCATGGGATTTTTGCTCTGATTAAATAAGGTGCACAGCCCAATATCTGGCACATATCATAACAATGAGCCATGTCTCTCATTTAATGTTCCTGTGACCAAATTTCCCTTTCATGTTCTCTTCCCTCCATCAGAGTAATTCCCTTTCATTAAACTATAACAAGCAAAACTAAGAGGGAAAAAAAAATTGCCTTTGTCTAGATACCACCGCTTCAAAGATGCCTTTCCTGGGTTTCTTCTGTGCCCTCCTCAGTCTATCGTAGAGGCCGGCTCCTCCTCCTGAAATGATCTGTGTGGGTGTTTGTGTGTTAAGCTAGCCTATGTTTCTTTGAACAACTGTATTGTCAGTTTTAGTAGATTAACCGGCACATAGTAGGTGCTTCATAAATGTTTGACAAAAGTAATGACGTTTGGGTGGCTCAGCGGTTTAGTACTGCCTTCAGCCCAGGGCATGATCCTGGAGACCTGGGATCGAGTCCCACGTCGGGCTCCCTGCATGGGGCCTGCTTCTCCCTCTGCCTGTGTCTCTGCCTCTCTCACCTCTCTCTCTCTCTCTCTCTCTCTCTCTCTCTCTCTGCCGCTGAATAAATAAATAAAATCTTTTTTAAAAAAGTAATTGCGTTATATATACAAGTTCTATAATTACGGAGAAGGCTACCTCATTTTGGTATTGTCAGAACTATTTCCTCTATTAATCATTTAAATTCAAATAGAAATTAACGGTACCAATGAAGCAAGTTTTATCTCTTATAACACACTAAGGAAATTGCAAAGCAAGAAAAAACAATTATTTAGAACTTCTCTAAAAATGCAACATATAACAATTTGTGGGAGAAATGACATTGAGAAGTAAATGTTAAAAAAAAAAGCTCTAACTGAAGTGAAATGGAATAGTGTTCTTTCTTCTTCTTCTTCTTTCTTTCTTTCTTTCTTTGTCTTCTTCTTTTCTTTCTTCTTCTTCTTCTTTTTCTTTCTTTCTTCCTCCTCCTCCTTCTTCTTCTTCTTCTTCTTCTTCTTCTTCTTCTTCTTCTTTCTTTTTTTCTTCTTTCTTCTTCTTCTTCAAGCTTATCCTCATGGTTACAAAATACAACATCTCCTTAGTCCTTATTTTGGTTCTGGCAGGGGCTAATGAATGTTTCCAGACTTATATCTAATTTTCATTGAACATCTATAATACAATAGGAGTATATAATTTTTATTAGGCTTCTATAAAATGTACCTTAATGTATTAATGCAAGGGTGAACCAAGGATGCCCACAATTCTCTACAAATCTTAAAATTGAGAGAACCTAGGTGCTACCCATCCTGCCCCATTTAGCAGATACAGAAACCGAAGCTAAAAGTGTTAAGTCCCTTGCCCAAGATCACAAAGTACTAATGGGAGGGCTAGTAGTAGAGCTACAACACAAGATGCAAAGTACGCTTTTTTGATAGGAATTCAGAAATGTATCCCAAATCCCACTGTGGGAGTTCTATTCCATCAATTTACCTAAACTGGAACTTCATTTCCCACAATTCCCTTCTCTGTTATTTTATAATACGAGTTGGCAAAAACAGAAGTGTGTAGAGATTTAGAAGGCAGAAGCAAAGCATTTGTGCTTAGACTTTGAGCGTCGCCATGGTTTAATGTGTGAAGTGGAGATTCCCGGAACCAGAGATTCTAACGTGTCCTCACTTGCTGTTACTCCATGTCTTATGAATTCCCTTTCCCATCTGCTGATCTTGCTGACCAACACTGACCCCATAGCATAAAAAACAACCATAGACCTCTCTATCAACTCTTCCTTGTGGCTCCACTCTAGTAACTGGGTGTCCTTGAGTTAAGAAGGCCTGATGGTGACTTTGATCCTCTAACCTTTCTTACAGACCTTCATCTCCCAGTGACTCTCCTACCACTGTGGGAACTGGTGACCTACAATAAATTCCTCATTCCACAATGGTCACAGCACTTCTGCTTCCATGGCTAAACACTGACTGGCATACCCAGTTAATCCATTAACTCACATATCTTGTACATCATCTTTTAGAGAGAGAGAAAAAAAATTGCTAGGTCGCCATCTAGAATATATCAATCACAAAGAAATTGTGACATAAATTATCATATAGATTTACATTTATATGGAAAAAAAAAGATTTACATTTACAAATCAAGCTTTAGTCCTTAAAATACGTTTATACGATGAACATATATTTCTTTGTTCCCAAGGAGTATTGATAAAGCACACAGAGATTACACCAGTTATTACATAAACACATTAATATATTAAAATATCTAAGAAGCTCTGCAACAAAGAAGCTTCTTTAATCTTGTATTTTCAAAACTTATTTGTGAAAGAAAAAAAAACTTTCTTTTTCTCAAGTGTGGGGTATGGTATATACTTCTCAGTATTAAGCAACCCAGTTTCCTATAGCACACCTTACCAGTTTAGGGAAAATAGCATTTTTAAAAAATATTAAGATTTTAAATCACAATCTTAGGAGAATATTTGTTCTATCCCTTGGCATGAATAATGCAAAGGAATTCCACTGGATTTTAATTGCAAAATCACCAATAAGAAAGGCCTTGAAGGCATTACCCACCTCTTGCCCACATACATGTTTTTTAACTGACTCAATGAATAATGACCCATTGGTTGGCTGAATAATTAGAAGAGTGAAGAAAAAACATCTCTATCCTGCAATTATTAGTACAGAGCAAGATTATTGCTATTGAAAATGAGTCTGGTTCTCCTACTCCTTTCTATTATGTGCTGCCAATCCACACCCAGCCAAGCTGTTTCTGAAAAATGTTGGTATGAATACACCCTTCAATATTTCTTCCACACTGACTGTAAATATAATCTAGGCATAAATCATCAAAAGTAAATACCAGTGAACACTTTAATCCTTTATAATAAATCAGGGAAATGGGGAGTCTATGCCTGATGATGAAGTTTTAGTGTAGGTCAAACCAGCCGTTTGCTGAGGAGGCAGCACTTGAGAAAACAGGGAGCATTTTGTTAAAGATTCAGAGTTCCACTATCAGGTAGGAATTCTTTTGCACGTATTTCTATCTCTCCTGGTTATTAAGTGGTTCTATTGTTTTATTTCAGCAAGCCCAATGAAATCAGAAAAAGTAGTTTTTTCTGAATGCCTACTACCTTAAGAAGTGAAGTTAGATGCTGAATAAGATAGAAAATTGAATCATAAAAGTCTCTGGCCCTCAAATAATTTCTATTGAATAGGGTATAAAAGATACATATATCAACAATTTTAGTACAGGGTAGATTCTTGTTAATGTCACAGGTGAAGTACAGATTAAAGTTCTACAGATCAACGTTAAGGGAAGGAAGTGATTACTTCTAGATAGAGGGATGAAGGTCCAAGGCCATAGCAACTCAGACACACTCATTCCACTATTCTCAGGACCAGTTGTTTCTCCACAGAGCTTCAGGGGAGATTCCCAGAACTCAGGTTTCTCCTGAGAGTGCCACACTGAGCGAGCCGAGGGTGAAGGACTATGGTCCCAAAACTCAAATGAAATGAGATGGATAAATCAAAGCTGAAGTTAAGCAATCTGATGGCCATCCCAGCAGAGCACAGTGCTCCCCAATGGAGAAAGGCTACCACGGCTCCTGGTACAAACCATATAAGGTCAAAACCTCCCCCTTCCAACCTATGGGAGGAGTTCTCCAGGTGATTGGAAGCAGCCTCCATTGGAGACCACCCCGCTGAACAGCACATATCCTCTCAGTCCAGAGACACAACAAATATCCAGTCCCAAAACAACCTAGGGCTGGCTCCACCTCTGCGAACCTGCCTGCTCTGCTACCTTGAGCATACTTTAACTTCAATATACGGCTTTTTGCTTGCTAAAAAACATAAACAAACAAAACAAGCAATTGAAGTTGGTGGCATTTAAGTCAAATCTTGAAGAAAATATCAGACTGGAAGTTCTGAAAGATAGTTTAAAGAAACTAAGAGAGGCAAAGACGTGTAGATAGTATTATCAGATAAAATCCAGTATCCCTAGATAAATTTAGATTTCAAATAAACAATAGCAGAAAAATGAATATAAGAATGGATCACAGGCTCTTTAGGACATACCTATACTGGAAATTATTTGTTGTTCATCTGAAATTCAAATTTAATTGAGGTTCCTGCATTTCCATATTAAATTTGGCAACTCTACCTGGAGGGAAAAATACATGGGATATACTAGAAAAAGAGTGTGGTTTAGTTGGTGGATTGAATTGTGCCCCCAAAGGGATATTGAAGTCCTAGCCCCCAACACCTCAGAATGGAAATAGAGTCTTTACAGGTTAATCAAATCAAAGTAAAGTCCTTAGAGTGGACCTCTAATCCAGTATGACTGATGTCCTTATTAAAAGCGAAAATTTAGACAAAGCAATGAACATATTTAGAGGAAAAATAATGTGAAGACTGAGGAAAAGGTTGAAATTATGCTGCCATGAGCTAAGGAATGTCTTGAACTACTAAAAGCTGGAAAGGCAAGTTAGAGCTTCTTGCACAGGTTTTTAATTGATCATGGCCCTGCCAGCCCCTTAATTTTGGACTTCTAGCCTCCACAACCATAAGACAATAATTTCTGTTGTTCTAGGCTACGTAGTTTGTGATACTTTGTTATGGAAGTCCTAGAAAATTAATGCAGTTGGCTATAGCCAAAGGTAGTCTCCAAAGGATAAAGGCAGGAATTCTGTGAGCTAAGGAAGACTATAGGAGTCCTGGAATCCTCAAGGAAAAAGTCCAAACTCCCTTTGCTTCCTGTGCATTCTAAAATGGAAAACAAACAAACAAACACAACTTAATGCTGTTATCTGTAGCATGACTCTAAGGAAAGTTAAGCAATGGCTCGAACATATTTTCCGAGGACATTCATTTTACTTTTGTCTGAAACAAAGCAACACAAAAGGATATGTTATGAAGCAAAATGTGTAGAAATTTTTAGGACAAAATAAGACTATAAACTCTTGAAATAAATGTCAAGTTCTAGCCTCTGCTTCCATTTAGGCCCTCAAATCCTCAAAAATAATCTTTTTATTCCTTTTTCATCAGTAATACTTTGGTGAAAAAGTTTGCAAAATAATATTTAACTGGTGAAGAGCCACACAGATACTCGGAAAAAAAATAGGTATAAGGCAAAACAGTACAAAATGATATATCTCTGTACTCAAGGAGTTTGCAATCAAATTCTGTAAAATAATCACAAAAGGAAATGTAGAGTGAAGTAATTATCAATTTGAGAGAATAAAATAAATGTGAAAGTAATGCACTATAAATTAACCAAATATTTTTTTTTCTCTACAGTGTTCAAAAACACTATAATGTTCAGAGGAAGAATCACAGGATACAGTTTTTAGCTAGGTCTAGAAAGGAAGAATAAATTTGGAAATGTGTAAAATTGTTTCATTATTATTTTGAATTAAGCTATATAAAATTTCACTCAATATTTTTTAAATCTGAAAGTATCTGTGAGTGCTTCAAAACAAGAAAACATATTTATAATGATTTATGTCATTTTGTTAATTCTAAGAATATGCTATTCTTTTCTTACTCCAAAGAGTTTATTGAATGTGCTCTCACCAAAGGATGATGTACAAAATTAGTTCAGTATACTTTTCAGCCTTGTATTCAAATAATTCTTAGTCATGGAGAAAACTATCCCTTGAGAAACAGTTTTCAAGGAATAATGATAACAGGTTGCTAAGTGAGTATTTTTGCTATGAAGAGTAGAGGTTTTCTAACTTAGGTGTGTGTGAAATTACCCGTTTTGCAAGACCCCGTAAAGGTGACACTTAAATGAATCCCTCTACTCCCATTCTCAAAATTGAAAAAAAAAAAAAAGTAATAACTAGAGAAAAATTTGGTCATGGATCTACTGTGACTGAATAGATTTAATCATATATATATATATATATATATATATATATATATATACTATTTCTCTGAAAAAGTTGTATTCTATTTTGTACCAAAAATTAGATATGGAAGTGGCCCAACTGTCCATGGATTGATGAATGGATTAAAAAGATGTGAGATATATAAAGATAAATAAATACAGATATATACACACAATGGAATATTATCCAGTCACAAAAAAGAATAAAATGTCTCCATTTGCAACAACATGGGTGGAGCTAGAGAGTATAATTCTAAGTAACATAAGTCAGAGAAAGACAAATACCATATGAGTTCACTCATATGGGGAATTTAAGAAACAAAACAAACAAGTAAAGGCAAAAGAGAGAGAGAATGAGAGAGACAAATCAAGAAACAGAATCTGATTTATAAAGGACAAACTGATGGTTACCAGAGGTGGGGGGTGAGGAGATAAGTGAAATAAATGATGAGGATTAAGGAGTGCATTTGTGGTGATGAGCACCAGGTAAAATATATATAATTTCACTCAATATTTTTTAAATCTGCAAGTATCTGTGAGTGCTTCAAAACAAGAGAACATATTTATAATGATTTATGTCATTTTTTAACTCTAAGAATATGCTATATATATATATATATATATATATATATATATATATATATATATGTTTTATTCTGGGGCATCTTGGTGGCTAAGCTGGCTAAGCATCTGACTCTTGGTTTCAGCTTAGGTCATGATCTCAGGGTTGGAATTGAGCCCCTTGTCAGGCTCTATGCTCACATGGGGTCTGCTTGAGGGTCTCTCTCTCTCTCTCTCAATTTCTCTCTCTCTCCTTTTGTCCCTTCCCCATTCCTGTTTGCTCTCTCTCTCTCTCTCTCTCTAATAAATATTTTTTAAACTCTATTTTATTTTGTTTTCATTTTAAAAATCTGCATTTGTATACATTAATACAAACTATCAGAATGAGAAATCAAGAAAATAATCCCACTTACAATTTCATCAAAAAGAATAAAATACCTAAGAATAAACTTAACCCAATATATGAAAGACCTGAACACTAAAAACTACAAGGTACTGATGAAAGAGATTGAAGATGACACACATAAATGGAAAGATACACCATACTTATTGATTGAAATAATTAATATTGTTAAAATGCCTAAACAATGCAAAGCAATCTACAGATTCAATCCAATCCCTCTCAAAATTCCAGTAGCATTTTCCATAAAAATACGTCTACAAACTAAAATTCGCATGGAACCACAAAATACCCTGAAGGGCCAAACAGTCCTGAGAAAGAAGAACAAGGACATAAACATTACACTTCCTGATTTCAAACTATAATCAATCCTTGAACAACACTGGTTTCAACTGTACCGGCCCACTTAGGTAAGGATTTTTTTTTTCAGTAAATACAGTACAGCAATGTAAATGTTATTTTATCTTTCTTATGATTTTTCTTAATAACATTTTATTTTCTCTAGCTTACTCTATTATAAGAATACCATGTGGGGATCCCTGGGTGGCTCGGCAGTTTGGCACCTGCCTTCGGCCCAGGCGTGATCCTGGAGTCCTGGGATTGAGTCCCACATCGGGCTCCCTGCATGGAGCCTGCTTCTCCCCCTGCCTGTGTGTCTGCCTCTCTCTGTGTGTGTCTCTCATAAATAAATAAATAAAATCCTAAAAAAAAAAAAAAAAAAGAATACTGTATATAATACAGGAAGCATACAAAATATATATTAATTAACTGTTTATGTTATAGGTAAGTCTTCTGGTCAACAGTTGGCTAATAGTAGAGTTTTGGAGGAGTCAAAAGTTATACATGGATTTTCTACTGCCCAGGATGTCAGCACCCCTAACCATCACATTGTTCAAGAGTCAACTGTATACTACAAAGCCACAGTAATCAAACAGTATTCTATTATAAAAAAAAGATATGTGTGGTGCCTGGGTGGCTCAGTTGGTTAAGCAATCTACTCTTTATTTTGGCTCAAGTCATGGTCTCAGGGTCCTGAGATAGAACCCTGCATCAGGTTCCACACTCAGTAGGGAGTGTGCTTCTCTCCCTCCCTCTGTCTCTCACCCTGCTCATATGCACACACTCTCATAAATAAATAAATAAATAAATAAATAAATAAATTTATTTTTTTAAAGCAACTACATAGATCAATGGAACATATTAGAAAGCTCAGAAGTAAAGGCACACATGTATGGTCAACTAATCTATGACAAAGTAATTTATGGGACAAGGAAGGTCTCTTTAACAAATGGTATTGGGAAAACTGGCCAGCTACATGTGAAAAAAGGAAACTGGACCACTAGCATACACCACATACAAAAATTAACTCAAAAGGGATTTGAGACTTGAGTGTTAAGATGGAAACTATAAATCCCCTAGAAGAAAACATAGGTGGTAAGCTCCTTGACATGGGTCTGAATGATGTTTTCTTGGATCTGTCTCCAAAGGCAAGGAAAACAAAAGCAAAAATAAGTAAATGGGACTACATCAAACCAAAAAGCTTCTGCACAGTGAAAGAAACCGGCAGTAAAACAAAAAGGCAACCTACTGAAAGGGAGAAGATATATGCAAATTACATACCCAATAAGCCAGTAAGAGTTTAACATCCAAAATATATAAACAATTCATACAACTAAATAACGACAACAACAAAAACCCAAACAGTCCGATGAAGAAATGGGCAGAGCATCTGAATAGACGTTTTTCCAAAGAAGACATCCAGATGACCAACACGCACACGAAAAAATGCTCAACATCACTCATCATCAAGGAAATACAAAACAAAACCGCAATGATATATTACCCTACACTCGTCAGAATGGCTATTATCAAAAAGACAAGTACCAACCAGGGGCGGTCACGGCGTGGAGATGTTTCTCTCCCTGCGTTCCACAAAGCCCTGGTCCCCTGTGATGCTTCCATGAGAGTAGGTTCTGATATCAAAAATATTTTTTATTCAAGATTTCAAGTTTCTCTACAAGGAAGGGATTTCCCAATTGCTATGAAAAGAAATTCTCTAGCTTGCAGATAGAGGAGTATTTTACGAAGTAGCAGTCATTGACTGTTGGCCAAATGTAACCAGGCATCTCAGAACTGATCATCGGCATTTCAAAGCCAGGAAAAATTGGTGTGACTGATTCACAAGTTCTGAAGGGTATATGTAAGGTTACATATCAAAAGTCACTAGCTTCCTTTGAGGAGAAGCTATTTAACTTCCAGCAATATGTAATTAAATTAAGGAGGAGAATGAAAGTAAAAGTTTACTGAAATTTAAAAAAACAAATGCAGCACAAAATCCAAGAATTCATCGATGCAAGTCGGGACTCTATGGTTAGTCCTACAGAGGGCACAAATACGAGAAAAACAGCATGTCACCATGATATTGTACATTAACTAGAAACCATAAGTGATTCAGAAGAAGGAACGTTAGATGCTGTGTATGAAAACAATCTTAGCCTCAAACCAACAAAAGAATGCGGCACGCAATGATCAATGTATGGTATAGTCAGTTTAAATATATAGATGCATGTGTGTGTGCATTGAATGTAACAGACTTTTTGTTTTGTTTTGTTTTTCTTTTAAATCTCTTCTCCCAAAGCTATTTTAAAATTGATGATGTCTTAAAATGCACTGGCCTCCTGAACACTGGCATTCTCTTTGCCTCACCACTGCCTCCTGTCCCGGCCTTACTGTTTTTCATTGCACTTACCACCTCTGACTTTTACGTATTTGCTGTCTAACTCTTCCCACTAGAAATTAAGCAGAGATTTTTCTTCTCTGCTCGCTTTACTCCCGTATCTCCGATCCTTCCGACAGTACCTACTATGTGCTTCTTGGGTTCGACAAATATTTGTTGAACAAATAAACAGATGAATGAATCTTGAGATCCATGATATCTGTGCGATGAGGCAATAAAACAGATTAGTCACCTAGAAATTCACAAGGTTCATCAGTAAATTAAGTTCTCTGAGGCAATGTTATTTTTAAAAAGCCATTTCATCTCGGTGAATGCTTTATTTCCCCAAATTCATCAATAGCGGTACCTTTTTTTCCCACGTAACATTAAAATACAATAGAATTAATATTCCTAACATTCCGTGTAAAACATTTTAGGAAAGAGGAGCTTCTCCAAAAACCAATTAAATTCTGCAATTCGTTTTTTTTCTTTTAATATCGTATCCTTTCAGTTCCTTGTTGCTTTTGTTCCCCTCCTCCTCTCTCTTGTTATTTATTCTTTACATTATTTCTTCATGCTTCGTACAATACACTATTACTCGAAAACACAGGAGTCACAGAATCTGCTACTCAGGATACAAGTGTGAACAAATTTAAGCTGATTTTGAAAGTATGTAAAAAAAAACTAAAAAGACTTACAATAACACTGATATACAGAAAATTTCCATGCTAAGTGTATTTTATGCTAAATCTTATAATTTCGTCAAGCTCTACCAGGAAAATAGAAACCATTTCAGCGTTTTTGTAACAGAGAACATTTAAGGCAAGAAATTGGTTACACAGGTGATGGAAAGGCTGAGAAAGCAAACAAGAGGCAGTGAGGCGGCCTAGACTTGCGTGACAGCAAGAAGCCCTTGCAACACCCGGGCTGACAGGTGCAGGAGGAGAGAAAGCCCCAGAGCCCAGCAGCCAAGGACGCCTGGCAGGAGAGGGAAGCACCCAGAGGGGAGTCAGAGGCAGAGCCAATGCCCAAAGAGGTAACAGGTCAACAGTGCAGCTCCTTCCTCCTTCCCACACACGGAATTCCCACAGGTGCCTCCTACTAGTTGAACCTATTGACCTGAGAGCCTGGGAAATGCCTCCTGTAAGAACCAGTCCCTTCATGGTACAGAAACAGTGGCGAGGGGCAAACAGCCCAGGCACTGGTCCAGGTGACAAACGTCATCTACTACACCAGCGTGCAGACACTTGCCTTCATTTTCTGTTACGACGGCAAGTCTAGCCAAAGATTAAAAACACACAGAAAATCGTGCTGAATTCAACTCACGCCCAAAGTCATATTAACTGTCTTATTATTCAATCGTATGTCAGCACACCCTCGCAGTCAAGCAGATATGAATGATCAATCGCATTATGTGGAAACAATGATTAACAAAATTGTTCTCATCGCATATGACAACACAACTAATTTTTCACCACAACTATTTTTTAAAGATTTATTTATTTATTTGAGAGAGCGCAAGTACACGGGCACGAGAGCAGAGGGAAGAGCAGAGGGAGAGAGAATTTTCCAGCAGATTCCCTGCTGAGTGGGAAGCCCGAAGCCCAACTCGGGCCTTGATCCCATGACCCTGAGATCATGACCTGAGTTGAAATCGAGTCAGACATTTAACCAACTAAGCCACCCAGGGGCCCTTTACCACAAATATTAAATTTAATGCTCCATATACTTGTTTTCTTAAAGCTAGGATCCAACTGTCATAATAGACATCACTTTAATGAACTTGTTTCTTTCTGCAACAGATTATTACTTTCAATCTTTCCGGTGATATAACATATGAAATAATGTTTTCCTTTACTCCAAATTGGCTAAAAGTCCTTCTCATTGCACCCTCAAGAACCACATGTAACCCACAGCAACAGACCATGCAATACGCCATGAGCCTGCAATAGACTGCAGTGAAATTACTCAAATATAGTCAATTGAAAAAAATATGTCAAAGCAACAAACTGAAAAGCATTCTACTTAAAACTACTCTAGATATAGATATTTTTATTAAAAAAAAAAAAAAGAAAAGACAACACCCTCTCTGAAAAATAGCAAGCAGTCCTCTTGCACATGGCAATAAAAGACTAAGGAGGCTTTCACGCTGTGGTTGTTGCCTTTACGGAAATTGTTGGGTAGCTTATGGTAGTACTGCAAACCATCAAAGAATGATTATAATGATTATCTGGAGTGATCACCGTCTCATTGCATTCATGGAATTAAATCACATGTATTCCCAAAAGAGATTCAACGTGGAATACAATGCAGGTACCATATAGTAAAATTGAACCATCAGTCCAAAAGCAAAGATAGGTTGATAATAAAAGGATGAAAAAGAAAAACTATTTCATAAAACTCTTGCTAAAGACAATAATATTTGAGCTTCCTAGGAGCTGAAATGAAGGAAAAAATGTAGAGTTTTGTAGCTCTCGATGTCAAATAAAAGAAAATGTATATGCCACAGGTGGAAAGGGCTGTGTGGTTGTGGTTTTAGCCTTTCTCAGGCTGAGCAGTGACAGAGTCACATAGAACCCTGATGGAGCAAAGTTGGCCTGATCCCATTCAAAGTGCTTAAGGGCCTATCAAGTAAATCCAAAGATATTGATCTGATTCCTTACTTAAAGATTCGGTGATTCTTGTCTAAGCATGCATCATCATGATCTTATCAAATTCCCATTTTAATTCATTCCCCGTGGCTTTTGTTAAATTTCTATTTGTGTGTGTAGATTCTTTTTTTTTTTTCTTCTTCTTCTTCTTCTTTTCCAGAATTATGTTATTGCTTCTAGGAGAACAAAATGATTGTTTGGGGGTCTTCAGAAAGCTGTCATGACAACGCCTTTGGTAAAAAATCTGGCTGTACATGATTAGAAACAACTTAATAATTCAAGAATTCAAAATGGGTAATTTTGCATTGGAAAATAGGATTGGAAATCCCAATCATTTTGGTACTCAGTTTAATTTCGGTGGAATGAGAGCCTTTGTTAAGGTTAAACATGGAAACAGATCACTATTGCCATCTCCTGGCAAGTAAACCACATGACCACAAATTAAGTCTTTTTGAAGGGCCGTATATTGTGGGAAGGCAAAAAGATTACCCCATAAATAGGCAATAAAGTATCGAATATTCATTGTAAGACCATCATTGGATTTTTATTCCTTATTCCTATAAGACCTTTACAAAAATCCATTAGACTTGATAAATAGTAGCATTTGTTTTATGAGCTCTTTATGTCGAACAAAAATTCTGCTTGTTATGACTTTTTAAATTAAATGCATATGATGGATCTACCTGTGATTGAAACAAATATAAAAGCTGCTTTAAGAAGAAAACCTAGAAAACGTTTGTAACGCACTGGGGGAAAGGAGCCAGGATTGTACCACCGCATGCAGCCAAGAAAGTGACGGGGAGCTTTCCACCATATAATAAAGCTGATGGAATGGGTAACAGCTCCGACAGCATTAATCCATCTTTCTGCTGTGGGGGCTTTCGGAAGAGATGAATGACACTCCCCCCTCCAACTCGCCTTGTCATCTTGCTGTGTTTCTCTTTAATTTCTCTCTCTTGCTATTGTTCGCCTTTATATTCAGCTGTTGCTGATGCTTTGAACCCCCTTCCCTCCTCACATCTGGACATCAAATCATCAGCTGCATCTGAGCCTGGCTCATATACTCCCCGCCTGAGATGCCAGCTGAGCCAGTTATGAGCTCAATGTCACTGAAGTCTGCAAGCTGTGCTCCAGGGTGCCGTCCCGTCCCGTAGATCCCAAAGTCTTGCTGTAGCTGAGTGAAGAAGGAGAATGAGATATGGCTCCAAGTCATTACCCTCCAGATCAGAATGCTACATTCCACATGGTCCTGAGGGCTTGACGTGTGGTCTTCTAAAACTAATCATCTCTTCGAAGATAAACATGATAACTAACTTCCCCAAGATGGGTGGAAAGCACGGAGATAACTGACATTTTTATTTAAAAACAAAACAAAACTCCTCTGAAGTCAGTTCCTTGGAAGAAGAAAAGAAAATCCACTGTTGTTGTTTTATCACATTTTATTATAAATTTTATCCGATCTAAATTCCATTCCCTTCTGACCAGCTCAAAATCACTGAACGTTTACACCAAGGTAAAAGAGGAATGGATGTTTGAGAAATCAACTTGGATGTGAGTTTTGAAGCATGAAATCACTCCAGTTAAGTAGCTTGGTGGTCCTCTGTTAAAGTCTCACATTGCTAGCCTGTCACATCCCTCGCTAAGCCAATTTCCTGAAGAACAAAGCTGAGAGAACAAGAAGGGATGATCTTCCATTCCTATACTTGGATCATCTGATGAGGCCAGAGTATAAAGGGACGATGACCCCTGAGCGATGCTTCTGTTCCAGCTGACCACTAGCTCAGGGCACCCTCTCCTTTAAAGTGAATCTCAATAAATCTATACGAAGAAAATCCTCACAGATAAGAAAAGAATCTGGAAAGCAGTAAAAGGAAGTTAACGTAATGCTTGGAGTAAAAATAAGTCAAAATCATAAAATGAGAAAATCCAGACAGGTATTTAAATACATGCAGTCAAAGTAACAACAGCATTAAAAGTTCACATAGACAGCACTTACCAAGTGCCAGAAACGGCTCTAGTCCTTTTATGTAATATTAATCCATTCAGTCCTCACAATCATTTTATCATCTCCAAGTAACAGAAAAGGAAATGGAGCACAACGATTTAGAAACAAACAAGTTCAGGAAACTTAGAGGAAGAGTGGGCCCAAGAGTCCCACCCAGGTGGTCTGGCTCTTCAAGGCCCCTAAATTTATTTATATCCAGGTCTGCAAAACTCTCTCTCTCTCTCTCTCTCTCTCCGTCCCCTCTCCTCCCTCCACCATCATATGTTTAACTGTTACAAGAAATGGAGTATGAACTAATTTCCCCATTTTACAGAATGGTCAACAAATGCTGTCTGAAGTCAGGGAACTGCAAATGGCTGCGACGGGATGTAATTCCAAGTCCCGCCTACTTCCCTCCACATCCCACTGTGTCCCAGGGCCTAAGGGCCATGAAAATGCGCTGCTCAGACCTGCCGCTGCAAGGACATGGTTTCTGAGAGCCGCGGCTTTCCTCTGGACCTACCCCCATGTGTGTACCAAGGTCAGGCTTCCTTTGGGCACAGGCCCATTCCTGCCCTAACAGGACTATTCTATGGGGAGAAATTGGTTGGGAGATCCCCCATCATCTTGGTTGCAATTTTCATACAAAAGTCTCGGCACTTTTCCTACCCAGGCCTCCCCTCCTTGTGCTTTCCTTTTACAATGGTCAGATCCACATCATGGTCTGTTTCTCTCTTCCTACCCCTACTCCACTCCCCCCTGCCCTTTATCTTTCATAAGCCTTTTCCCTAATAAATCTCTTGTGGGTCTAATTCCATCTTGAGCTCTGCTTCTCTGAAAGTCCAAATTAACACACAGGCCAAAATAATATCTTCAGAAACTCATTTAGCTAGCTATACAAAAATAGATCTATATTTTCTATATGTTTATCCATGTGTTTTTAGACAGGATATGTCTATGTAACTACTTCGTGATTTTACTTATTTTGGATTCAATGAATCACACAGAGGAAGTAAAATGATAGAATGGAGCAAACACGATTAACAAAGCAACCGAAATAACTACGTCCTGTCTATGAGAGATCAGTAGATCTGGAGCACACAGCTAGAGTTTCTCCAGGATGGAGACAAACCGGAGGCCCTAATACAAGGGCTCACAACCGTAACAACCGGGCTATCTCAGAAAGGAACCCCAGCTGAACTTTGCATATTCCCTATCAACGTCTAAGTGATATCCTGAGACTTCAAAGGGTAGAAAATCCTTTCTCAGATGACAAAAAAAGAGTTCTCTACACTATACATCTCAGGATCCTGTAAACTGGCTTAAATTGCAACTAGTAACATTTTTTTCCTCATGTTTTCTCCTCTTTATTCTATGATTTATGATGATCCTGAGGTATTTAGTTGTTCCTATTTATGTCTCTCAAAGCCTGTTCTCTTCCTGATGATCTATTCTCCTAATTCCCAAAGATCTCATCTTGAATTTTCTTTCAGGACTACATGATCTTGTGACCCTAGAGGCACAACACTCAGATATTTAGCACATGAGGATAAGGCCAATGCTATAAATACGTGCTTTGTGAGGTGGGACATTGGTTGAGGAGTCACACTGGGAGTCGTGGAAGAGGCTCTTGTGAGTTAAGCTTCAGTAGCGCTCATCATGACCAATATACAAAGCACTTAAGATTGGTATGACATCTTTATTAATCGACACAATTGTACTTGAACAGGACTCCCCTTTGACTAGATAGACACAACGATCTGGCTACATCGTTCCAGGACCAGCGCCTATTGGCACCGCTTAGGAACTATGCCTCCATGACAATGAAACGGAATGCTCTTAAGACATTTGCACTCTGTTTCAGTGACCTAAACAGCGATAAATCATTGGCTAAGGAATTGTGAAACCAAATCACATGGTTCTAAAGAAAAATGCATACACAAGGAAATAAAAAAATATATATTATTTTGTTGAAAAAAATTACTCTAGCCCACTAATTAACTCATCTCATACTTGTTGATGATGTTACAAATAATGTATGTTACGTTATTTTTGTACATGATGTTACAAATAATGGCAATATGGTACAGAGAGATAAAGCATGGGAATGGTAGGGTGCAGCATGGGACAAGGTGGGATGCTAAGGTACAGTACAGTGTAGGGCAGCATTTCTAGACTGTTATAGATCATAACAGTATGTCCAGAGGCCCTTAGAAAGTGCTTTGTATTTTTCAAGTTTTTAGCCAACAGGATTCAAAATTTTTTGTCAGAATCAGCAAAGACAAAGAACTTTATCCAAGATAGAGATCAATAAGTGGTTTGCTATGTGGCCACTTTTTAAAGAAAGTCTTCTACAAAGTAGGTAGGAATATTGGCTTAATAGTTCAAGGAAAATTGAACTTATAATCCAATTTACTACTAGAAAATCTGAAATTTAATTCAAATACAACTTTTTTTTTAAATCAGCAATGTGAAGAATAAGTATAAAAGGTCTGTTTTCAAAAAAAAAAAGGTCTGTTTTCACAGTTATTTTATTTATTTCATTTTAAAGATTTTATTTATTTATTCATGAGAGACACAGAGAGAGGCAGGGACACAGGCCGAGGGAGAAGGAGGCTCCATTCAGGGAGCCTGATGCAGGACTCGATCCCAGGACCCCGGGATCATGACCTGAGCCAAAGGCAGATGCTCAAACACTGAGCCACCCAGGTGTCCTTCACATAGTTTTTTTAAAACGAAGGGTTCCTCCACCTGCATGTACATATAGACGTGTATAATTGATAAAGTTATTACCTATCCAGTCACAAGACTTCAATTGATAAAGTGTTACATGCTCATTTGTACTTACTCCAAGTCAATTAAACCAAAAGGATAAAAATCCACTGCTGAAAACTAACAAAACGTTTTCTGTAAACCTAAAACTGCTCTAAAAAATAGTCTATTCTTTAAATGATATATAGAAAAATAAACTGACAAAAATCATAAACATAATGGAAGCTCTCTGAGTCTTTGATAATGTAATTACCAATGTGTACATAAACATTAAAAAATTGTCAAATTCATTGATTCAATCTCCATCTAAATTTTCTGAGAGACTGTAAAATACAAAAAAAAAAAAAAAAAAGGTTGTAAAATATCCATCACATTGTATATAAGTTTTTCCAAGGGAATTCCTGGATCTCATTTATCCTCAACAACCACCCATGAGATAAGTGCTAGGATACCCATTTCATGGACGTGTGTAGTGGAGCATAAGAGAGCTTCCCCAAGGGTACTCAGGTAGTACCTGGGAACGCTGGTATCCGCCTCCAGCTCTGATCTTGTCTCACCCCCGAACTACTGTGCTCTACTCCCACTCTCCCAAACCACTGAATGCCTAAGGAAGCCTCAAAGGGGTTCCATCTACAGCTGCCTCATTCCTTCCATGGACTTAATACGTCGGGGATGGTGTACCCTCCTAACAGTGAGCTTGGTGTTGCAGCGTGCAACAGGGCTTCTAACGAGGATGCAGAAATACTTCATGTATTGACTTTCGGTTGTTTAACGCTCGGAGACTTCCATCATTCGGGGTGACTCAGATAGATAATTGCAAATTATTTCTGGTGTCCTGCTGAAGACAATCTGAAGAACATATAATTATCATGGTCATCCTCCCCTCTACACATTTCCCACCCCTTTTCAAGAAAAGCATTCTATTTCCTCTTTACAGCAATCTGGGCCCTTCCCTTTCCCCTAATATTCTCAAAGATAATGGACACACTGATCTACTACACTTTTTGATTCCTTAAAAATTCCGCAAGTATCAGTCCTCTGAGCTTGATCGAATCCACCCTGCTTTTCAAACTACACATAAACTATATTGTCAACTTTTCTTATTTGGCTCTTACTATCCCTTCATGGACTAACTACCCCCCCACCCCGTATGATTACAGTAGAACTTTTTTTTTTTTTTTTTTAAGACAGGAGTTTTATAAAAGCATAAAAAGTTTCAGCTGTTTCATATGTTTTCCCCCTTGGGTCCCTCCTACTGGTGACCTATGCTCTGTGTTTGTGCGTGTGTGCATAATCTTTTAAATAAAATTCAACATCTTTATTATGCTGTATTTCCTTTGTAAGTGCTTTTTTAAGCACTGATATCTTAAAATTATCCCCTTCATGGCTATCCTTGAAATTCTTTTCTGTTTGTAGAAACCAGACATCTGCCTTAGTGATATTTCTTATTTTGCTTAAATCTCCTTCTTCTAACAACCTCTTAGGAGTGGTCCAGAAGTATTGTCAGTCACCAGGAGGAAGCTGGAGAGAGATAGAAAAGGTCCAATAAGAGGAAAGCCTTAGGAATGGGGTTTCAAGAGTTTATGGGCTAAATTTAAAAACATGTTAGACCCCTAGCTGTCCTTAACATTTCTTTCTGGCTTGTGGTTGTGTGTTTTTGTGATGACAATGCCAACACTGAAAAGAGAAGAAAAGAAAGAAGAAAGAAGAAAGAAAGAAAGAAAGAAAGAAAGAAAGAAAGAAAGAAAGAAAGGAAAGAAAGAGTATTTTCCCCCCTCCAGAATGTCATACTTCATTGTTCTTTTGTATACAAGTGATTCTCAAATAAAGCATGTGGAGTGGAAAGCCCTGTGCGTGTATTATGTTTGTAATAATACCATTATTGAATCATCACCCTGAAAATCAGCATCCATCTTTTTTGGGTTCCACACCATGTGCTGAGATTGTGGATTGTCCTTTCCTAGCAAACCAGTTGTGTTACTTTTTCCACCCCCAGCACACTTGGATTGTTAAAGTCCTTATTGACTCAAAATTCAAGGTTGCATCAAGACTAATGCTTGCTACACTTAGTTTTGGGGAAGGAATTTCAAGCTCAGAATGAATTTCAACACTTTTAATGGTTCCCTATTGACCAAAAAGAAAACCCAAACACTTTACTGTGACATGCAAAGCCTCTGAGGCTCTTGATGGCTTTTAGCTTTATAGTGCCACTCAGTTGGTGGTTACAACGAACCACACACAAACTATCCGGCTGCTCAAGAATACTTATTAGCTCCTTTCACTTCACATCTTTTGTTTATGCCCAAAATGCCTTCTTCGCTGTTTCTACTTGACTAATACCTAATCCACTTTTCCTTCCCAACTTGAATCATAAATTACCTCCCTTCTGAGGGCTCCCTGACACTTTCCCAGAGTAATATTTGCTATCAATTTTGTAATGCTGTACATCTTGAAACTACCACCACATTCAGCTTTTATCACATTGCATTAGAACTCTTTGTACATTTCTCCTTCTCCCTCACAAGCACATGCTCTTTCGCAAACACAAAAACTTGGCTATAAGTGCCACCGTGGTAAATACCGTCTTGTACTCTGTTCTGCTGTCTCTTTGCTTTGCACAAAGCCTTAAAAAATGGTAAGGTAAAATGAAGAAAGAAGAAGAAGAAGAAAGAGAGAAAAGAAAAGAAGAAAAAGAAAAAGAAGGAAAAAAAGCTTTTAAGTAAAATTATAGAGGAATTATTTTCAAGTTGGAACTTACTTTGCCCTCTACAACTATGTGCCAATGGGGACATAACTTTTCTAAACTTCACTTTTCTCACCTGTATAAGGGAGAAAAGCACTTAATTTCATATGATTGCTGTGAATATTAAATGTCTTGTATGGAACACGTGGAGTCCTTTAAAATTTATTATGTGGACTATTCTTATTAGTAGTAGTTAGTCTAATAAAAAGATGCTGTAGTCTATGGCTTCTTTGAAATACTAGTGTGAATGAAAATAAAGGAGTCTTAATAATTAATCTATACAGAACTATCAAATTTGTTCCCAATAGACTTCTTATTTTGGAAACAGTAACAAAAAGAAAACTTTTAAAATATACTTAAAAACTCAACTTATAAAAAAAAAAACTCAACTTATTTCAAGACACAATTGTATTTTTTTCCAAAATAATGTAATGAGAAACATATTAGGTGTTGCAGTTATACTTCATCAGACGGTTTGTTTGTTCTCATCAAGTGTAGAATCTGACCACACCTACTTCTTAAGCATCTTATATTTGCTTGGTTCACTTAATGTCATTCAAACACTCTATCTGAAACGAATCTCCTGAGATATACTTCTGCCCTTGAAGATGAACTTAAATGTCTACACAGGGGCCCAAGTGTGGGCAGCGTAGATGGCTAATGGGCATGAAAACCTGCAAGAGAGCGTGAAGCAGAGAAGGAGCCTCTGCTTATGTAAATGCTTCCGTTGCACCCTCAGAAGCCGTGTGTAATGTGAGTGTTTCGTCAGGGACCCCCCCCCCATATCCATTGCCACACAGAACAGGCGTAACAATGGGGGAGGGCAGCCCCGTCAGGAAGCCAAACACCTCTGAGTCCACTTACTAATCAATTTACTGATTGTATCTAAGGAAAGAAGCTATAATTCAGAAATTCACGTTGCTTGCTGGAAACTCTACGTCTGAGCCTTTCATCTTGGAGTTGCATGGGCTGGAGAAGAACATGGCCATTTGCCCTGGACCTCCAACCACCAGGCAAGGGGGTGACTGAGACTGACTAGCTAGATGGCGCCGGGTCAGCCCAACCCTATGCATCTAGTTGTGAGCATACTCGGTATCCCCTGAGGCAAAAAGATCTTGACTCATGCCCAGTTTGGGGAAATAACTTCAAAGAAATTACGATTTCAAAGAAAACCGTTCATTTCATTATTCAGGGGGATAGCTAGTATGTCAAAGGCCTTTCATTTCCCAGAAAGGAACAGTTTGGTATTGTCTTTGACTATGATAATTTACAGTCCGATGGGAGAGTGGGAGACTTCTCAGAAGAATCGGCTCCACCTTCTTCCAGGACTCCTACAGAGGGCGATGGTCCACGAGGTACACTGTATGGATCTGTGTGTGCTCCTCGGGGATTCTGTGGTTGTTTTAACACTGATCTTTGTTTCCTTCCATTACTGTACCATGCACTCATCAGATCAGCATTAGCACTCCGTAACCTAACTGTTGTCCTCCGAAATCAGGGTAACTCGGTGGTTTATAGAGTTGGCACTCCAAACTCTCGCTACGTATAAAAATATCTATTTTCTACATCTTTCTCTATAGAAGTAGTCTTTCGGTTGCCTTTACTCAAAGTTGGATAAAACTAGTTCTTTTCTTCATGAGTTTCATCCTCTTCTATACAAGAAAACATTGATTTTTCTCCCCCTCTCTATGGTTTTAATATAGTACAAGCCACCCTGGTTTTATTTATGTTGTGTTTTAGCTCAAATGCCATCAAATATGTCAACTGCCTATGGGAACATTGGTCGTTAGGGCTGCCTCCACTATATAAGTAGTCAAAGAGTAGCAAACAATAAATAGTGTAAGTGCAATGCAGACATGAATCAAATCTCTTACATCAATTCCATTCTCCTCTGCCCAAATTACAAAGGGAAGTTAGATATATGGGATCTGGATCTAGACTTGGTTTATTTAGGATTTTCTGCTTGGGTCCAAGCTTACCTATCTTGCTCCTCATAGACCAGACACTAAACAGCCTGATGTCTTGGGACATGGGGGGTGCAGGTAGATGAGGGAACGTGATTTGCGCTAATGTCCTTTTTCAGTGGCCCAGAATTATGATTGACATACATTGAATAATTTCTCAATGAAGTACTCCATACTCTTGGAGAGGCTGGGTATTGGACAACATTTTTTAAAAAGGAAACTATTCAGATAGTTTTTAAGACATTTTAAAAAAGAAAAATATTGATAAAGTTTATGTAGCTGAGTAGTAACAATAGTTTCAACACATACATTTACCATCACTAGCATTTTTAATGAAGGTGTCAGGTAGTGATAACTTTTTGAAGGGATTTCACGATGAGAGCATCTCTATTGATAGAACAGTTTCCACTGTGCAGATCATGAGCATGAACAAAACAAGCCTTCACCAATTCGCGGCACTCGGAATTGTACTCAGATGCGTGTTGAATGATGTTTCTTTGGAAAGAAATGTAAATACCTTTTATTTCAAGTAGCAAAAAGATGGGAAATGAAATGATCTTCATTTGGAGCACGTGAGTTTGTAGCATTACCATAATCAGCAATGTCTACCCTTCCACTATTCTTTGTGTTGCATTGATGTTTCCATTATAAACTGATGTAGCTACTGAATTAAAATTCCTACACAGATGTTGTTGTGCATTGACTCTTAGCAAACAGGTTGCCTTTGATTAAAAAGAAAGAAGAAGAAGAAGAAGAAGAAGAAGAAGAAGAAGAAGAAGAAGAAGGCTTCCAAAATTCAGTAGGAGTGGTTCACTAAATTTCAAAGGAAAGAATAAATGTAAAGTAAATTAGGAAAAATAAAAGTTACCTTGAAGTTTTCAAAGTATTTTAAAACAAATGTTTAGTTTTAATGTGATTTATTTCCAATACATTTATGCTTTTCATTTGACTTATATTAGAAAATTTATTTGTCATATCACCTTTCCTTTTTGCAATTGGTTTTCTTTTCTGGTTCTGTTTGCATGTTTCTTAATTTGCTGATCATTAGATTTGTTCATTTACAGGCTAAAACCAACAGAGAAAAAAATACAACAAAGAATAACTTCACAACTCATTGAAATTGTACAAAACACCTCTTTGTTAGGTTTTATAAACTTTTAAAAGACATGTAAAATAGAGGATGGAAAAATAAATTCAAAGTCTTTGGAAAACGGGTCATATTTTGTGGTTTTCAAATGTCATAGTTTTAGGGTTTTTTTTGCAAGAATAAAGTGAATGGTTATCTCCCAAATATGGAAAATAAAGTGAGATTATTACTTGAAGTGAATTGTTGACTACCTGTTATCTCTCTCTCTGTTCAAGGATAATTTGCAAAAGAGTTGACCAGCATTAGACAAATATAGTTTCATTAAGATAATTAAAGTTGTTTTCTTCTGCAAATATGTTGCATAGGTTTCAATATTGTATTATATGCCAGGTATAAATGCCAGTAAGTTCTTTTCTTACAAACGTGGGCTGTTAATAATTATGGTGCCATTGTATGAACAATCGGAGCTAACAATTATTCGGTATCATGATGTTTCTGGAACTGTTAGAAGTGTTTGGAATAGACGGACTCATTTCATCTCTACAACAATCCCACAGGGTAGGAACGGTTATCTCCAGTATCCAGATGAGGAAACTTAGACAAAGAGAATTTAAACAACTTGACAAAAAGTCACAATGTAACCGAGTAAGATGAGACCCGAGCAGGTCTAGCTCCAGAGACGTAGTTCTTAATTACTACTTTTACAAAACTGCCCCTTTCTACAGTGCATTTCTAGTGCTTAATGTCGGGATTTCGCTTTCCACAATTCTCCCGATGGCAAATAAAATGACAAGCAGAACTTAGAAATGTCTTAGTAATTAGCAAGCACACTAGCGGAGATTCTGTTAAAAGGGAAAATATCAGGTTCATGAGCTAAGAAGCTGCTAAAACAGGAACTGTTTTGCCGATGGGCAACAGTCAAGTACCATCAAGCACTGGCAAGATTCTAAAAACAGTCTGGACACTTGAAGATAGCATGACAGCAGGTTAAAACGCCAGGCCGAAAGGAGTTAGGTCTAGTTATTCTTTTCTACCTATTATTCTACTATAAACAGCAGGCAGTGACAAGCCAATTATCACCACGAGGAGCGAAGACGTACTGAGCACCAGAGAAAGAGAAGGCGAGCTTCCCTGTCTAGGTCATCTGCAGTCTTCTGCGGAGATAGAGTAGGTGCTCTCAGGACGGTACTAATTCTAGATACACCAGCAGGGAGCTAAAGGAAGGCAGCAACCTAAGGGACGGACGCCTTCCCCGAGAAGAAAAGCAATAATGTAATCAGAATGTCTTTCGTGAGCACCATCCAGGTGCCAGGCACTGTCCATGCCCTGGGGTTACAGTGAGGTCGAAATAAAACCCCTGGCCGGGGAGGGAGGGAGGCGGGCAGGATAGAGGGAGAGAGGGACAGCAAGATATGGCACAGCATCATAATGAAAGCATCGAGGATGACAAGGCGAGCTATTTTAGCGGAGGGGTCAGGCACGGCATCTCTGAAGCTGTGACCCTTGAAGTGGGACTTCAATAAAGGCAGGAACAAGCTGTTACGGTTTTTCAGTTCACAATTTCCAGACAGAAGGAAAGAGGGAAAAATAAAGACTCAGAGGCAAGCAAGGTCCAGAATGAAGCCGAAGGGGTGGCCAGGTCAGATGACGCAAGGCCCTAGACTGCAGGGAGAGGCCTTTGATTTTCATCTAAGGGGACAGAAGGCTGGTGGGCACCCGGGAGCAGAGGGCTGTCAGATACGCTGTCGGAGGCGCCCCGTGGCTTCTTGGTGGGGAACAGACAATCAGAGCACGAGTGGGCACAAGGACATGAGGGAAGCTAGCGGTTGCCTCCTGGGAGGGAGGGTGATGGTGCTCACCGGGGTGTTGCCATGAAAATCGTGGGGAGGCTGAAATACTCAAAATTGAATCTAGAGCCAACAGGATGTGCCGCTAAACGGGGAAGTTTGGGGATGGAAAGAAAAAGAAAGGAAAACATATACAGCAGTGATTTATAAACCCCACAGCTGGTGCAAAACCATCAGGGCTCACACAGAGGAAACCAGCGTGAGAGGCTCCGTTGCCACGGCCCGGCCTCGGGGTCCTGGGGCATCTGGATGCCACATACAAGCTCACCTGGACACAAATCCCAAGTAAACGTCTATATTATATGTACATAATAATTGCATATATTTAGCTACCAAGTACACAGTGTCTATTGTTTTGGATACTAACATTCCCTTTGCCTAACCTTAAAAAGCCAATAAGAAGAGTATCAAAAAATAATTAAAAAAATAAAAAGGGTATCATTGACACTGAAAATGTTGTTAGGCCCAAAAGCATTAAGCAGAAGCAATAAAAAAGTACACACCTCCCTTCTGATGGGCTATGTATCAGGTCGCTCTTTCACAGTTGATTCACCTTGAATCTTGGTCCAAAAACAAGCCACTTGGACGAGGCAAGACACAGGGTGACACAGACGCAGCACACACGCGCCCCTACACTGACAGCCTGCCCTTGGCCCCCGTGTTCACCGCGAGCCTCCTCTGCAGGGTCACGGCAGGTGGCAGGTGCGTGGGGACGGGCGAGCAGGCCCAGCCCCAGGTCCTGGGATCTGGGTGTCTGGGAGGAGGGCGCCCTTGAGGATGTCAGCCCAGCCTCGGCCGCGAGCAGGCCAGGCCGTGTCCAGGGACGTGAGGTTCCGCCACCAGGTGAGCTGGGCCCACGCAGGTCAGCAGGAGCCCCAGGGGGCTCGCTCAGGGGGCTGAGGGTTTCCTCCTGGGAAGAAGCCTCGCCGGTGATTAAAGTCTCCACGTGGACACTAACCATTAGCTCCTTCCTCCATCTCCGGGCATGAGAAAGCAGTACGCTACCTCACACAGAGTTTGGGTTTGTGCTTCGGGTATTTTAACCCCGAGCACAGACCCTGTGACACAGCAGCACTCCAAAATATTTACCGGAGAACGGAATGAATGAACAAGTCTGTCTGTATAGAGAGAGAAAAAAAAAAAGGAAAGATGGATAGAATTTCTGCAAAACAGAAAAAAAAAAAGCTGAGAAACCCCATCAAAAGCAAGAAAACTTACGAGCTCCTTTTTGACCTTTCCACCTGTCGCACCCGTACCCTGTGCCTGCAGCCTCCATAAGTGACCCAGCGGTGCTTCCTATGATAGGACCACGAATCTAAAAACCAGAGGTGATGTCCTGCTGCTTCTTCACACTCCATAAATGTGCTTGGCTACAACCTACAACCAGGTCTTCAGATATTTATTTAGATGCTACATTTCTTTGCTTCCGAAAAGACTCCCTTTTCTTTACATGCCCTGGTTTTAGAGCCTGGAAAGAGGAAACTTTAACAAAATCAGCAGTAAGAGAAAGTTAATTTTCTTACAAACACACTTGCTTTCCCAGGCCCCAGCCAATCTCCCAGATCTCCATGTTTCTTAGATGCCACAGGTTCAAAGAGCCCTTGCGGCAAGGTCAACGGCCACCGTGGAATTGTTTTCAAGGCCTAGCAAACAGCGGGCTTTCAAAGAGAACTGTGTCAAGGCCTTTGGTAGAGGAAATTATGTGCTTCTGAAGTTTATAAAGCATTTTTAATGTTTTTTTTTCCCATTAAATACAGAAAATTACAAGGTCTAACAGACCATAACTACCATTCAGCTGGAGTAAACAGATTTTCATATTTTGCCATGTTTGCCTCAAATATTTTATTTATTGAAAAATTAAAACATTAACATATGAGATGGGAATTTCTGTTTTTTTTTTTTCTTTTTTTCCCATCTTCTTTACAACCTCAGTCCCAGCCACCCCCTCCATCATTCTCCAAAGGCAAGACTTTGGTGTATTTCATTCTATTGCATGTTTCTGGACTTTTACTACATACACTTTAGACACGGTCTTTTTAAAATTATATGGTGGCCTCTTATTGTATCAGTCAGTAATTTGTTTCTCAACTCAACATCATATTTTTGAAATATATTCAGGTCAGTTCCTACAGATTCCTACTCATTTGTACTGCTAATTATACACCAACTTCTTGTATGTTTACTTCTTTTTTCTTTTTTTTTTTTTTTTTTTTGGATTACCTATTCTGGTCCGTGAATATACTTTCCTTTTCTGCAATTTTTCCAAGAGAAAAATGTGAATTGTGTGCAGGTTCTGTATTACAGTGTATTTTTTTTCTTTTCATTATTTTATAGATTTTTCTCCCCAACACTGATAATGTTCTTTCCTCTTAAATTTTATTTTGTCTCATGTTTATATTGCTATATTAGGGGCATTTTGCTTGCAGTTTTATATTGTATTAATTTCTTTCATTTACAACTTTTCTGCACTACTTGATGCATTGCTTAGAAGCTATGTCTGACTTTTATTTCGTGATGTTATCTAGTAGGCTTTATCTTTATAAATATGTTTAGTACATTAACATGTCTTCTAATTACTGATTAGATGGACTTATCTATTCCATCTCACTTATTTATTTAGCATTCTTTTTCATCTCTTTCTTTTATTATCTCTTGGGTTAAATTTTACTTAGATACATCTATCTCACATTATATCACTTTCTCATTCTAAGAAAAAAATGTGTTTTCATGACTTTCAGTGTTTCTTCTTAAATGTTTAGCATTAACACTGATTTCATACAGTCCCAACAAAGTCTAAGGCTATTCAGTATATCTTTTTTCTTCCCAAGTAATAATTAATATGTGTTAGCTACCTTCCAACTACTCTGCAATCATCCTCTAAGATTAGAGTTGTATTTTTCTTATACTTAATAGCCTTACTAATATAATTTACCATTATTTTGGTTCATGAGGATTTACAACATCACACTCCTTTCCTTGAATTTTATTTATTTATTTAGCTGAAGAGCATCTTCTAGTAATGTTAGTAAGAATGTTTCAGTTATAAAGTCTCAGCTCTTTTGTTTCTGTAATAGCTTATTTCTTTCTCACTCTTAAACAACAATTTAGCTGGCTATATAATTTCTTCCAGAATAAATGTAAATAATTTAAAAATCCTTTGGGAAAAAAATACTTTTAAATGGCTTTCAAAATCGTCAAAATGGTGAAAAGAAGAAAAGAATCCATAAAGTAAGAACAGAAGTTGGAATCAAAAGCAGACAGATATGGATCCAAACCACATGAAGATTATTTTAAAATGTGTCTTATTAATTTTGGAAATGAAAATAACATTAAAGATAAATTATGGATGCATACTAATTTGAGCAAAGCCAGACTAAAAATGAAATAATTGAAACAATGTACTAAGAAATTGACCCAGTAGGGGCACCCAGATGGCTTAGTGGGTTAAGCATCAGCTCTTGGTTTCTGCTCTGGTCATGATCTCAGGGTCGTGAGATCAAGCCTCATGTTGGGTGCTGTGCTTGGTGGAGAATCTGTTAAAGATCCTCTCTCTCTGCCCTTCCCCCCACTCATTTTCACTTTCTCAAATAAATAAATCTTAAAAATAAAAGAAAAACTACAAAGGGATATAAATAGATGAAAATATGAAAGATAAGGGAAGCTCTAACATATACCTCATATACATTCAAGAAGTGCAGGGTATAGGGAATGAGAAAGATTATTTGAGGTGATAATGTCTGATCATTCTGCACTCAGGAAGAAAATATATATATATGTTGACTTTGTGACTACCTGTCATGGAGTTGACCTCTTGTGCTTGGAATTTTAATTTTCAGGCTCCCATTGACTGGGAATTTCTTGGAAAGTTTCATGCTGTTGTTGCCATATTTTTAAAGACTTTATTTATTTGAGAGAGGTTTTTTTCTATAAAAAACCTAGAAGATCTGTTTACAAGTGTCTTTAAAATCATATTCTAAAAAAGAAAAAAATAAAATCATGTTCCACTCTAGAGAACAAAGCCTGTAAATTATAGGTTAAATTCTGCATTGTCTTGTGCTATAAAAAAAATCTAGTCAACCAATCTATGCTGTAAGAAAAAAATTTTTAATTCTACTTAAAAATATTACAAATGAATGTATATTTATATGTTTTAAGCCAAATCAAACATTTGCTATGTGTTTTTGTTCTTTCATGATTCTCTGCTTTAGCCAATTTTTTTGATTATCTAACTAGATACCCATTCCAATAGCTTTTATTATATTTCTGTTACCATCAGAAAAATATTAGGAGGAAAATAAACTTGAGGACTCTGCTTCTTTATGAAAACGAATATGAGATGGAAACAATCTAATTTGTCAATAAAACCCTTTTTAACTTTTAATAAAATTCTTATTCCATTTCTATGTTCAACTATATCTATTGAGAGATGACAGACTGTCAGCAATATGGTTCTCATGAAAACGTGTGTTTTTGGATTAGTCTTTGATAGGAATTATGTGGCGCAGGCCTACACAACATGAACTCAGAGAAGAACAAATCACTCCAGGAATGCCTGGGTAGCTCAGTGGTTGAGCACCTGCCTTCAGCTCAGGGCGTGACCCTGGGTCCCAAGATCGAGTCCCACATCCAGCTCCCTGCAGGGAGCCTGCTTCTCCCTCTGCCTGTGTCTCTGCCTCTCTCTGTCTCTCATGAATAAACAAATAAAAATCTTTAAAAAAAAAGTCTATGTGGATTTGGTAAGATATGTAGTCCCTTGGACATTTCACAAAAAAAAAAAAAGAAGAAGAAGAAGAAGAAGAAGAAGAAGAAGAAGAAGAAGAAGGAGAAGAAAAAGAAAAAAAGCAGCAGAGAGACAAGCAGCATTTATTTATTTATTTATTTATTTATTTATTATTTATTTATTTATTTATTTATTTATTTTAGATGGGACTATTATCTATACAAGTTAAATAAACTTGTTAATTTTTGTTGTAACAAGTTGCCACATAAATGACTACTAAGCTTCAGAGATTTGTTTCTACCTGCAAAATGCCTGACTCTAAAGGTATAGAACAGAATCTAAAACTAAAATCCTTAGGCTTGTTCAACCATTTCACTAATACATAATGAAATAAGACCTTTTATGAAAAAACAGGACCTGCTTTCCCTGTGTAAAAACTAATTCAGTATGTATTTTTTAACTTGAAAACAGAGATGCAGAAACACAGATGATGACCACTGCTCCAAGGAGCCTCTCCTATTGGCTACCATGACCTACAAGGTGAAAGGGAAGGGAAAGAGGAAGCAGAGAGCAGGACAATCTCTAGTTTGGATTCCTTCATAGGCTGTGCAGACTGCCCCAAATTTAGGAGCTTTGATTCATCAAGTCTTCTAAATAATAGATTAAATTTTCCTTGAGATTATAAGACTAAAGCAGCCATTTAACGTATTTCTGGAGCTGATTTTAATTTCATTTTATGACCTCTCCAGTCAATGCATGAAATTATCTTATGCAATATCAAGAATAAACAAGGATACAGAGAAACAATCTCCACTTTGCTGCTGGTGGGAACGTCAATTATTATAATTACTAATAAAAAGTCATGCTGAAGATAGATATGCCCTTAATTCCAGGAATCCCACACGTAGGCACATGCCCTAGAGAAACTTTCTCATGTGACCTCAATGAGTCATTCACAAGAATGTTAATTACAGCATTTATACATTCATTTAAAAAAATGTGATCAACTTAAACATTTATTATCGAAAGCATAGATGAATGAATTCTGAACTATTCACAGTAGGGAATCAGATAGCAGCTAAAATGACTAAACTAGAAGTTGAAAAAGAGAATTTCCAATATGAATAGTTTTTAGGAATGTTAAAAACATGCAACACACATGAATATTGTCTACACACATAACCCACTATATGTGTATTATGAAATGTGTCAGAAATATACACTGAAACGTAGACTATAAATGTATATACATTTCTTCTATGTACGTACAGACTTACATAAAATATTATACACATTTAGGAGAGTGATTATCCCAACAGAGGGTAAAAAGAAAGAGGGTTCAGGAATGAGTATACAAAGGTTGAAACTACATCTCTAAGGCTATACTGCTTCAAAAGCATAGAAGAAATGCTAAAATAAATCTAGTAAACTTGTATGATTACCAAGCTTATAATGGGTTCTCACATTTCACTATATCATTTCTCTACTTTTCTATATAGATGAAATACTTTGTGATTATGGGACACAAACCATTAAATATTTTTCCTAAATTCACAGCTCAGCCAACTCTTTGAAATACCTAAAGATACACAGAAACAATAAAAAAAAAAAAAAAGGGACCAGGAATCACTGTGCTAAGTCTCCATTTCTCCATAGCTCATATGGCTTCTACTCCAGGAAGTTTGATCCACACTACAATTCTTTCTCTGATGGTGCATTTTTAATTTTAATACTTTTTGATATTCGAATCAGTATCAGGTGCATACTTCTAAGATTGACTGCTTGCTGACTCTTTTGATGAAGGGAAGTACTCCAGGGTCAGGGCAAAGAAATTTACTTTTTTTTTTTTTTTTTCACATGGAGACAAAAAATAACTGGAGTCTTCCTTCCATTCACAGCCACCTTTGTTTATGGTAAATAGCTTCAAGACAACAACAACAACAACAAAAATCCATTTTAGAAGTTAGAAAAGGTGAAGGCAGTGAAATCAGGCTGTAAGTCTCCCCCAGCTTTTTCTTTCAGAAGAACAGAGAGAAGGTACATACACCACTGAGACATTTTCTCAGTCTACAGGGAATATCGCAGGTTGTTTGGGTCATTTAGATTTATGAATAAAGAAAAAAAAATTAAACTCAACTTAGAGGGACTTTTATCTGCTCTAGAGAATTGTGCAGAGTAAATGATATTTCCCAGGCAACGGTTGTTTTTCTCCTCGTTTCTCTAATATTATTTCTTTTTTATTTGGGAAAATTTTAATATCAACATTTCAATTAAACTTTAATACTCTCTGCATTAAACTAAATTGAGAGGATCTTGACAATGCTATTGAACATTTTATCCCCTTACTTTGGTGAAGAACAAGCTTACTTACATTTTTTTTCTATTCGTGTCTCAAATTTAAACTGTAATCCACAAAGGCACAGATACAAATGCCTCCATAATACTTTATTTCTCCTACACACGATTTGAACTCTTTTCAAATGCTGTATTTACATAACGCCTGAGATTATTTTCACAAGAACAAAACCATTTTTAAAGCCCTGAAGATTCTGCTTTAATAGCTCAGGGTGGAGCATGTTTTCAAAAGTATCAACATGGAGAAGTTAATGGTAAATTATATACAGGGAATAAGACCGATTCCAGATATAGGATGACTAGCAAGCCTGCACCTCCCCGACAGAACACTTACCCTGATGCGTAGTCTGATGGGCAAGAGCTAAGTCTATTGAGATGACAGGTTTGACCTGTACTCAGGTCTGTGGGACCTTCCATCCAGTCTGTCTTTCTGAGGTTGTAATGTCTCCTTGCTGGATCAAAAAAAGCTGAGCTCAGCAATGAGGGGGCCGCTCTCCTGAGCATTTCTCCTCTTTGACATAGAACAGTTGGATTCGAGAAGAGAAAATGATACTGTGCACAGGCTTAAGTTAGGTTTTGAACTTCCCTTCTATTTCTCGTAAGGCTAAACTCTTTGCTAACTCCGAGACATAAAGGACACTGACTCCTCCCTTTTTGCTGGGTTGTGCTTTCACATTTATTCTTGATTCCCTGGAGTACATCAGTAGGAATTGAAGCAATATTGGAAGGTTCCACATAAGTACGTGCTTCCCTGTCATTTATGTCACTACTACCCCTAAATCTATAAAACTGAAACTTTGTACAACTACTGAAGAATGGCATCTTTCTTCTTCTTTGGAGGAAAAAATGCCCACTTGGTCATTGCAGTCAAAAATGTGTGTTACAAAGCTAGATGGAGAGTCAAAGAAGTCAACTGGATATTTCAGCACTTACTGTGTGTTGCATCACTCAATTTCCATGCAAATACTGTGAAATTTTACCATCTTTTTGTATGAAATCATATTAAATAACTTGGCTAAGTGACAAATTCTGTAATATGAGGCTTAGATTAAACATCCAACTATTTCCAATTACAACATATTATTTTTTTCCATGCTATTATCCTTCTTTCAGCATTGGGGTTTTAGTAATTGAAAAGTGAAAGAATTGTATTCCCTTTGATACATTGATAAAATATGTAATATGCTTACTAATGTACTAGGCCTAAAATTTTTAAGACAGCATTCCATTAACCCTCAAAAAAAGCATACAGTCAAGTTGAAGTAAATAAGGGACAGCCACTACGATGTAGCACTGGTATGAGACTTACCCTTTGATTGAAAACAACTCTGAAGGTTGGAATGATTAAAAACTCTGATCTGAACCAATTGAGAGCAATATAGGCCCCCAAGAGTTGGAGAGCGGAGATTCCCCAGTTCCTAAGCCTCTGAGAAATGAGCCCCATGTTCTATGTGGAGTTTCCCCTAGAGATATTTGCCAGTTCCTAGCTGCGCATATCCAGTAAAAGATGCCAAGACCAACCAGAAAGCAGTTGCTAACGGGCTATAAAAACAAGTAGGGATTTGCGTATTTTCACAGTTCTTAGAAGACAAACACTGTAATTCAAGGTTCACCAACGAGGAGGGCAATTGACTCCAGTCCTGGTTGTCTGTTAAGATCCCTGAAACATTCTGGTATAGGAGAAAGCATAAGCTGAAAAAAACACAGAAAACTGACAAAATTAAAAGGTAAAGTAAAAAAAAATGCCAAATCTTGATTGGCTGTTTCAGCAGTCCCCTCTCTGTAACTGATTAAACAGGTAGAAAAGTATATATACACAAAGTATGTTTTCTGACTGCAATGAAGTTAATCAAGAAATAAATTAGAAAAGGATAAAACAGGTCACTTTAAATGAAAAAAAAAGTCAACATCACTTGGGCCAAAACAAATTTAAATAAATAATTAGAAAATATTTTGAAAATATGACTAATTTCTACTAACAGAATCCAATGCTCATTTAGCCTTAACCATATAAATTTTAAAAAGAAGGCTCAAAATCAATGATCTAAGCTTCCATCTCAAGAAGCAAGAAAATACTTTTATTTTTATTTTTTAAATCTATCTTTTTAAGGAAATATTCTTTAAAAGAGCAGAGGTCAATGAAACAAAAAGCTCATATACAATGGAAAAAATCAACAAATACAAAAATTGCTCGCTAAAAAGTAAGAAGAGGAATGAATCTTTAGCACACTGATGAAGAAAAAAGAAATAAAAATTACCAATATCAAGAATGAAGGAGGACAGTTTACCAGAGGTTCTCAAAAAATTAAAAAACATAAGAAAAATATATTAAGAATAACTTTATGCCCAAAATATATTGAGATTAAATAGACAAATTCCTTTAAAAAAATAACTTGCCAAATCTGCCACAAGGATTGGATCAGATTGGAAATCTTGCCACAAGGATCAGATTGGAAATCTGATTTATTCTATACCTTATCATCAAATTTAATCTCTATTTTAGAAACTTTTCATGAAGATAAGTGCATGTAATATTACTGCAAATTCCTCCACCCACTTAAGGAAAAAATGAGACCAATTTTATACAAAACATTCTAGTGACTAAAAAACAGAAAACATTTCCAACTTATTCAAGGAGGTTATCCTAGCTTTAAACATAAGATGAGAAGATAAAAGAAAAGAAAAATTACAGACTGATGACATGAACATAGATACAAAATTGCTGAACAGATTATGACAAATTAAGTCCAATTGATGTAAAAGAAATAAGGCAAAATAAGCTTATTCTAGAAATTTGGTTTAAAATTTGAAAATCAAGTTATGTTGTCACATTAACAGAATGAAGCTTAAAATATATGATAATCTCAATAAAAATAAATAAATATTAACAGTCTCCCAAGTTACAAACTTGTATCATGTTAGTAATAGGAACTTATGTTCTATTAAAGGATATCTATAAACATCTATAGCGAACATTAAACTTAGTATTAAATATTTTAAAATAACTTCTTAAAAAAGATTTTATTTATTTGAGAGAGAAAGTGTGTGTGAGCAGGGGGAGAGACAGAGAGGGAGGGAGAGGGAGAAGCAGGGAGCCCTACACGGGGCTCAATCCCAGGACCCTGAGATCATGACTTAAGCCAAAGGCAGGCACCTAACCAACTGAGCTCCCAGGTGGCCCTAAAATAGTTCTTAAGTTCTGGAATCAAACATAGACGTCTATGCTATCCCTACTTCTATTCAGCGTGGTATCTGAGGCCCTAGATAGTACATTAAGGCAAAAAAAAAAAAATTTAAAAAAAGGTAAAGGCATAGGGCTTTAAACAAAAACAGTAATATTGTCATTACACATAGATAAAAGGCTATATATGTAGAAAATTCAAGAAATCTTTAATTCAAGATGATTTATAATTTAATATCTGCTAGAATTGAGAAGTAGATTTTAGCAAATTACTATTTATAAGGTTGATATTCTCAAATCAAGCTTATTTCTATATGCTAGTGACAATCAAGGAATATTCTTTAGGGCAGCCCAGGTGGCTCAGCGGTTTAGTGCTGCCTTCAGCCCAGGGCGTGAGCCTGGAGACCCGGGATCGAGTCCCACATGGGGCTCCCTGCATGGAGCCTGCTCCTCCCTCTGCCTGTGTCTCTGCCTCTCTCTCATGAATAAATTAAATAAAATCTTTAAAAAAAAGAAATGTTTTTTAATCAACACTATTTTCAATCTTCAAAAAGTGCTAAATACATAGAAGTAGTCAGGCGTGGCATCACACAGAGGCCATGGCCCCGCTCCTGATGGGAGGGAACCCAGTTAGCATGCTATTAGCTGCAGGTTAGCTTCGATGCCTTTCATAATGTTGAGGAATGCTCCTCTACAACTTAGTTCACGGACACATTTTACCAGCAACGTGTGGTAGATACCAGACCTCTCTTCCTGCCTCTATTCAGATGATCACATGAATTTTCATCTTCTGTTAATGTGGTGAATTACATTTATTGATTTGTGAATACAGAAGCAATGTTATATTCCTGGAATAAAATCTATTCAGTCACGATGCATTATCCTTTCTATGTATTGTTGGGTTCTGTTTGCTAAAATTTTGTTAAGAATCTTTACATCTTTGTAAAGAATCTTTACATCTGTGTGTTTGGAGGTAATTCTCGTGGGTTTTTCTGCATGTCTCTGGAGTTCCTCTCTCCTGTTCTCTCCTCCCGTGTCCTTCACCTTGCAATCGCTGGCATCTTCAGCTCCCCCAGACTCCTAGCTCTGTCTCTTCAATTGAGAAAGATCATGAGGTTTTTCCTGAATCTCTTCTCCCTGTGCAGAAACTTGTAAACTCTCCAGACAGTAAGCTGGGACAAGCATGAGGCCCACCTCTTTTGTTCCCAGTCTTTCAGGGAAGGGTCAATCTTTTATTGATTGATGATCAACCTTTGGAGGCATTGTTTCATGTATTTTTGTCTTTTTTTGTTTAGTTGTTTCAGGTGGGAGGGTAAATCCAGTTCCTGTCACCCAGGACTGAAGTGGAATTAGACTTTTTATACCACGTTTAACTTTATCTTACAATAGACCTCCCATGCTTCCTATCTCAGGAAAAAGCATCATTGCTCACAACAGAATCTCCATGTCATCCTTGATTCCTCCCATTTCCTCACTTGCACCATTTGTCAAATCCTACCAAGTGTTCTCCAAAATATACCACCAATATATGAATTTTTTTTGGCACTAACATTGCCACATCCCTAGCACAAGTTACAGAGACTCTTCTAAAACACAGAACAAATGTATGTGTTTCCACATTTATGCTGGTCTATGTGGCAGTGAAAATAAATCATGAGAGGAAGAAAAAAAAGTAAGGAACCCAATTTTGGGGTTTTGAGGGTTTTTTTTTAAGAACCCAATTTTTTATAGAAAGAGGGCAAGAGGAAAATTTCCCATTCTTTCTTCTCAGTGTATTATTAGACTCTGAACAGAATTATTCGCAAGTATCTATCTACCAAGAATATTAGCTCAAAAATACTCCCTTCCTCTTTATTCTCATGCCCATTCAATTAGGGAAAAATGGCTTGGGAAACAGAGGCAAGAATATTCCTGAACATTCATCTTGGGTATGGAAAAATCTTTCTGCTATGCATGGAACTGCTTGCTTATAGTTGTAAGGTCAAAGGGTACCTGCCGGTCACTCAACATGTCATTCATGCATTTATTCATTCAAAAATGTCTTTGGCTTCCCTCTATGTGCCAGGATCTTGAGTTCCAGGAAGATAATTACAATATAATAAGACACAGTCATTATTCTCAACTAGTTCATCTAATAATGAAAGTACATTTATGAACACAGAAACAAAATCACTTGAAAGTTAATTTTTAAGTGATAATACTTTTAAAAAAATTATACATAATCTCAATTTTCAAAATTTAAGGGTTCAGGACATGAGCAAGTATTTTGACCAAGATCATCTTTTACCACAAAAGAACTCTTATCTAAGAACAGCAGTTGGGCTACTTTACAATCAAAATGACTAAAGTACCACTTATTACTGCTTTCGATGAAAAAGACAATCAGTAGAATATCTAACATCTTCTATTTAAGCTCTTAGGGGAAAAATAGCATAACTGAAAGATAAGGGGTGATGAAACATGGACATTTATATACTTTTCAAACTTCAAATTCACATACACACACACATATATATGCACATACAGATTGGCTTCTGTACAAGGCAAACAGATTTAGAAATACTGTATAAATTCATATAAAAGCGTATCACATTCTATCACTAGAAAAAGACACTTAACATAGTAGAAAAGACATTTAGATGCACAGTGATTCCAATTAAATAAAGATTAAATGCTTAAAAGAAGTTACAAAGGGTTTTATAGTCTCTACAAAGAAAATCATGTACTTTTTATTGAATTATGTAGATGTTTTAGTTTGACTAATACAATTAGATAATAAATTATATTTAAGTACTCAAGGGAAGGCAAAGCCTCACCTGGCCCTTTGTTGTCAACTTGTGTACCTAGCTCACGGAATAGTTCTATTTAAAAGTATATTAAAGGGCAGCCTGGGTGGCCCAGTGGTTTAGCACCACCTTCAGCCCAGGGCGTGATCCTGGAGACCCGGGATCAAGTCCCATGTCGGGCTCCATACAGGGAGCCTCTCCCTCTGCCTGTGTCTCCCTCTGCCTGTGTCTCTGCCTCTCTCTCTCTCTCATTCTCTCTGTCTGTCATGAATAAATAAATAAAATCTATAAATAAATATAAATAAATAAATAAATAAATAAATAAATAAATAAATAATAAAACATTTATTTTGGGGGGTGCCTGGGTGGTTCAGTCAGTTAAGTGTCCTACTCTTAATTTCAGCTCAGGTCATAATCAGGATCACGAGATTGAGCCCTGTGTTGTTCTCCACACTCAACAGGGAGCTCCTGAGATTCTCTCTGTCTCTCTCCACCTTTTCCTCTGTCCATCCCTCCCCCAGCCCCACATTTGCACACATACACTCTCTTTTTCTCAAAACAAAGTTATTTTTGTTAATATAAAGAATTCTAAAATTAATGCCTTTCTACTTTATGTCAGTATCGTAATATATGACCACTTTCACTATACAGACAATAGAGCAAATGCTGAATTAGTACATTAAAAACCTGTATATTACTTATGTAGTTACATATATACAAAAATGTGTAACTATATATAACTATATATAGGACGACCCAATTTTTCTAACATACTGAGCTGATGATTAAGTGCCACTTGTGGTATCAAACAGACCTGGGGACTCATCTGGTTTGGTCACTTATCAGGTCTTAGTTGCTCATCTATTAGATGTAACAGGAGTACCTCAACACTCAGGCTGCTGTGAGGACTGAATGAGGTAAATCCTTTAAACTATCAGGCATCCGGTCTCGTCTGCGTGCCTGTACTTGACAACTGCACTTCCCCTCACAAGTATATCCAGGTCACACTCACTTACTATGTTAATGAAAGGGTCTTGCTCACCCTCGGACTTGCATTACTTAGCACATTCACAGGGCAGAACTGGTACTCGATCCTGTAGAACTGAGCTGGCACCAGGCACCCAGCTCAGAGCCCTTCTATAGGATTGGCACGTAAATATGGCAGCCTTTTCCTTCCAAGAGTGTTAGGGCAGCAGAAGGCTGACACAGCTCTTGGGCAGAAACCCAGAGAAGCCCGGAGACTCAAATCCAACGTAAAGCAACTGTGTGGATCAATGAGGACAGAAGCCATCAGTAGGATCAAGTCCCCTAGTGGCTTCTTTACAAGTGACTTCATCCCGGAACATCTGTTCTAAATTTTTGGCATTGGTCCACGTCTTAGTAGGCAATTCAGACTTGCACAGAAATAACTGTAATTCTAGCCAACTAGTCTGGCAGATTTATTGCTCTGTAGCTAAGACTATCTACCCACTTTGTAATCAGATGCAGGAATACCAACACATTTACACTTGCTAGCAGTGATCTTGGGATCTTCAAAGTCAAGTTTTCTCATTTATTAAAAAAAAAAAAAAAAAAAAAACAACTCTGGGAAACCAACAAGGGGTAGTGAAAAGGGAGGTGGGCACATGGGGTGACTGGGTGATGGGCACTGAGGGGGGCACTTGATGGGATGAGCACTGGGTGTTATGCTATATGTTGGCAAATTGACTCCAATAAAAATATATACCAAAAAAAAAAAAGGTGACTATTTCTACCAAATACATTATTGTAAAGACTAAAAGAAATCAAGGTAAAATCTCTATCTTTTACCCGGAAAATCAATCAGTCAGTAGCTATTATTACAGTAATCAACAGCAAACTAGTAAAAATGGGAAAGACAGGGAGAAAGGGAACAGGCAACAGACAGAAGATTCTCAGGAAGAGGATTTCAAGCAGATGAAACCTCCAGGAAAGGAGCAGAGTGTTGGATATTCTGGAAGATGGGTGGATGACTGTGTATTACCAAGTGTATGATTGGAGCAGAAAAAGAAGAAAGCTAGTAGGAGTTAAATTCAGAAAGATAGGGTCAAGGGCCAACCCATAAACCTCACTGAAGTGTAAGACCCATAAACCTATTAGGGTCATCATTCAAATACCAGGGATTCTACAGCAGGAGAAAATATAACCATAGCTGAACATATTCTGAGCATGAGATAAAAAATCAGCCTTTTGGAGGGCACCTGGGTGGTTCAGCGGTTGAGCACCTGCCTTTGGCTCAGGTCGTGACCCTGGGTCCCGGGATCGAGTCCTACATTGGGCTCCCTGCATGGAGCCTGCTTCTTCCTCTGCCTGCGTCTTTGCTTCTCTCTCTGAGTCTCTCATGAATAAATACATAAAAATCTTTAAAAATAATAGCATTCTTTTTTATGCTTCCACTGAATAGTTTACATCTTTATCCTCTAAGGTTTCCTCTTGGTGTCATAAAAATATCCTAAAATTAGACGATGGTAATGGTTAACCAACCCTAAATGTACTAAAATCATTGAATTACACACTTTAAATGGGTGAACCTTTGGTATGTAAATTATACGTCAATAAAGCTGTTAAAACATGGAATGAGGAAAATAACCTCTTGTTAATCGAGATTGCTGGGCACCAATCTACAAGAGCGGCAAATGAGAACTTTATAATCTGAGAAAGAAACCAGGACACATTCTCACTAGCCATTTACAGCTGAGTGACACTTATCGCTGCCTGTCACTTAGAAGCTGAGACACTTGACAGTGGCAAGTTATTTGACCATTCTGGTATTATTTCCCTCAACACTACAGTGCGGTGTTAATATCGTCCTTGCCGTCATGTTTGGATTGCATAAGAAAATGGGCGTAAAACCCCAGCATGGTCCCATGGCAGCTCCTCAGCAAACGACAGCCATAATTTTAATTGTATTATTATTTGTAAATTGCAGCATTCTTATATATTAAGGCGAACGCAAAGTGGCATGATAAACTTCCGGGGTTCTGGGTGTGTGAACTAAAAACACAGAGCAAGTCAGCTCATGGTCTGGTGAGAGCTGGTGGGCTCACCCTTGGGCCATTTTCTAGTTCTACCCACCAGCTCCTGTCACTCCTACTCAGAGCTGCAGATACAGAAAGCATAAAAAAAAAAAAAATCCTTTCTTGAATATTTCTTGAATATTTCAGCCAGGGGATGTGACACTGGACAAAACCTTGTTGATTTTCACTTCCCTCTACTGCAAACCTGAAATTTCTCACGGAAAATGTACCTGACAGACTTGCTTTCCAGTCAGCAGAGACTTCCATACTCACGCAGACCATGCTGCCCTGCATTATTTATTTAAGGGAGGGTGAGGCAAACGAAAAGAAGCTAAATACAGAAACTGAAATTTCCCGTAAAGAACAAAAGGTTGTTCTAGGTTCACAGGACCTACGTGTAACAGGAAGCAAAACCGTTACCAATAAAACTTGAAGCAACGTCCAATATTGTGTGAAAAGTGAGCCTGAGATTTTGGTTAATTGCTACATCTCATTTTATTTTACACGTTCACCTCCTTTTCATAATAAGCATATAAAACCCGTAATAAACATAGAAAATAAGCATATTTTGGTGCATAACATGTGCCAAAATCATTTAAAATTTAATTCTAACCACTCCTAAAAGTACATGACCATATTTTAGTATGGGTCTGGTCACATGTGTACAGGCATTCAAACTATAAATATGGAGCATTTCTAGCATACCTGCCATTTACACATACGTGCTCTACTCTACCCTTCATAACTACCCAGTGAAGAAGTTTTTGGTTATTATTACTCATGTTTTCCTAACGAAGAATTAGGCCCAAAGAGGAAAAGCGACTTACCTGAAGTCACGCGGCTACTAAGTGACGGAGACTAGACTCCACCCCACACCTGATTTGGGCTAATTTCCCAGCACAACCACCGGAGTACGGTACTTACCGAGACTTCACGTAACTTGAACACCATATCTCTGTATATGGGACTATACCATTGAAAAATGAGGGGAAATCTGTGTGAAAACAGCAGAATAAACCTGAATAAGCAATCTCCCTTCTCATAACTAACAACAGCCGCCGCCACCAGGAAGGAGATCCAAACAAGAAAGCAATTACGTGGCAGCAACCAAAGAAGGGAACATTGCCCATACCCTGAAACTTCAAAACTCCACATGGACAAAGTAGGAAAGGTAAGATTTTGAACAGAGGGAAGAGGCGACGTACAACACGTTCCTAAGACCTCTCAGTAAACGACTTCAATAAAAGGAAGGCAGGCTGAGCGGGGAGCATGTTGTTGGAATTTTGATTAATGAAAATCCGTGTTGGGGAAAACCTACAAATGCAGGGAGTGGACAATAGAGCTTATGGACAGAAATAAGCTGGGGCTGCACACTGACCTGGAACAATGAGCTGGCATCTCAGTGCTCCTCTGTGGGCATGTGACTCCTACGTCCCCACCAAAAGGAGTGAAACATCATGCGATGCATTTCACGGACTTTCAGAGGAGCGTGGCCCAGGTAAATATGGTCCGATTCTCCTTCCACCCCTGACCATTCCCAGTGCTACAGAAACACAGAAAGCATACGAGAGACTCAGCCTTCAAACTGTTGTTGGAGAAGAGGCACAATTCTCAAATACAGTGAGACGCTACATCAGATCGACTAGACGAGGGCTTGGACGGGACCACCCAAGCGTAAACAAGATGTCCGAATTCACACAGCAACTAGGCAAAAGCACTGCAGTAAAAGAAAAGGAAAATCCTTTGCAAGGTAAATACCTAACCTAGAAGAAAACATAACCCCCCAACAAAAGAAGAAAAGTCAGTGTGCCATAGAACAATTTATCATGGCTATAAATTGTACCAGCAGGCACTCAAAGATGACCTGATGGAGCGATAGAATGAGATTTTTAAAAAGGTGGGAGTGAGAGGTTACTTATTGACAAGCTTGATGAATATGTTGAAAAATCATGGGACAAAATAGACGTGTCTGGAAACCGATTTAACATCACAGAGGGAGAAACTTTTAGTGAAAGTAGATACGAAGCCCAAAAAGATGATGGACTTAATGAAAGGACGTCAACAGACACAAAGGACACACGAGTGTTAGCCGACCTAATAATATCTGGTATCTTGGAAATTAAGAATTCAACAAACGGAATAAAAAATAATAAGGTGTATAATAACAACAAAAAAAAAGCAATAATAATGCAATCTGTGAGGTTTCAGGGAAGTTTGGCGTAGGATGCTCAATGTGGAGAAGCATCCTGGTGAAGGATTTTAAGGGCAAATAAGAACAGTCTACGTATCCAAGGAGAAAAAGGAAGGGGAGAGATAACAGGTTGACCTCAGACTTGTCTACTGTAATAGAGAACAGACCTTGTCTATAATAATATGAGTGGAGGAAACCGCTACCCATGGGTCCTGTGCTGAGCAGAGCTACCGTACAATACAAGGCCCCCAGGAAGGAACCCAGAGAACCGATGCCCAGGAGCCTTTCCTTGAAAAACTACTTTTAGATGAAATACAGCCAAAATAAAGAGCAAGAAGTGCTCGTGGGCACCAAATACAATTAAATATAGAAATAATGGGAAACTATTGTGTGGATATGCTTACAGGTCACAGTATTACATCTGTATACCTGGAGCAGGTAAAAATACAAATAAAACAAATAACATTGGAAAAGTGAAAAGAACAGAAGAATCAGGAGCATCTGTCTTTCCTAAAGGGGAGCCAAGTGATAAGAAGTAAATTGAAGCATAGTTTCAAAATATTGATTCCAACATCTGAATGGCTTTCAGAACCCTCTTTTTTTCATATCAGAAGAGTCTTTTAGGCAAGAATATCTCTTATAAAGAAAAGTGTATGTATAGACGTGTGTATATATATATGTGTGTGTGTGTGTATGTTTATACATATGTGTATAAATATAATGTGTATATATATTATATAAATATAAATATAAATATAAATAATATAAATATAAATATATATAAATATAAATATAAATAAATATCCCCAAGAGCTCTAACTACTCTGAGGTTTTCCTTTGGAAACATTTTAATACAATTAAACGAATTGTTTTCATTAACAATTATACAGTTGTATTTAATAAAAGTAAACCATTATATTAGTTCTCCTGATGGTATATACGTGTTAAAATATTTCCAGAACAATGTAGAACAAACAAAAACAGATTATGTCTGGGTTGTGAGGATTTCTATCATTTTTTTCTTCTTCCTCATTCTCATAATGATCCTGCATCACGCTTACCAAAAAAGGTTGATTTTTGGTCATTTTTAAAACATAAAACAAAATACAGTATCCCTGCAACCAAGGAGTTTTAAATCAAATGCTTTTTTAAAAAGACTAATGCACAGCAATACCTGAGAGAATTTGAACAGAGGGGATATCATGTGGGCGGGGGGGGGGGGGAGGTGACCTGGATAAATTAATGTTAATTAGAAGATCTTTCTCAAAGATGAATACTGTTTCTGAAGGAAGAAATTAGCAAAGGCGAACATGCAGAAGTAAAAGGGATCTGGGAAAAGATCAGGGGATGTCCAAAATACATCCCATAAAATTGTGACTAGACTTAACCTGCACCAATGGTCCTGCACTTAGAACAACGAAGGAAAAGTAAAAGGGAGGAAGGAAAGATAGAAAGGGGAGAAGGAGCAGAAGAGGAGGAAATGCGGGAAGAGAGAGCAGGGAAGGCAAGGGAGGAAGAGGAAGAGAAGGAAGGAGGAGGAGAAAGGGAGAGCCCTTAAAAGTGCACCTGCCCATCCCAGAAGCCCCCCTTCCGGGTAAAGTAGCTCCTCAATTACAAGAACTTAAAAGAAGGAAGCAGGGCCCCTTGACTGGGTCTCGTTGACAAAGCAAAAATATACGTAGAGACTGACACACATTGTCCATATTCAGTTTTCCTTGCCAGGTCACGCAGGAGGATGCTTCCCTTACCCAGATGTTCACTCCCGAGTTTGAGGGAGCTGCCAAGGAAGGGTATCACATTGACCCTCATGAACCTTGACTTGGCAGCTGTTGGGCCGCCTTTTTTTGTCTACTTTGCCTGTTCTTGCAGGAGACATAATTGGACTCACGTTGGGTTTTGAGGCATCATTTTGACATCCAGGGGGTATAATCCTCACGCCTGGCCGGGGTTCAGTCTCTCGTGGTCCTCTGCCTGCACAGGCCGCTCTGCTTCAATCTGTTCAGTATTCCCCAAGGCTGTAACTTCACATCGGTGCGTGTGCCAGGAGAGATGAGTCTACGCTGTGATAGTCTGTGAAGAGGCTCTTCCTTTATATGTCCTCTGGCATCGGTGGACATTTCTGACCTCTGCCATCCTCACTTTGCCAGATTGATGAAACCTTTCCCATCTGGAAAATCACAAGAGCAGCAGCAAAAGGGTGAAGCGTAGCACGACAAAATCGTCGAATTCCTCCACCCAGATGGGACACGTGTGATGGCGCCTTGATTAGAGCAAGTCAACCCAGTAGGCTTAAGGTCAAGAGCAAAGAGAAGTATAATCTCCCATATGCCAGACACTAGGGCAGAACCAAGTATCAGGTATTCGAAGTAAGATCTCGTACAATCAAAAGCATTGATTGATTTCTACATAAGTCCTAAATAGAGATGTTGGGTCTGCTATCATTAACTTAGCGTTCTTTAATTTTAAAAATTGAAAATTTAAATAAATAAAAAAATAAATATTAATACAGTCAAGTAGTGCGAAGCTATATAGTTATCTGTCATTTATTGTCGATTTTTGACTAAAGAGTGTATTTACTTAAACATAATCAGCATAATGTTTATGCCTTTATCAAGAGGAGAAAATCACAATGATATTATGATTGTTATTCCCCATATATAGGCTGACACCTTCCTGTTTTTCTTAGTCTCTCCCAGGTGACATCATCACAAATATATAGATATATATTATATATTTTTTTAATTGGAAGGGGAAAAAATAGGAGCACCTATATATATATATATATATATATATATATATATATTTTTTTTTTTTTTTTTTAATTGGAAGGGGAAAAATGGTTCTGTAGGTTAAGCATCTGCTTTCAGCTCAGGTCATGACCTCATGGGTCCTGGGATGGAGCCACCCCCACCCTCTGGCTCCTGCTCAACATGGAATCTGCTTCTCCCTCTCCCCTCTGCCCCTGCTCCCTGCTTTTGCTCTCAACCTCTCTCTCTCTCTCTCTCTCAAGTAAATATTTCTAATTTTTTAAAAGAAAAGGACAAAATATACCTATTCTGAGATTCAGCTAGTGAAAACAACTAAGGCAAGGAGAGCTACTACAAGTCGTTAAAGTGGTGAGCTATGTGAGAAGATGTTTTGAATTAAAATGTTTTTAGCCACTTTGGGTACCATAAAGTTTTAAGAGACATGAAAGAGAAGAATTTTCTTTCAGAAAAATAACGATACTTGGAAAAAAAATCAGATTCATTAAGAGATTAAACCAGTTAGAGGAGCAGTTCGTGACTAGATCCACATCGGCCAAAGCCTTAGTCTTGTGTCAACATAGTAAATAACCTCTAATTTATAGTGCTAGGGAGGCCCACGGCGATGGACACTTTATAAACAGCATGAACCAACGGGAGAAGTCAAGTGCCGCGGTTGATGATGAGTATACAAATGCAATAAAACTACAGCCGTTGCTAAAATGTCCCCAAATAGAGAAAATGTGACACAGGCAGAAAACGTTGCAAGTGGAGACCCTGCAGACCAGAGCAAGCGATGGTGAAGGACACCCCCGCTTCCTGTGTGACTTGCCCTAAGGCCTTTGCTCTCTGGGAGTGTCACCATCTAACCCACACGGGGACAGGTGTGGCCATGGGGGGGGCGGTGTGAGAGCGAGGAGAGACCGGTCTCAGACTTGGGGACACAATTACTAAGGTGTCGCTACAGTGCTTTCGGGGGCCTGCACCAATTCCAAGATTGGCCGGGAAAATGTTTCTTTCAGAGTAACTTTATCCACAACCGTGGTGGCCACGGGCGCTCCGACACGCGCCCACACCCTGGGTGTGCCTCTGAAGGGGCTTCTGGAGGAGAGGAACACTCACTGAGTAAAGCGGGTCGCCTTCCTGACGGAGGTGGCCTTCATCCCAGCAGCCGAGGGCCTGAGTGCCACAGAAAGCCTGGGCCTCCCACCAGAGAGGGAGGCCACAGCTCCCCCCACCTGCTGGAGCTGGGGTCTGAGTCTTCGTGTCCTAGAACCTGAAGGGAAACGTCTGCCCCCTGGGGCCTCCAGCTTGCCCACGCTCACGCTGGGCCCGCACCACCCGCTCTCCTGCTTCTTGGGCCTTCGACCGGCGTCGTTGGCTCTCCCGCATGTCCAGCTCGCCAGCGGCAGCCTGGGACTTCCCGGCCTCCTCAGTCATACCGGCCAGCGCCTCGTAATAACCCCTTCCTCTGCGTCCTAGATGGCTCCAGACTGTGGAGCGCCCGCACTGACCCAGCTGCTAAGTGTTTTCGAGGCGGCTGGTGTTTCCAGAGGCCGTGGGACGCCACATGATAACCAAGTGAGCCCACACACCGCTGTTCACACCAGTGCTTCTCAACTACGATTCATGTTTAGACCCTCCTGGGGAATCTCCCTAGAAGGCAGCCTCCCGGGGCCGAGCTGCGGCCGAGACTCTGCGTTTCAAGCAAGACCCCGGAGGCGCCAGGGCTGCGCAGCCATATTTTGAGCAGCAAAGATGTAGACACTCCCCCCTTACCTCCAAGCAAAGCGACCGAGGACTTTCAGGGGCCTCGTCGACTCCGCCGCGCTACCTTCCGTCGTGGGCCTTTTGCTACGTGGAGTCAGAGCCGTAGGGGAAAGGACGGCCCCGGGGTCCTCGGTGAGGGAAAGGCACGTGGCTCTCAGGGGCCGCTCTCTGTCTCGGCGACCAGCGAGCCACAGCCTGCGCCCGTCTGTGCACGAAGAAGAAGAGTGGGAAATGGACAGAAACAAAGGCACTTCCCTTTGGGCACAGACAGGCCGGTGTCCCGAGTCTTCCCTGGCTTCGTGGCCGTGGCAGCCAGAAGTCTGTCCTGTGAGGGAACTAAGTCGCCGCTGCAAACGCTGGCTTCCCCACGACGTTCTCGGGCCGAGGCCTGGCTGGCCCCGCGGCCCCCCGGGACACGGACCCGGGACGTCTGTGAGCCGCGGCCTGTGGTCCGGGCCCGTCCACGGGCGGGATGGCGCCTTCCCCGGGGACGTCCTCCCTCGAGACAGTTGGGACGTGCTCTTCAGTGGCCATAGGAGAGCAGGGAGGAAATGAAATTTCCACTGGTCTTGGCTGCAGCTTGTGCGGTGACCCGCCCTGACCCGCCCTGGCCCGCCCTGGCCCGCCCTGACCCGCCCTGGCCCGCCGGGCCGGCCACGCGGGGCGCTAGCCCACCGGCTCGTGAACACGGAGTGGCGCCAGGAAGGACAGCGGGCGGCCGCTACTTTGCTAAGACAACAACCAAACAGGTTCCGTTGTACCCAGACTCCGAACCGTCGGCCCCAGGCCTCGGCAGCTGTTACCCGAGCGTGGCCCGCGCAGGGTTTCAAACTGTCTTGTGACAGGAAAGCTCAGGCCAGGTGGGAAACAAGGGAGTGGAAAGGTGCTTCGCTCCTTCACATCGTGACTTCCGTCGGGGGACACCAGCCACTGCTGCTCTTGCCCTGTGGCACCATCCTGAGGTTCTCATGTCCTCGGCTGCTTTGGTAGAGGCGCTGACACTGGACACTTTTAAAAGGAGCCAAAAAGCAAAGGGCATTTCTACAGAGACATCGCTTTGTTTCCTAAGAACGCGAGAGAAAGAAGCCGTCTAGGAAACCAGACGCCCTAAAAAAGAAAAAAAAAAAAAAAAGGAAATCAGACGCCCTGATTAGAGACTCTTCACATGTGCGCCTGCGATACATTTGCGTAGCCGCACCCCGAAACCCGGACCGTGCACAAGGCACATCGCTTTGAGGAGCCACAGGCTCTAAAGGTCGCGTGACAGATGTGTGGAAGCGCTGGCCAATAGCGCAGTCCAGCTGATGAAACGCAACGCGACGCTCTTCCTGAGCGCCAAGACAAGAATGGTGCCCAGTTGCTAGACTGGCTAAAATAAAGCGAGCCACTGGCTCACATAGGTATTGTCTAACATCTGGATCATGCTGTTTCTCAAACATAGGAAAATCATTAGTCTAATGAGTTAGGGTTGCTTGACGCCTTTTATATATGGGCTCATACATTTAGGTAAATGACTCCCAAGATCTGGAGAGCGCCTTCCCTTCCTAGTGTCTCGGGTAGAACCAAAAAATGCGTTTGCACCCAAAGTAGGGAAGGAGTTCTGGTGCCACGAAGTGAGTAATTTGAAACGTTCTAGCCCCAGAATTACACTCTACCCTCTGTCCTGCATTCTCACGCGAGAATCCCAAACACTGTCCGCCTCCTCCCCAGCATCCCCATTGTACACTGCAATAAGGCATTTCAGCAACGGTACATTTGATCGTAAAAAATGAGGTTCTTGTAGCTATTGATGAAAATAGCATTTTGCAGCAGGTTTTATGAATAGAATTGTATGAGTTCATAAAGGTGAACTAACCAAATGAAGTGAACATTTACAGAAGGGCCACTAAGTGTCTCCATTCGGGTAGGCATCCTATGTGCACGCTATGCATGGTCTCCCTTAATCTCCACCAACAATCTGTAAGATTAGCTGCTTTCCAGACAAGAAAGTGGAGCTTCCGGGGGTGCAAATGCGTCCCTGTTGCACAACTAGTGACCAGTAGAGCTCACATATAAGCCCGTGTCCCTGTGATTCCAATACATATTTTGATCGTATCATATCCTCACATACACATGATAAATTAACTAAAATAAAGCATAATCTAACCTATGCCCTAAGCAGTTTATTTGCCTGGTTCACATCTATTCACTTACCCAGTTAACCAAGTCCTACGATTCATGATTAGAAAACTAGAAACATAGAGAAAACTTCAAAGAACATAAATATCATCCACAGCCCTGACACCCAGAGATACTAATTGACAATATTGGACGGCTTCATAAAAATTCAAATTGTGCAAATTTCGATTCATAACGTATCCTTTATAACCATTTTTACACGTAACAATATCTCAGGACCATTTTCCATGCTACTCAAAATGTTTCTCAACCGGGTATCCTACGTGTTATTCTACTTTATAGAGAAACTACAATTCAATCTGCTCTCCTCTGTTGAATATTCCTGTTGTTTCAAAGTACAATAATTTTCTTTTAAGTAAAAAGAAAAATAAGAATGCGATATGATACGACGAAAACAACTTGGCACTGGAAATAAAGAAAATTGAATCTTAGGTTTGTTATTTGCTAGCTCTGAATCACGAAGAAGGTCATTTAACCTTTCTGGGATTGATTTTTATCTGCAAAATAAAAGAGCTAGAATAAATACACTTTTTCATATGTTTTACGTTCTATGATTCTAGGAACACTATATCAATTATTCTAAAACTCTGATGCACCAAGTGGGATAAGCGTATGCTTGAAGATGCAGGCGACTGTTGAGAGGAGAGGAGATTAGGAACACACAGAGACGGGATCAACGAATGTGGCGGGTCCTACTTCCTGGTTTACCCAATCTACTCAGATGGAGTTGAAATATTATCTTGACAATTACTAACGTGTTAGGAAACGAAGTGTGACATTTTCATGGATTTTACCCCTTAGAAAATTTCAAAATCTCCAACTCCAGCTCCCTAAGATACAGAATGTCCTACTGTGTGACTAGCGATATTCGGTGGAGTACTTTGAGTATCTAAGTAGCACTGCCTCAAGCCACTGAAACACTGCAGTTATGTTAGCAGCCCCATAAGGTATTTCCATGTACATGAAATCTCGTTGGCACAGATTTCTCTTGCAAATATCTTCCTTCACATCCTATAGACAGTTGAACATTCTCTACGTTGAAAGGAACAAATAATAATAATACCTTTCTTTTGTTTCCTAAATGGATTTTTCCAAAAGAACGGAAGCTAAAATAATAATAATAAAAAATGATAATGATAACAAAAATGCCTCTTGAGCTCCCGTTAAAGATCCAATTTTTTTAGATATTTTATTTATTTATTTATTTATTTATTTATTTATTTATTTGAGAGAGAACAAGAGTGAGAGAGATCCCAGAGGGAGGAGACAGAGAGGGAGAAGCGGACTCCCCACTGAGGAGAGAGCCCAATATGGGGCTTGATCCCAAGACCCAGAGATCATGACCTGAGCCAAAGGCAGACACTTAACCGGACTGAGCCATTGAAGCGCCCCGAGAGATACTAATTGAAAACCATGAGCAGAAGGTGGCTTTGAGATGCTACTGAGACTTTGTGTCTCTTAAGCATGTTTCTTCCTTGATCTTCTTCTGTTGTTATTTACTATTCTTTAGTTGGGTTCACTTGCCACCGTCTCAGGAGTCACTTCCCCCTATGGTTGCTACGTTAGGGACAATTTTTTCACTTATTATTCCTTTAGTAGATCAGCTGTTAACAAAATGTACACAGTGAATCACTTTCAAACTATCCCTTCTTTATTTTTTAATTTTTTTTAATTTTTATTTATTTATGATAGACAGAGAGAGAGAGAGAGAGAGGCAGAGACACAGGCAGAGGGAGAAGCAGGCTCCACGCACCGGGAGCCCGACGTGGGATTCGATCCCGGGTCTCCAGGATCGCGCCCTGGGCCAAAGGCAGGCGCCGAACCGCTGCGCCACCCAGGGATCCCTCAAACTATCGCTTCTTAATCAAAGTTAAAAAATGCACACGTGGGCAACCTGCACACACACACGGACTGTTTATCGCACATGGAAATCCTTAAGATTTCTCTCATCTTTGAGCGGTTTGCGAAGCAGCCTACAATACTATAGATTCAACCGTGTTGAAACGAGAATCACCGTCTGCACCCGTGAAGATCGGGTGAATCAGCTGGGAATTGTGCACTTGGGTAGCTGATCCCCGAGCACTAACAGTGTCATACCGCGTGGAACAAACACTGGCCTCACTTCCGAAGAAGTAAAAATTGGTCTGAAGAAACACGTCAGGCATGAGGCATAATGAAATTTAAGCGAGGTTTTCAAGAAAGTGATTTAATACGCTCTGCCCACCCTTCCGGGCTCAGCCTGCTTTTGTGGGAATCCCCGATAATGGGGCAAGTGCACGTCCCCGCAGATACCCTTGTGTTTTCTCTCACCCGAACATCTGCTGAGACTGGGATATTCCATTCAGTAACGAGAAGAGAGATATGAATGGCACAGACCTTTACCCTGAAGGAGCGCACAATATTTGGGTCAAAAATGAAAGATCCTAAACCCAGGAAGATGATGTTTCTGAGGGGATTTTTCTTGTTTTGTTTTGTATTGTTTTTTAGAACGAGCCCAACTCATGAAACTATCAGTTTTCTAGCATCATGCAGATACCAAGGCTAATATTTCAGCACTGATGATGTGTTATGTTTGTGTAGAGATTTACGGTTTCTCTCCACACACAATGCCCCATTTGATCTCACAGCAGGCGTGGGAAGTGAGTGAGTAAAGCAGCAGTCGTCCACGTCTGAGAGAAAAGCCGGCAGAAATGAAGTGACTTCCTCGAGGTCACACAAGTAGACTGTGAAAGGCAGGACTCAAACGGACTATTTCAGATTATCAGTCTAATGCCGTCTGCACTCTTCACCATGACACATACTGGATTCTTCGAAAATGTTGGTCAATATTACATTAGAATCAAGAATCAGATCCAAGAATCTAATAATTAGATTTAAGAGTTGGATTACTGTAGCGAACAACCACATATGGACAACACAGTTCCCTGTACTTTACCTTTGCTAGTCTCAATTCTGCTAATCACTCTGAGAGGAGTAGAAAGATAGGCCAGGATTGGGCGACATGCGATGATAACTTGAAGGAGAGACGCGTTTATTGAATTAGAAATAGTAAGTCCGTGGGAAAATGCTTTACATTTAGTAAGATGCCTTATTTATTTTTTTTAAAGATTTTATTTATTTATTCATGAGAGACAGAGAGAGAAAGAGAGAGGCAGAGGGAGAAGCAGGCTCCATGCAGGGAGCCTGATGTGGGACTCGATCCCGGGTCTCCAGGATCATGCCCTGGGCCGAAGGCAGGAGCTAAACTGCTGAGCCACCAGGGATCCCCAAGATGCCTTATTTAGAAGAGTCAACAATTTGGAAATAAATAGTCAAAGGTGTCAAAGGGTGTCCTGAAGTGCACCTGGCCCGCCTGGTAAGGGGAGGAGGCTGTGAAATGTTTCTAAGAGTGAAGTAAGCAGAGCAAACAGGAGGAGCCAGCCTAAGTGAGATGTAGGAGGTTCCTGGCCAGAACCTGGACGACACAGCCCCCCAGCACTGCCCAGATTACAGATTCCTACCCCCCTCCCCGCCCCACTAAATACATTATGATAATAAAGCTTACCTGTAAGATAAATAGTAAGTAGGCAGAGCAACACCTCGCCTTGCTAGTTCCACTTTGGGGAAGGATTAAGGAGACGTTTGTGCAGAAGACAAAGACCAACATCACGAAAGTGGTGAGTCGAAGAGGCTGCTATTTTTCTGTGCCGGCCTGTTTGTCGACTTCTTAGATACCGCAGGTCAGCTGGGTGTGCCTTTGGCTTTATCAGTTAAGGTATCAAGCTCGTGTTCTTGGCCTCTACACTGTCCTCCTACCTCCACGTGATGATCCATGGAAGGAGTCTCAAAACTAGAACTTTAAACGACCTGATGGGCTGGTCATGGGTTGTGAGTGGTTGCGATAGCAGCTACCTGCAGGTATCTTCCTGGAACTGCTGCCCCAGGAGCACGGGAATAGCTAAGTGGGTTAGAGCGGAGGGAGTGGACAAGGACATCCTAAGCTCTACAGCACTGCGACGCCACCAATGGGCGACAACTGACATTCCAGACCACTTCTGAGCTAAGTCATCGGTCCATGCTCGGGAAGGGGAACCGCCACGGAGATGTTTAAATTATCTACAGAAACTCCTGTGACATTGATTTCACCCTTTCTGTGAGCCAGAGTTTAGCAATAAAAACCTTTGTATGAAAGAGTAGAAAAAAAATGCCAGAACTCAAAATGTCTCCTGGTCACTGCCCTATTTCCTTTAGCACAGAGGGACAGCTTTGCCTTTGTCTATTACCAGATACGTCCTTCAAATTGAAGCCATCTGTTCTATGAACTTCTAAGACTTGGGCCAAGGGAACTTTAAACCAAGAAACCATTTCACCAAATGTCAGTCAGAGTGTCTGGCATCTGGCTGAAATCTAAACACTCAGAATGTGATGTTTCAGAAGTCTGCAGCCTTTTCTGGAATTTCACAAAGTGTAGTGTGCCCTTAAAGATTCACGTTCATGCTGCTGATCGGAAAATGGGTTGGCGTTCCTCAAAGAAGGTTTAAAATATAAAAAATAAAGAAAACAAAAATGCGTCACAACCGTACCTCACAGATATGACCACTATCATCATGTTGTTGTATTTGCCCATCTGCTTTTATATGTTGTTTGTTTTACAAATGTAGCATCATATTCCATGTACTGCTATGTATATCTGTGCCTCCCTATATATTTTCCATGTCATTTAATAGCGTATTAAAATGCTAATCTATTATAAGGCAGTGCCAATATTAATCAGTTCTAAACTGACGTGCAAATAGGTTTTTTTCCAGCTTTACAAAGAATATTTTAGAGAATGTCTTTGTTCATATAACATTATGTGCATTTCTTGCTCCTGCCCTTTTATTTTCTAGAATTAAAATAATTGACAAAGATCAATGAATACTTACAGAATTCTGATACATTTTGCAAATATCGACTTCTGGAGAGTTAGTACTCTCTCACAAGCAGGGTGTGTGTGTAGATGAGAAGCTCTGAATCGCTGTACCCTGTCAACAGAAGAGCTATCTTGGAAGGATATCTGAAAACCATCAAAATATTGTTATTTTGAATATTCACTGGTGAGATTAATCATCTATGTTTCTCTCTCTCTCAATCTGTGTCTCAAAAGTGCTGCTTCCTACAATAGGAAAACAATCTAAATTCTGTGACACACCCTGTTCTGCAGCTGGCCCTAACCTGGCCCCTAGGACTCGTTGGAGGAGTATTGTCTAGATCTCCTCTACCCACCAGCTGTTATTTTAGCACCTGTCAAAGGGAGAGGAGCACGCCAGTGGCCCTCTTTGATCTGAAGCACGTACAGCTGAAATTCCTCAACATTTGCACCTTCTTATAATTTTCAGTTGTTGCAAGTTTCCTCCTATTTTTTTAAATCTGTATATCTTTTCATTTGCCTTAGTCTTAGTATTTTTACACCTTCCATTTGTACTTCTTTCCACCTTTGGGTCTTCAATGTTCTGTGGTTTTGTTTTGAGTGATCAGTACTTACTCTTCTCCCAAATGCAAGTTCAGCTTCTTTGGGGCCTTCTTTGGGGCCTTCAGCATCCTCTCCTTCCAGCTGGAGACCTATTCTTCCCAGTGGAATCCTCTCTCCCAAATATCTACTACCCAGTTTTATTCTCAACTGGCCATAAATTAATCCTTGAAGCTAATATAATCAATATATTAACTCAACAACTCATGCTATGCTTTCTTTTATTTAAAGATTTTAAGAGAAATTAAAGAAAACTATGGCCTTCCAAGATCCAAAGAAATAAAAGTTAATGATATAAGTGGGGAAAACACTTTGGATCAAAAGTGTTCCCTGAAAACTTCATGTTGTTGCCATTTGAAAGGATGGTACTTTGACTTAAAACGTAAATCTGAATCCTAAGTATAACTTTAATTTTCTTAGACTCTCATTTCCGTATTTATTTCCATTTTTAGCAAAATACAATCCTGTTTCTGCAAAATGGCTAGCATTCACAGTTTTGTTTCCTGCAGTTGGTTTCAGTGTATAAGTTTACCGATTACTGAACAGGGCCTACTTTGGGAATTTTGTCACAAGCTCAAGCTCATAGCATTTTAAAAGGAGAAGGGTTTCACAGAACAAATAATCCTCAAATTTGTTTGAAACCATAAGACCCTAAATAGCCAAACTAATCTTGAAAAAGAAGAATAAAACTGTAGGTATCACAATCCCAGATTTCAAGATATATTGTTAAACCTGTGATAATCAAAAGAATATGGTACTGGGGATCCCTGGGTGGCTCAGCGGTTCAGCGCCTGCCTCTGGCCCAGGGCATGATCCTGGGGTCCTGGGATCGAGTCCCCCGTTGGGCTCCCGGCATGGAGCCTGCTTCTCCCTCTGCCTGTGTCTCTGCCTCTCTCTCTCTCTCTCTCTCTCTCTCTCTCTCTCTCTCTCTCTGTCTATCATGAATAAATAAATAAAATCTTTTTTAAAAAAAGAATATGGTACTAACACACACAAAAAAGGACATATAGATCAATAGAATAGAGACCCCAGAAATAAACCTACAATTATAATGTCAATGAGCCTATGATAAAGACAACAAGAATATCCAAATGGGAAAAAAACAGTCTCTTCAACAAATGGTGTTGGAAACTGGACAGCTACAGGCAAAAGAATGAAACTGGACCACTTTCTTACACTATAAACAAAAAATAAACTCAAAATGAATTAAAGATCTAAATGTGAGACCTGAAACCATAAAAGTCCTAGAAGAAAATACAGGCAGTAATCTCTTAGCCATAAAAACATTTTTCTAGATATGTCTCCTGAAGCAAAGGAAACAAAAGGCAAAATAAACTACTGGGAATACAACAAAATAAAAAGGTTTGCGCAGTGAAGGAAACCATCAGCGAAATGGAAAGATAACCTACTGGAAGGTTATTGAAGAAGATTTTATAAGTGATCTATCTGAGAAGGGGTTAATACTAAAATAATACATATACCAAAATATATGAAGAACTTATACAGCTCAACACCAAAAAAACCCCACCAAATAATCCCGAGGTGGGGGCGGGGAGGGGGCACTTGATGGGATGAGCACTGGGTGTTATACTATATGTTGGCAAATTGAACTCCAATAAAAAATATTTTAAAAATTAAAATTAAAATTAAAAAATGAGCAGAGGATAGGATGCCTGAGGGACCCAGTCTGTTAAGCATCAGACTCTTGATTTCGGCTCAGGTAGAGAACCTAGGTCATGAGCTCAGGGTTGTGGGATGGAGCCTAGAGTCACAGGATAGAGCCCAGCATTGGGCTCTGCACTCCGCAGAGAGTCTGTTTCTCTCCCTCTGCCCCTCCCCCGATTCCCATGCTCATTCTCTCTCTCTCTCTCTCTCTCTCTCTCAAATAAATAAATCTTAAAAAACAAAAATGGGCAGAGAACATTAATAGACATTCTCCCAAAGATATACAGATGTATACCACAGACATATGAAAAGATGCTCAGCATCACTCATCATCAGGGAAATGCAAATTAAACCCCAGTGAGATATCACCTCACACCTGTCGGAACAGCAAAAATAAAAAACAGAAATAACAAACGTTGGCTAAGACGTGAAGAAGAAGAAACCTTTGTGCAGTGTTGGTGGAAATGTAAGCTGAAGAAGCAGCCATAGCAGAAGACAGTATGGAGATTCCTCTAAAAAGTAAAACTAGAATTATCATGGGACCAATAAGTCCCTCTTCAAGTATTTACTCAAGAAAAATTTGAACAGATACATGCATCCCTATGTTTATTACAAATTATTTGCAATACCCAAGATATGGAAGCAGACCAAGCGCCCATCCATAAATGGATGAATAAAGAAGTGGCATATATACAATGGAATATTCCTCAGCCACAGAAGAGAATGAAATCTCACCATTTGCAATGACACCAATGGATCTCGAGGATATAATGCTACATGAAAATAAATCAATCAGAGAAAGACAAAAACCATATGATTTCATTTACGTATGGAATTTAAGAAACAAACAGAAAAAAAAAAGGAAAAAGAGAGGAACAAAAAAGCAGACTCTTAAATATAGAGAACAAACTGGTGGTTGCCAGAAAGGTGGGGCGGGGGGAGTGGAATAGGAAAAAAAGGGAGAGAGAGAGAGAGAGGAGACTTTAATGATATCTGAAGAACCTCAGGAAAACAAGATTCTGAGCAATCACACAATTTGCAAAGTGATGTAGATGATTAATACCTTCCAACACTCAAACCAACGCTTTCTAATACAATTATGTCAGTTGTGTTGTTGTTATAGTTAAAAAGCTCATATGAGATACATTCTAAAAGAACTCTTCAAGGGTATTTTATTTCACTTTTGCCATTATCACAGCCTCATGTTAACCTATTCCTTTGTAACCAATCCCTCCTAAAAACACATCCAGTTCCTATGAAAAGGAATAGTTCTCGGTTAAAAATAAAAGTCATAAATACCCAGGTGCAACCTCAGATGAGTCAAAAAGCTAGTGTGCTGCTGCTACCATCCTGCTCCTCACAATTACATTTTCTCTTAATCATGTGCCGCGCACCTGCTTCTAAGGGATAGGCTTCCAGGAACTCAAAGGATTCTTCATCTGAATCCACATTTATTCAGCTTAATGAGCTCGATGCATATGCTAATCTTTGAAATATCATACCTCAAAAAGGTATGAAATATATGTACATATTTGTGTTCTTTATTAGGAAATACATAGTTAAACATAGGAATATCACCTATATATTTATATAATAAATACATATATCACAATGAAGAGCACAGATTTTCAAAGGCAGCAGAAGTTCTAATAGTGCCGTAGGGTGGTATAATAGTGCCGTAGGGCACCGTTGAGTCTCCAGTGAGCGGAGAGAACAGAGACGTTGGGAATCGAGAATAGCTTTCCTCCTAGGTTAAGGTTCTTTTCCTTCACACGAGGCACAGGCTTTCAGTTTTGGCAGGTTGACTGGAGACTGAACATGAAACATGATCATTGTCTTTCCTGACAAATGACTCTTGTCCTGTTTGGCTAACTGAGGAAATGACATCGTAAGCACCCACCATCGATTTGGGAGGAAGGCTAAGCTGCTGAAGAGGAAAGGTGTTGCAACCACAAGCCAAAGCACGCCGGGACACCTGCACCCCGATGTTTCTAGCAGCAACGTCCACAGTAGCCAAACTGTGGAAGGAGCCTCGGTGCCCATCGAAAGATGATGGATAAGGAAGATGTGGTCTGTGTATACAGTGGAATATTCCTCAGCCATTAGAAATGACAAATACCCACCATTTGCTTTGACGTGGATGGAACTGGAGGGTATGATGCTGAGTGAAGTAAGTCAATCGGAGAAGGACAAACATTATATGGTCTCATTCATTTGGGGAATATGAATAATAGTGAAAGGGAATATGAGGGAAGGGAGAAGAAATGAGTGGGAAATATCAGAAAGGGAGACAGAACATGAAGACTCCTAACTCTGGGAAACGAACTAGGGGTGGTGGAAGGGGAGGAGGGCGGGGGGTGGGGGTGAATGGGTGACGGGCACTGAGGGGGCACTTGACAGGATGAGCACTGGGTGCTATTCTGTATGTTGGCAAATTGAACACCAATAAAAAATAAATTTATTATTTAAAAAAAAAAAGCCAAAGCACGTGATCTGTGCAGACCCACTGCCCTCACACTCACCGACGTGAGAATGGGACTATCTTAGTCTTCCGAATGTTTGCTTGGCAAGAAGGTGTCCCATACCCAAGAGGGACTGAGAGGTAAACGACTTCCTCTCCTCCAAGGTATGGGAGCTGCCTGGCGCTCACTACCATGACTTCTGCCCTTGTGGGGATGAATCCTGGGGATGGACTCGGGATAACCGTGGTCTGCTTTCATTCCATCTCTCAAGAAGAAACAACTGCGATAAGCCCTTTCATACTTTACTGTGTTTGCACACAGGTCAGTTCATTTAACCTTTGAGATTAGCTCGACAGGGCTGATTAAGCTAACAAATATGTAAATCAGTATTTGATTATATTTGCTTGTCTTAGAATAAGGCTAAGTCTGACACCGTGTGTGCACATCTTGAGCCAGAACTAATTGTTTACTTCGACCTTTGTTAAGCTAACCGAAGTGGAGTATTCAGAAAGTAAATTCTGAACTTCAGTGAAGTGAACTTAGACAAAGTAGACCCATCTTGAGGAATTACATCTTTTACACCCTAAGGAATACATCCAGGGATGCAACACGTAAATTAGAATTGAGGGATTTGGGAAGATCGAGCATTTTCAATTTACTGAGAAAAGGCTCCTTTAAAGAAGGTAGAGCGGGCTCCGGTTTCCTATGGTTAGAAGGTTGATTCTTCATCCCAGGAAGATCCGGTGCATCTATGGTCCTCAGAAGTCTAAAAACTGGTTTACCTATGTTTATCTTCTTTGGCTCTTTCGAATATCTTATAAGTTATTTGCAGAAGGGATTTTTCTTTCAATTTCGAAGCCATGAAAACAAAGGCTAAGCAGGTTCTGCTCACTCTGGAAGGAAAGCCTATTGACAGGGACTTTAACTTACAATTGAAGCTTATTACTTCTACAGGGAATTCAAGTCAAAACAACCCATCTTACCCCATTAACAATTACTTGTTAAAGTATTTTCACATGTACATTATCTCTTGTATTTGAGCCAAAATTCTTACTAGGCAGGAAATATGTTTTACTCATCTTCATATCCTCCATGCTGTTCAGCCTGGTAACTTGCACACATTAGCCTATCTTGATAAATTGGGCTGTACCTTTTAGACGTTTATATAATTATTTAATAATAATAAATATATATATAACATTCACCCATAACCATTTGTCAGTGAGAAAATATTGTTTTCTCCCTGTTAAATCCGTTTTAGAGGTAAAACAATTATTCAGCCTGTTTAGTTTTTTTTTTTTTTTTCTGCATTTCTCAGAATTGGATTTTCCAAAGATGAATGTAGACTGTCTTTTGGTTATTTCATCCCAAATCCTTTGTCCCACACATGAAAGTTGGGGTTCTTTGCAGATATTTAACCTTCTGCCTTCAGTCAGAATGGGGTAACATTCCTTAATATTTCATAAAATGTTTCGGTGTTAATGTCCTATTGTCTTGTCTTTTTCTGTTTAGGGTGTTATATCAGAATGCCATAGACTGAGTGGCTCAAATAACAGAAATTGTGTCTTACAATTCTGTAGGCTGGACAGTCCAAGATCAAGGGGCCAATAGATCTGGCGTCTGGTGAGCCCTGCTCCCTGGTTCACAGATGGCAATCTTCTCAGGGGTCACATGATGTGGAGAGAAAAAAGAGCAAACCCTCTCAGGTCTTTTTTTTTTTTTTCTTTTTTTAAAAATAATATATGAAAGCCCCACTCTCAACATATAAGCACCTCCCATAGACCTCACCTCCTAATACCATCACACTGGAGGTTAGAATTCAACACATGAATATTGGGGTGACACAAACATTCAGTAGCAAGCCTATTAGTACAATATTTTGGACATACTTGAAATTCCTAGTCAGTTAAGAAACTACATATTATCCGGTTTTTATATATTTCTCATTTGAAATGAAAATGTATATGATTTTAATTAAAATTCTTAAAAAAGAAATATTTCTGTGGCCAAGAAGACCTGATCGAGACAATGTACGAATACATGTGTTGGCCCCAGACATGGCAAATGCTAAGATGTCTCCATATAAAAAGGAGACACAAATTTTGAATGATTTGTATGATTTTATGAGGCATTCTTTGCCTACCCCCAGAGAGTTAGTGCAGATGAAAGTGACTTTTGGACAAAATGGTCATCAAGCATGATTGCCTGCTTTTGGTGACCTCTTCTCTCATAGGTTAACCACCATAAGTTCTGGGCTTCTTGCCAACGTCACTGACTCCAAAACATACTCTCTAATTTCCCTTACACATATTTTGATGCCAGGCATAATGAGAAATGGGGTGGGTATAATAATCTAAAGCGCAGTTGTGACTGTTCATAAATGAAGACCTCAGTTTCTGGCACACATCTGGAACTAGTGTATCCTTAATGGTCTCCTCATCCTACCCCTTCTTTCAAAGCCCATTCTCAAAAACATAAGCATTACAGTCAAAGTTAGCGATTCTATACTGAAATGTGAAAAGGCATTTTGATAAGACTTAGTGTTGGCAAAAAGTCAAATGAAACCATGGTGATACATAAGTAGCAATATAAAAACATAAAGCCTTGCCTTGTTTTAAGTTTCAGAAGCTCAATTTAGCCCAACCAAAGCAGAGAGAAAGTAAAGTAATAATAATGAAACAGAAACCACAAATAACTTTTGAAAGTCTTTTTTGTACCACTAAGAGGTATTTTTCTGTCCTCAAAACCCTTCACGCCTTAGTTTCAGGGCAAGCTCTCTCTTGATGTTTTGGGCTGGATAATTCTTTGCTGTGGAGACTGCCATGTGCCATGTGTCAGATGTTTAGCAGCATCCCTTGTCTCTACCCACCTGATGCCCTAACATCCCTCACCTCTCCTACTCCTAGAGTTGTGAAGACCATAGGTTTGTATAGGAAACTCTGGACATTCCTTCATTCATTCTTTCCAGCATTAACTCACTCCATACTGGGTGCCAGGCACTAGCTATACTCTCCCACTCTCACATTGAATGACGTCACAAAGACGATCGGGCCCTCTCATACATAGTCCTCTGATACAGCTCTGCAAAAAAAAAAAAAACACCAGTTTGGTAGAACATGGGGTCTGACAGATTATTAAACATCTCCAGTTTGCTGGAGCAGAAGACCCTCCAGTCTGGAGAGAAAAGACAGACTGAATACTGGTCATGTTACCAGTTGTCATCTTAGGGCAGGTACCTGACTGTCCAAGCCTTGATTTTCTCCATTTACTGATAAAAAAAAAAAAAAAACTACTACATAGTGCTTTGAGTACTAAAGATAATATAACTTCCCATGAATCATGCGCCTACTATTAATCATGTCCATTATTATTATTTTCTCCGCCATCATGACAGTTGTGAATTGTGTCAGAGAATCTGTGACATTACCTTGTATCTTGAGTTCAAACCAATATGAACTGATGGAGTATATTATTTATAGTGGTATACGATTTATTTGAGCCACATAAACAAGGTCATTTTATCCCTTCAAAATTAGGAGTTGAGAGTTCACCTGAATATGAAACATGAATCATTGGATTTGAGGGCCCTATTATCCTCTGCACTTTCCTAGACTATAAATTCAATTTTTCTACTTCTGTTTACGAACATAAACATACCTATATACATACATCTAATTACTTGGTTTCTCATTTCAATACAACCCACCTATAATTCTATTTAGCCATCTTTTGATGTAAACTATTTGTAGCTGTCTTGTCTTGAAGAAAAAGATCCTCTTTCATCATCATCGGGGTCTGACATCCTTAGCCTAGATTAATATGTCATTAAATTCTGCGGAACACCTCTAAAACGATTTCAGGTTTTTTTTTCTTCCTCCTTAAAAAGCAATATGTGGTCAGGGTATCTGATGTTAAAAATACAAACAAATGAAAGCAATAAAATTTAAACTTTAATAACCCTTCCCTGAGGCATATCACTACTAACACACACATACGTACACTCAGATGCATCCATATTGACAATTCAGAGGAATTACGAGATACATGTAACATAATTTCTACTTTACAGGTTTGCACAGAATACTAGGGAAGCAAACGGAAGGTTTCTTATTCACTTTCGGTTGATCATGAAGGCCTCCTGGTGGTGCGTCCTAAAACATGAGAAGTTAGCTAATCAAAGGGAACAGGATGGTGAAATGAGGAAGGTAAAGATTGTAGCAGAGGAAGACAATTGGGTGAGCAAAACCTGCAGTGGAAAGAGTGTGAGTGGTCCTGAGAGGTCCAGTGCACAGTGTGTGGCTAGGATGTTGGTGGCACTGAGAATGTGGAAGGCTGGTGACATGAACAGGAAAGAATGTGCAAGACTCTCTAGACCATGTGAAGTAGTCTGCTATTTCTCCTGAGAGCAGCGAGAGCCACTGAGGACTTTAAACAGGAAGAAGATATATGTAGGTCTTTGTTTCATAAAAATCATTTATTGGGACGCTTGGATGGCTCAGTTGGTTAAGTGTTAGACTCTTGATTTTGGCTCAGGTCATGATCCCGGCGTCATGGGATCAAGTCTGGCTTCAGGCTCAGCAGGGAATCTGCTTGAGGATTCTCTCTCTTTACCCCTCCCTCTGCTCATGTGTGCATGCTCTGTCTCTCAAGAAAAAAAAAAAAAAGTCATTTCTTATGGGGAATGGGTTGAAGAGAGCTATAGTGAAGCAGGGCAGTGTTAAATGGTTGTTTGGTAACTTGGGGCAAGAAGAGACGGACCTAATGGCAGTGAAGCTAGAGAAAAGTGGATGAATTTAAGAGATATTTAAGAAGTAAAATTGTTCTTTTTTTTAAAAGGATAATTGTTTTGATAAGAGTGCTAAGAAAAAGAAAGGAGTCAAAAATAATAGTCCGTGAATGCTTCTGGTTTAAATAGTTAAATCAAACTACCTCAAAGAATCTCCATTTCCAAATACCTGACAAATTGAACCAGATCAGCAAAACCTCCAGTTCTCTCCCTGCCTCTCACTAGATGCATACAGAGCATATTTATATTTTGTGTGTGTTGTATATGTACATAAATGGACATGTGAAAATACACAAATATACAAAAACATACATACAGTGTGTGTGTGTGTATATATATATATATATATATATATATATATATATACATATAGCAAACAAACAGGAGAAGGGGCCCAGCCCAATGCCCTGAAATTCAAAAAGTGGCAGCCAATGAGAGAAACCCAAATTCCCGAAGTGGAACAAACTACAGGAAAACTCCTACCTTGTCCCCAACCTCTGACACTTATCAATTAAGAAAAATAAGTAAATAAATTATGATAATTCTTACTGCCACTCCCAGTCTGGAAGGAGGCAGACCATTTGGGCATTCTGAGGCCTACGAGGAACAACGCCTGGCTGTTCTGCAGAAGTGAAGTTTCCTGAATGGAAGAATGATATGAACACCAAGGTGCCTCCATAGGTGCAGAACCTAACCCTCAACCAAGTACCACAGAGCCCTAGAGAGTGCCTAGAACCTCAGGCGTGACCGCAGATCTGGTTGTTTTCAGTAAGCACAGCTCTGCACTATGCCCCAAGGCCCTACTCCTATCGTCACACCTGCGGGCAAGGACAGAATACAAAGCAGCGTTCAAAAACTGTCCCTCTTTGGGTAGGTGGTGATGAGCACGTGTTCTTCACATAGTGAGATGTTAATCAAACAGTTCTCTACACTGATGCAGCAAAGGAAAGACCTGATGAACTGCCACGCCTGCCAAAAATGGCACAGCACACCAGCACGTGGCCTGAAGCGAGTCAACAAACAAAAATACATCATTCTTTAGAGCCTGTAAATTTAACCCTCAAGGACCTGAAAGCACGCTGAGGTATAAAATCATTTAATCAGAACATTTATATGAGAGCTTTGTTCAGGGGCACCTGGGGGGCTCAGTCGGTTAAGCATCTGACTCTTGGTTTCGCCTCAGGTCATGATCTCAGGGTCATAGGATCAAGCCCTGCATCAAGGAGTCTGCTTGGAAATTCTCTCCTCTGCCCTACCCCCCAACTTGCATTCTCTCTCTCTCTCTTTCTTTGTTTCTCTCTCTCTCTTTCTCTCACATAAATAAATATTTTTGAAAAAAAAGAGCTTTGTTCAATGTAAGGATGTTAAGACAAAAGAATGACATGGGTAGGGAAACCATAGTCCTTAGGATATAAAATTATTTATTTACAGAAAAAAAATAAATTCAAAACATCAAGGAAATGGAAAATTCAGTTAACGAGTATAGAGAAATGGCCGCTCTAAACGCTGCAAATGTAGATGTGAAGGATAGCATGTAGAGCAATCAAAGCTAAACTAATAAACCTGAAGAACAAAGAGTGTCCAACATGGGTATTGTTGGTAGCTCTAAATAGAAAACTCCACAAATGGTACAGAAAAGACATTTTAAAATGTAACACACACACACAAAAAAAAAATTTCCCAGAAAGGAAGAAAGGAGGAAGAAGAGGGGAAGAGAAGGAGAAGAAAGACACACACTACACAGAAATATTTATGCGGAACTAGCTCTCTCAGGCATTGTTTTAGGTACCTTAAATATGCTAACTCAATATGAAAAATACTATTATTATCTTTGTTTTTGATGCCAAAATTGAGGCATAGAGAGGGAAGTAGCTTGCCCCAGGTCACAAAAAAAAAAAAAAAAAAAAAAAAAAAAAAAGGCAGAGTCAGAATTTAAACCTAGGTAGACTGACATTGTAGAATGAAAAAACACATGTTCCAGGAAGATTGGAACTGAAAATAAGTGAATCACTATCTGAACACTTGAGGCAAGAAAAGAAAAATTTAAATTATCCCTATTGTCAGAATTATCCTAGTGACTCCTCAAATCGAAATACATTTTTTCTATATTCCGTGATTTCAAACTTGTCAAGACAGCAGGATACCATCTCCCTCCCCATCCCACCTCCATGCTCTATCTGCTTCTTCACTTAGATCAGAGGCAGTTTTCTCTATATGAAAAGAAGTTTTCTACATGATAGGCCATGACCTTATAAATTATTCCCTAACCTACCCCCAAACAGTGACTACAGATGAGGCCCAAAGGCCACGAGTCTCAGTGACACCTTGTGTGAGCACATGAGTAGATATTCAATCTTTACCTTTAAACATAAGCAGACAACAAACAGTTAAAAGGTAGCTGAGGAAAGCTACTTTTGTGAAAGAAAAATAGCAGGTAGACAAACAAATGAAACCAAAAGAAGGCAGATTATACAAAGAAGAAATGTTCAAAACCTACTATTAAAATTGTAAGAGAAATTCGATGCACTAAACAAGAAGAGCCTCCCGGTTTCAAAATTAATACGAAGCTACAGAAATCAAGCGAGTGTAGTATTGACATAGGATAGATAAAAGCCATTACCTGTCTAACCTTGAGAAAAAGATCGAATTTCAATTGAAGAACACTCTATAAAATTCTGTTCAATAATCCTCAAACCTGCTAAGGTCAAAAAAAAATAAGGGAGGTCTGAGAAATTGTCACAGACCACAGGAGACGGAGGTGCATGAAGAAGATTAAATGTAAAGGGGTGAGACCCTTGAACAAAAAAAGGAAAGTTGAAGAAAATAGTGAATTCTGAATACATTATTAAATCGAGTTACTAGGGACGCCTTGGTGGCTCAGTGGTTTGGTGCCTACCTGCAGCCAAGGGCACAATCCTGGAGACCTGATATCGAGTCCTACATCAGGCTCCCTGCATGGAGCCTGCTTTTCCCTCTGCCTGTGTCTCAGCCTCTCTCTGTGTGTCTCTCATGAATAAATAAATAAAATAAATCCTTAAAAAATAATAAATCTAGTTATTATACTAATGTTGGCCCCTTAGTTTTGACAAACACACCACAGTAACATAAGATGTTTACAATAGAAGACACTGGGTGAGAGGTACTCAGGAACTCTTTGTGCTATCTTTACATGTTTTCTGTAAAACTATTCTAAAATTAAAAGTTTTGGGAAAAATAATGGATGTTTACGATGATGTCCACCTAATGTTGAAAATGGTTTTCTTGGGGGTTAGGAGGTTGGCATCTTACTCTTCTTTTTCTTTTCTTTTCTTTCTTTTTTTTCCTTTTCTTTTTCTTTCTCTTCTTTCTTTCTTTCTTTCTTTCCCCTTTCTTTCTTTCCTTTCATCTGTTCTTTATTGCATAAGTTCATTACAATAATTATTTTTTTTAGGCAGTTTTCTTTTTAGTTAGTGTCCCTTAAAAACAAACCAAAACTCAACAGTTACGAAGCCCAGGTTTCCAGCTTGGAGTACTACTAGATAGACCGTGGTTACGCTAGCTAGCTAGTGCTGTAATGTCACTATAAAACAAACTACTTCAAATTCAATGGCTCCAGTGAACATTTATTTTTCTGTGGTTTCATGAGTTGGCTCTGATGGGTTTGGCTCTAATTGGGTGGGCTGAGCTCTAGGCCGCTGGTTAGGATTAAGTAGACTCCGTGAGTCTGCCGTTCTTCTTGGACTACCTATTGGTTACCTATTAGGTTTCCTCATGGTGACTGGTAAGGCCACAAGAGGATGAAAAGAAACCCATGATGTTCCTCAAGGCCTGGACCTCAAAGTGGCCACTGTCACTTCACCAACACCATCAACCTCTGCAAGTCACGTGGCCAAGGTCAACATAAATCAGCCAGAAGAAAATAAATCCTACCCTTTCCAGTGGCTAGTGCTGTATGTTAAGGAACATGGCTGCACAACATAGTGAGGAAAGGCCTTGGTAAGTTGAGTGTGACGGTTCAATCTGCTGTAGTCGTGTAATGTGCTGAAAGGAAAACAAAGTCATCCCTTACCTATGTTTTCCTACAAAATAGCAATCAAGCAGTCTGTTTTATCCTTTCTGGAATCAGGGGTAGGAACCCTGGTAGTCGGCCCCTCAGAAAGCATCAACCCACTCCCAGAGCAGGGTCGCCCCATCTCTTCCTTTGGGAGTAGCGGCGAGCGTTCAGATTCTGGCGCACATCACCCCTCGCACTTACAACAGTTAATGAAGAGTAGAGCCATTATTGACGTGGCCCCACTATGAGTCTTCCCATCAACAAGCATCTTGGAATATTTAAAGAACTGTGGCTTTCTTCCCATAAACCCTGATCTTTTATTTCCCTTCCTTTTCCAAACTCAACTAGTCTCTTGGCTTTCCAAAAGTATTCAGTTAGGATTTTCATCTCATGATAATAATTAAACTCTCAAGTGTTACCAGGTCGATCAAAATCCATACCCCACGGGAACATGAGCCTCTCTTTGCCATTCTGTAAAATGGAACATTCTGTAAAATGTCTCTGAGCCTCACTTTCCCATTCTGTAAAGTTAACACATGTCCTTCCTTCGTTGAGTGATTTATTTTGAGACTCAGTGACTTAATTCACCGGCAAACACTTTAGATTTTCTACATTGCTCTATGGATAGAATGCTTTCTTAATTAAAAACTAATTGGAGTCGATCTGTATATTCTGGAAATTATTACAAAAACCTGATTTGACCAAAGGGTTAAAGGGAGGTAGCTTCATTTTTTTTTCTTCTCTTGTCAAACATATTGAACTGCAGAATTCAGTCTCATCAATTTCTTTTGCCTTTTTCTGACAGCGAACGCCGTTGGCAGACATCCAGTAAGAACAAGTTTTCAGGCTTTGCCCAAAGGAAGTCTGTGATGTTATTCCTCGGGCAAATTATTCAGCTTCTGGTTAGTTGCTTTGGAAATTAATATACAGCAGTATATTGCTAATAACTTAATTTAATGTTTTATTGCTTCACACCTAATCTTATGTTTTTATTTATTAATAGGTATTTTGCATTTTAAATAAAGAAATGTCTTTCGCTTCCATTATTCATTACTCATTTAGTGTTAGTTAAACTGAAGGTTAGATGTGACAGGAATAAAATTTTCTAAATAATAATAGTTTGGGTAAAATATTCCATTATACCACCTGCATTAAGCCCTCTAGAAACTCCGCAACTGGATATCAGTTACAGTCTCGTTATATGGTTATCCCGTGGATTGCTTTTGTGTACAAAACTGTAACTTTAATTAAATGAAAGAAATTGCTACTTGTGCTTTATTTATGAATTTTTCATGCGAGAATAAAACAAAAATAAGTTTCAATACTAATAAAATATAAAATATATATATATTTCCTTCATCTACAATTTTTATATTGGTTAACTGTAATAAGAATGCACTAGTATTTTTCAATGCCCAGACAGTGATGAATAGCTACTTACTTTAAACAACAACAACAAAAAAAAACCCTCTAAAACAAAAAAGCAAATAAAAATATTAATGGCAAGTGATGCAGATGATTTGCACAATGTACACTTTGCTAAATAGAACCTGTACCATTGACTTATTAGTGGTACTGATGATGATAGGAATTCCACTTGATACTTTCATGGCAAAAAAAAAAAAAAAAAGGCAAAAAGATAATATTTCTTCCCAAAGTGGGTTAATTCTGTCATAACTTCTCAGTTCTAAAACTCAGAACCTGCGTGGCCCAAACACGGAAGTGAAGGGGATCAGCAGAGATGTCAACCGATGCTGAGCAAAAGTTCCAAAAGGAGGAGGGAGAGCCAAGGGGGCAACGGAGGACTCAGATAAAGACCTGGTTTCCACACCCCGACCACTCACTATTCCAACAGCCACTGCAGGAAGCCGCAGAGCCATTCCGAGGTACATCCATGCACACCTACGCTTCTCCCCCACTGTGTGCTTCAGGAACACTCTGCTTCAGAACAGAGCAGAGAGGAAATGTAACTGAAATAGGAGGCAGACAGGTTGAGAGCTGAGGCCGAGAACCAGACGGCCCGCATCCACGCTGGCTCTCCCAACCCAGCAGCTCTGTGACCTTGCACAAGTCGCTCGCACACCGTTTGTGCTCCCACCTCGCCGGGTAAGCACGTGTGAGCAGCACCCCTCGGTGGGTCGCTGTAAGGATCCAAAGAACCTGCTGAAGCACTTTTTGGTACAGAGCCAAAATGGATCCTAAATATGTTAGCTTTAGTGTTTGGTTTATTCGAGAATTATTCTCTCCAGATAATTTACATGCCGAAGTGTGTTGGAGGCATATACATACCAGTGGCCGAAGGAGTGTTTCGACGATGTCTGTCTGTCTGGTTTGGATTAACATAGGCAAGATTTTATAGCAAAATGTTCAGTTTTGAGTTATGGGTAATTGGGCTTCTAAATCGCTTACGTTCGTTGAGGAATTGCCAGAACTTATATTTTTGCTTCCGTCAGCACAATCTAACATATTAACCTGTTTTTCACTCTGGCCATTTACAGTCCAGCGCAATGGTCTGATAGCCAAAGGAGCCACAGAAACACCACCAAAGCGCGCAATCTCACGCGTCTGTTAAAAACCCTGGTTTGGCCAAAAATCATCAATATTAGGCGGCCATCTGGGAGATCATTTAACCAAAAGGCAAATTTGAAATGGAGGCATAAAGATGATAATATTTCTCATATTACTTATATGAGAAAAGATATTGCTGCTTCTGTTCTTTTTGGTTTAGATTATCCAGAAGATCTCAGTCAATTCCGTTTGGCAAATGGAGTTAAGACCATTAAATAGTGAAATATCCTGGAATATTTCTGATGTATTCCATATGGATCCATCTCCATGGGCTTTTCCTCAGAAGTCATTGGGATGACTGCCTGGATTTCAAAATTGCAATTTGATTTATGCTACCCAATTCATTTAATCCCCACTTGTATGTGTGCTCTGTGATTCCCATCTGGGTACACACAACCCACCAGCCTGGAGTTTGAAGCAGACAAGTAATTTCATTTAACAGCTCTTAAATAGAAGAATCCACAGGTAGCTTTCATTCAAATGTTAATCGCTCTCACTGCTCTGCTCATAAACTCCCCCTGAAGTCAGTACTTTATGCTCTCATTGCAGGAAGGTAGAAAAGTAAGAGGAGTTACAGGCATCCTGGCAGAAAGGGCTGGTGGATTCAGTCTTAGGACTGACTGTGCCTAGGCCCCTGGAACCGGTAGCAGCGCGGAAATCAAACAGTGATGGATGCTGGTTGGGCAGTAGCTGCGTCCCAGATGGTAAGAGTTCGAAAAAAGACTCCTAGGGCCCGGTGGTGAGGCAGCAGGAAAATATTTGCAAATTCAGGTTGTTAAAAGAGGCTGGAAGGAGTAACTGGCAAATTACCAAACCATAAAACTGTGCTGAGCCAGGACAGAGGTAGCCTGTTGACAGCTGTTTTGGAACACACCAAGTGAATTAAGAGTGGATTTGGAACTACATAAGTGAACGCGGTGATTTTATTGGAGTCAGCCGTTTTGAATGTTGCATAGACAATCACTTTGTACATGGTTTCTCAACAAAGTGCCCGGAAGGGATATTGGATTATCTTTTACCAGCAACTGTTCAGAGGAAACGAGTAGCCTGAGGGGGGAAAGAATCAGTAGCATGATTTGGAGTAAGATTGCCACTCTGGACCTCAGTTTCTTTTTCGGTAAAATGCGACGATTACGCTAAATGGGTCTCTGAGGTTCCATCATGATTCAACTCTTGGATTTCCAGCATTTGACTATCTCTAGGGTCACAAGAAAGAAAGAAAGAAAGAAAGAAAGAAAGAAAGAAAGAAAGAAAGAAAGAAAGAAAAACAGGAATCAAGTACTCTTATTCACATACAACAAAAATGTTAATCTGTGACTGAACGGGCTTGGGAAACACTCATGATCATCACTGAAGGGACGTTAGGTCTCAGTAAATAAAGATATGATTAGGGTCCAACTGTGTGATCTAGGAAAAATGAGGACTCTCTGAGGGTACTGCCTCAGAATTCTTAATCCCTTTTGTCCATTTAGCTCAACCATACAAATCTGCTACATTTATAAAGTACCATGAAGTACTTACTTTGTGCCACATGCTCTTAAGATGCAAGGGCATACACAAAAACTAACAGCTGGTAATACAGATTTCATTCGTTTTTTTTTATTTTTTATGTAAATGCATAAGATTTCATTCACATCTCCACTTTCATTTTAGGTTGTGGGCACTTCTGAAGGACAGAATTATAGACAATTGTTTTTATAGTCACTTTATGAACGTCTTGTTGTTGATGGAGGTGACAATGATGATAAGAAAGCATTTCATCCTAAGCATTTTCCCATCTTGCTGCCATCTGAACATGCATGCTATTGGTCACAATTAGAGATTTGGGAAATTCAGTCACTCTTTCGAAAGTCTTGAACCTACAGACAGGGGATACGTGTGGGGGTAGGGGAGGGGGGAGTATTCAAAGACAATTTACCAGTCATGGCAACTGATTTTGATATGCTGTGTGAGTTTATAAAAATTTCACTTCATTCATAACATTCATGATTATTAATCCTCATGAAACTTCCAGACTCTGTTTTTTCAATGATTGTTTACACATTAAAATTCCAAAAAAATATATGCATACAGAAAATGTGGGCTTGCCTTATTCGGAAAATACACAGTCTATAGAAGATAGGTAGACAAATGATAGATAGATAGATACTCTCATGATTTGCTAATTCTTCTAATAGTTTTTCTTTCTCAATGTGCTTCCCTTCTATTCATGTGCTTTATTAGCCACTCTTATTTACTGCTTCTCTGCTTGCCCATATTTTCCGTCTTCACCCCATTCTAAGAAATTCCCTCCATTTCTCCAAGTTCCATTCATTCCATTCATTCTTGCGCCTATATCTTCATACATAACTATACAGGCCACGAATTACTCCATAGTACGGTAGAGAGTCCCCAGGAGACACTGCACGCAAGCTCACAATCCAGTCCCAACTCACTGGATGCTGCTCCACTGGGAAGCACATTTCTCCACCAAGCTCATCTCTCCCATGTAAATCCTGTTATTAGTACAACAACCACTACCAATACCTTCTGCCACCATCAGTGGAGCTCTGGAACCCAAGACATATAAAGGGACGTGGCTCTCTATTACAGAGCTCCCCAAAATAGCCAGGTCACAACTGTTACCGAGCGTAAGGAGGGCCCGCTGGAAGGCCAACAAACACTCTTTCTCCTTCATCAAGAATATCTTGCCATGAGAAAAAGAAAAATATCAGCTGAACTAAAAATTGTGTCCATTGACATGGCTTATGATTTGTGTTCTGACTCAAGCTCCTTTCTTCATCACAGACCAACCGAAAGACTGACACCAGCACACGGACCACACTGCATAGCTCTGCTCTACTGAGAAGTGAGGAAGAACAATGACTCGCTCCGTTCTGATCTGCAGAGCTTCAGAGGGTACCTGGGAAGTAATGCTGACGCCCAGCGCCTGAAGTTTCAGGGAATGAACACTTTCATGTTTGTTCAAGTGCAAGGACTCACACTTGAGTCCAGTGAGACAAAGCCCTGGGATAGTGTCAAATCCCAGGCTCTCTTCACCATCAGCCCACTCTTTCAGTCACAAAGTTCTTCTCGTTGGCAAGCTTATGCCAGACTCTTTCCTCCCTTAGGGTAATGTCTCTTCGCAGAGGCTCCCTGATCTTCCTGTAAAGGAGCCTGTGGCAAATCTGTCCCACCAGTTCACCAGACATGTCTTCATCCCACTGGGGACACAAGCTGGTAAGCAACTGGGACTCAAGCTGGATTCCTCTTCAACATCCTTACTCGTTTGTTCACCCGGATGGAGGAACGTGCAAAGTAGTACATGAGGGAGGGTGGAAGTGTGGACTGGGCATGGCATTCACAATAAGGGACCTGGAGAATAATTAGGGATAAGATATGCACACAAACGCATAAGCTATTACATTAACTCTAATAAGTATAATGAGACAAGTATAAAGTGTTTATAGGAGGCAGATGTGACATGATTAAAAAAACAGAAAAATATTTGAGTAAGAAGCTACATTTGTGGGCAGCCTGGGTGGCTCAGCAGTTTAGCCTTCAGCCCAGGGTGTGATCCCCGGGTCCCGGGATCAAGTGCCGCGTCGGGCTCCCTGCGTGGAGCCTGCTTCTCCCTCTGCCTGTGTCTCTGCCTCTTTCTCTCTCTGTGTCTCTCATGAATAAATAAATAAAATCTTAAAAAAAAAAAAAGAAGCTACATTTGATCCAAGTTTTGAAGCATGTTTGTGATTAGGCAGAAAGGTTAATGCAGGAATCAGAGTAAGAGGACCATGAAACTATTGGACATTTTTAGTTGTGTTATTCGGTACCCACTGGGCCATGCGAAACCAGAATCCATTGTTGATAATCGTTCACACTCTGGTCTTTACGGACTGTATGAAATAAAAACAGCAAGTGGTTCAAGACGTATACCGTATCCAGTACATTTTTTTTTGTCATGATCTTAGCTTACACCATATAAACATTAAAAAAAGGAAGGAACATGATTTATTTCTGGGGTTTTGTCAGACCAACACTTTGAGGTTGTGAATAAAAGGACAATGATCGAAACGATTCGAAAGTTAACTTCATAGCAGCTCTATTTGCACAAGACAGTGATTATCATCTTGGGAGGCCTTACCATTATTTAAGAGCATTTCTCCTTAAGTCAGAGAAAACTTTTATACCATCAGTAATACCCTTGCATCCTTTCCCTACTAACCTTTAATTACTTCCTGCGCTTCTAGTTAGATTGATTGGGATCTCGTTAATGCACTATCTAAAAGCTTTAGTTTATAAAAATGAATAATTTGAGGAAGAATGGCAATTAGGACTTGTTTCTTTAACAGCAATTTCAATTTAATGCAAACCACTATGGCGTATTTGGTTCCATTTTGAGATTCCTGCTTCTGATTATATTTTATGTAAATTAAATTTTTCATTGATCCCTGAAAAATAAACCTGCACAAAGAAACAACATGGTAGTGTAACAACTTAAGATGTTTACATGTATGATCCCAGGAAAAGCAACTTCCCTCTCATCATATAATAAAAGATAACAGTTTCTCAGAGGCAGCGAAGAGATTCCACAGACTAACACCAGGGAATATTTGGTTCTAAACTTACCTCTTGAGAGAAATTCTATTCTCCTTAATAAAAGAAAAGTAATAAAGATGACCCATCATGATGAGTACAGGAAAGGAAAAGTATTGGGGTGGACAACTTGGACCACATTCATCTGCTCTGTCCCCAAGATCCCCTTTTCTCTCAGAGACTCATAAATTTTCAGTGCCGTCATCCTCAGGGAGGATGATGAGTCCCCTCAACAGTGTCAAACACCTTGTTCCTCCTGCACTGTGAAGGCTAGTCTGCAACATTTAGATAAGACTTATGGAAAAGAAAAAAAAGATAAGACTTACGGAATGTTGGGAAATAACAAAGGCAAGTCAACGTGGAGACTGTTGACTTCGGATAACCTGACTTGTGATGCATGGCGTTTTCTCTGTAGTCTCAGGTCACATGTGTCCTTGTAGGACCTCAAGGAAAGGGGGATCCTGTCTAAATCCCTCTCTTTCCAGTGCATTGGTGAACATTTAGAAAGGTCTCATCTTTTACTGATCAATAAGAAGGTATATTCACCAGATGCCTTAAAGTCTAAACAGGGCGAGTAAGCTTAATCCCTGTCTCTCCCCTACCAGTTCCTCGACATCAGTGCCTATAAGAATGACTAGAGAGATGAGAGAAAACGAGAACCTAAAGACCCTAATTCTAGAAAATTAGATTCAGTAGGGCCAGGGTGGTGCCCAGAAATGGACCTTTTAATAGATGCTGCAGGAGGTATTAATGCAAGTTCACAGGGCCACAATTGATAAACTCTGTAGTGACTTTGCTATGACTTTTCCAGATATTTTCTGGTTGTCATCTTGAGGTGATCTCCAGCCGAACCTTTTCTCAAAGTCTCAGGATGGTCTTGCAGTTTCAATAGTCTGACTTTTGAGCTTAATGATCTTTTCACAATTGAAATCAGTTACATGTGTATAAGACGGACATAGACTAACACAGGTCCTAAATAAGACCTGCCATCATCTCGCACCACAACCTTAGGAAAGGCATTTATCTATGTCCCTAAATCGAAAAGGTTTGGCTGGATCCAGAGTGCGGTTATTTCCTCCATCATTCAACACACATTTGTTGAGTGTCTATTATGTGCTAGGCACTAATGCTTCCAATTCATTTTTTAAATAGGGACCTTTTAAATTTTCAAACTATCACAGATCATCCCCTCCAACAGATTGCAACAGATTTTTAGATACTGTTAATTAGGAAAGGATTGTCAGAACACCACTGCAACTTCAGAAACACTTTAAAATGACTTCATTTGATACTGTACGAAACAGTATCTAATTTGATTTGAAAACTAGTGAGAAATAGTCCGTAGGAGAGTTTTTACTTAGCTAAAGAAAAGGATTGGTGTCCATGTAGAATTACAGACCCTACCAGAACCCTGAGATCCTCCAGAGACCGCACGCCACAGAGGAAATGACAGGACTAAATACTCTTCAATATTCTCTTCAAGGAACCTTCAATTTGTTGAAAGTCTAAAACTGAGATTATTAATGGAAAATATATTGATAAATTGAAAGAAAATCTTACAGCATACTACTTGATTTCTTTCTCATTTCTTCATTTCAAAATGTCAAAATCTTGCTGAGAGTGAAACAGAATTCTCACACTGTGGACTACTCTGTTCTAAGAAGAGGCCTTTATGACAGGAGTAAATAGAACCATGAAATTAGCTTAATCGGGTTTATTTAAATCCATCTTAGGCTACACTAATTGATTGTTTTGATTGGCTTGTGCCTATAAAACCAAGCCTAATTATATTAAAAGTATTAGAGTGGCATCCTAAGTGCCCCTCAATTTTTCATGATTATTTCTGGGAACCACAAAGAGTCAAGTGGCCTAATATCATCTTCATTACAATTTGGTTAGTCTCAGCCTCCGGGAGGCATTTTTGTGTAAAAATGCTTTATCAGCATGGAGACTAACAATCTGCACAAGTTAATCAATTCAGTCGGGAGTCTGTTAAACTCTACTTAAGTTTATTTTTGTGATAATGTAAGCAAACACCTGGATGGAATTGCTTGGTTTTTAACTCTGTGCATTAAGCATAAATCTGACTCCTATGCTTGCTGTAGGGTTCTCAAGAGCAGTGGCCAAGTGTCATTCAATGTGCTGATCCCGGCTCCCATCAGAGCATTTGCACGTTGAAAATGCTTCCAAATTTGTGTTACATGAATGAACCAATGAAGGTAAATAAATGCCCTTTCTCTCAGCATCTTTGTATCATATAACAGATAGATGTGTGCACTCTCTTTTTAAGCCTTTATCCTTCCTGTGCTTTTGTGATGAATATCATCTAGTAAACTAGGAAATGTTAACATTGGTACCTATTTCATTATCCATCATGGTCCTACCTGCTAAAAGAATTCAGTTCAGTGTTTTCTATACACAAATTCAGGTCTCCCACTAAATTGAACAGAATGTCAATTTATTTAACAATAAGCCATCGAATACCATCAATTAAAGGTGAAATTAAGGACAAAAAGAACATTTGGGCTAAAGTCCTACCTGCAAGATCTTAAAATATCCTGGGAGAGGAAAGGCTGATACACAATTCCTAACAAACTGTTAATAACTGCTATAAACTGCAGGTGAAGTGTTTTGAGAAGTAATTAAATTAGCTATAATTACCTTAACTGGATTTACATAGACTCAAGGAAAATGCCTAAAAAATTCAAGCTAATTTCAATAGTCCTATTTCATCTGTTCTTTGTAAGCAAAAGTCCCCATTGACTTTAATGTGTAGTAATTCACATTTTATTCGCATATCTCTGCTATTTAATTATAACACATAAGTATATAATTAAATGTTCACGCCCAAATCCAAAATCCAAACAAGTTTTTTTCCTTGAAATTGCAAGCCCTTAATTTTATACTCCTGTCTGCCTACCAAGATTTCTAGTATAATTGGGATTCAAGCAACTGATACTCGAATGTTGTATGTGGTCTGGGAAAGTCCAATATAGTGAGCCTGATACCCACGTTGTTCACATTAGTAATCATCTGATCCCTGAATTATAGATGGTATCTGAAGACCTTCTTCTATTCCCAAATTTGCAACTTAGTTTGTGGCATTTGGAAGCAGATGAATTACCTGGTATAGCTTTACTTTTCCACTATAGTTTTAAAGTTTCAATCTCTGTGTTATGTTTGGAGGATACAGAACAATTTATTTTCCTAAGCATCACCAGAATTTTGTACAGTTAGATAGATTTTTAAGGGGAGGAATTATTTGAGGGGTAACTATGACATAAAATCCACTAAAATGCACCTGTTACTTCTCACAATGAAAGATTAAAGAATTTAAATAAATGTGGAGAAGAATAATTTCCAAACCTAGCACCAGTGCCATATTTATAAAAAAAAAAAAAAGTGATTTTGGGTGGCCCAGGTGGCTCAGTGGTTTACACCAAGCCCAGGGTGTGATCCTGGAGACCCAGGATAGTCCCACGTTGGGCTCCCTGCACGGAGCCTGCTTCTCGCTCTGCTTGTGTCTCTGTCTCTCTCTTTCTTTCTGTCTCTCATGAATAAATAAATAAAATCTTAAAAAAACTAATTGATAGCAATTTACATCTCATATTGAATAAACAAAATGTTGTCGATCCTGATTAATATTAGAAATGACGATGTATTTTTCAGTTTAATAACATGTACTCCAATTACTTTACCTGCTATGATTAAGGAGAAACCACAAAACACTTGATAATTATATATGAGATTGTGACAAATTTATTTACCAGCCTGAAGTTTTCCAAATTGCTAAGATAGTTGTAAATTATTTAATAATTCCCTGAATGCCAACAATATATTTACTTTAACCAGAGGTGGACTCAGGTTTTAGAGACCTAAAGTTTGTACAATTTGGGGAGTCCTTTAGGGAAAGGGAAAGACAACATACACACAACATCACAAATAAAAAATTAAGTACCAGAGGCTTGGAAGGGGTCCAGACCAAAGTGAGACAATGTGAAGCATAGCATCCTCGGTTTCATGGTAATCTCCTCTGATGAAAATGTTTAATGTTTACTACAGTATATTTGATTTTTCAAAGGCATACCATGCAGAGGTTGGGCCAGTTCTCCTGGATGATTTGCCCTTTTGAATTGTGAAATGCTGCGTCTACCGGCGGGTTGAGCTAGACTCGTTCAACCTAATACATTTGGGGCCATCTCCAGTCGTCTCCCAAGTAGCAGTAGCTGAGAGCTGTCTCTACAGTCACATTGCTGGGATTTAGACCTTTGCCCTACCCTACTTTTGTTCAAGAATGAACAAATTACCAACCACTCCTCAGGCTGCTTCCTCCTATGTAAAATGAGAATAACCATAAGAACACCTATTTCATAGGATCGTCAGAGGATCAAAGCTTGATTTAAAGCATGAAAGATGTTTGACAGAGTCTCAACACCTACCAAACAGGTATTGATGCGCCCTAAAAAATATGATTTCCGTCTTTAAGTACAGTGCTAAAATGGTTATTCCTATGCATTATGCCAAATAATTTGTACAGAGGCTCCTTCACCAGACATTGCACATAGAGTAACAATGACGAATAGGCTAGTGCGGTTTCTCCTATTGGGGGATACCCGGCTTAAACTTCAGAAGTGATGCATCAAACTGTTAAATGGTTTTATCCTTTTATTCTATCTGAAAAAAAATTATAAAATTGTACAGATAACTATATATGTCAGAAAAGCCTTAGAGTTTATTATTACTGAAATTAACTTAATAAATATCAGATTCAAGCTTTGATCTCTAGATACTTTGATCGATGAAAGTAAAACAACAAAAAAAAGAATTATTACTATTCATACATTTGGCCTTTCTTTAAATCTAGTTGACCCCAGTTTCCCAAAACATTTTTTATAGATTGGGAGTAGAGTTCCCCAAGTGGGTTGATTTCTTCAAGGAAATTAAAACAGTCTAGAAAAGAAGAAAACTGTTGAATCAATTGCCCTGGCTTTTTGATCACAAATAAATAGATAACTGTTTTTCCATTTTTAGTTCTAAAGAATAAGGAAGATCTTGCAGTAAAAGGCTTTCTTAACTCTTAATATTGGAAAAGAAATAATTGAACACTATTCTCTCCTTTAAAATTTCCTTGCAAAGATTTTCTTCAGAGGCCATAGGGTTTGACAGATTTTTTTTTTTCACTTTGCTAGTTCAACTAAGTTTCGAAGCCTTTTGCCTTCACAAATTTAAGTACATTAATCCATATTTTATTAAATTTGAGTTGATTTGTTTCTGAGAGGCTGATGAGGAATATGTGCAGAAAGTCTGCATGTATGTTCATATATATACATTATATATGATATTCTCTGTGTCCAGATATGTATATTTAAAGAGAGAGAAAAAAAGGGGGGGGATAAAGGCATCTGTTGGCTTCAAGCAACAAAAGTGAATCAGATTTATCTTCTTACTTGAGAAGTTTGGATATGGCAGGTCACTAGTGTTAATTTAATTGATTAATAATGCCATAAAAGACTCAGATTCTGCTCTGCTGCCTTGCACATTTTGGATTGTATCGCTATGTGTTGACCGCATCTGTCCCTTTTATCAGAAAAAGCAAAAGCCTTCCCAGAATCTTTTCTAGCAGATGCCTGCTTACACCTACTGGCCAGAAATGTGTCACTTTTTTTTTTTTCCTACAGGCTGAGGAACTGAGCACCTGTCCTACACTCCATAGCGAGAGCAAGCAAGGCTCAAGGGAATGGGGATGCATATAATATTTGTCACCAAAGCAAACACATTAAAAATAATAACACACAATTATTACACAATATTTATGTCTCAAAGCATTTTCATAGCTATCATACTAATCAGTGAAAGTAAGACTCCTTGCTGGGTGGTATTTGGGGCTAATTACTTAAAAACTTAATTCTTCATTCATTATTTAAACACATTTTGAATGACAACTGAGGACCAGACCCTATACCGTTAAGCGCTTCAGTTACACTGATAGTTCCCTCCCTCAGGGATGAGCCAGCCCATTTAAAAAAAAAAAATTATAGTTTGTGGCAGGTAGAAAAATGCCCCCCATACCCAAAGATGGCCACATCCTAATCCTGTTACTATGATACTTTGCCAGGCAAGAGGATATTCAGGCTGCATATCGGATTGAATTGCTACTCAGCTGACTTCCCGCTGGGAAGAGTGTCATGGATTGTTTAGATGGGTCCAGTCTAGCCGTGCGTCCTTCAACACGGAAGGAGAGCCGAGAGGTGAACCAGAGGCATGAGACACGAGAAGGGCTCGACCTGCTTACTGGCTTCAAAGGTTGAAGAAGGGGGCCAGGCACCAAAAAAATGTGCTGGGCTCTAGGAGATGGGGGTAGCCCTCAGTGTACAGCCAACAGGAAAACGTGAATCTTGTCTAATCACTACAAAGAACCAAATTCTACCAACAACCTGAATCAGCCTGGAAGATGACTCTGCCCTGGAAGAGTGTCTGGAAGAAGGTGCAGCCTGCTGATGCCTTGATTTTAGCCCAGTAAGACTTAAGTATGTAGTTACAAGATCCAAAATTCATGTTATTTTAAGCCCCAGATTTGTAGTCATTTGCTATAGAAATGATAAAAAAATTAATATATAATTCACTATGATGGTTGAAGCCACAGGAGAGAAAGGATGGAGAACTTTCCCAAATAACAAGCTCCCCAAGTCCCACACTTCCTGAAATGGGTAACACCTATGGTTTGGATCCATAACTTGTTAAGGAGAGCACCATTCAGTAAATCTCTAGTAAATATCTGATAAGGGGCAGAAAAACGGGCAAATAATTTCTTTGGATTAGTTTTCAGAATTTTTAGTACGATAATTCATTGTCCTACAAAAAGAACCTGTGTAACCACTAAATTAAATACAAAATATTATCTTTCTACTTGAGTTCTCTGGTTGGAATAAAGCAGTGCACATAGCAACTTATTTTCATGTTTTTCACTCCTGTGAAAATCCTTTACCTATGGCAAGCATGCCTCAGGCACCAGCTTTTATTAAAGCTTATATACCAAGGCAAGTTTGAAATTTAAAAAGAGGCCTCCACAGTGACCTAAATAGAAAGGATACATTTATCTTTAGCTTAATTAGTGAGCAGATCATCCTTCCTGCCATACATCATTGAAAATACTAGGGAGAAAAAGGCAATTCCAGTTCTTCTAGTTGAGGCAAAGCAAGAAAAACAACTCAGAATAAATTGTTTAATTTAAGCCATAGAATTAAAGTTTTTAATACAGCAACATCAGTATCATCAGAACAAATTTGAAAAAAAAAAAAATGCCGGCCCTATCCTTCAGTGTGATTTTCAAATGTTCCATGTTAACTTTTTATGAAGACAGTTGGAAATGGAGTTTACTACCAAGGGTCCGAGGCACAGCCAAATTCCCTGGCTAAGCGGATTTGCAATTTTCTGTTGTCTTAGTAATTGGCTGTGAGGCTAACCATTAGACCGCCCGCGTGGTAAGCCAATTTGTTCATCAAGGAGATATAAAATCCTGGTTCAAATGTGCCTCAGTACATTTTTTGCAGTTGCCTGGCTGTTAGGAATTCATGTCCAGTTGATGACTGGAGGGAAGGATTTGGGTCTTACATTGCAATTACGATCCTGCATCGGGATGCTTTAGTTGTTTACAGCAAGACAGTCCAGGAGCTGGCCGTAGACCCAGCCAATAAAGGAGGACAAATATTTGAGAGATGACAAAGGCAGAAGCTTGCATCAAAAGTTCAGTCTGGGGAGTAATTACTTCCCGGAACCGACAGTCTCCAGTTAAAATTGAGGCAAAAAATATTTAATAGTGAAAATATGCAATTCTATCTTCCCAGCCCCCTACCTGGCCTGCTTGAATCCACCCTGACTCCCTCCAGGCTCCTCTGCGAGGCTGTGTGAGAGATTCCTCTAAGACGGAAACCTCAACAATGCACAAGGCCCATCCTTCTGCCTAAACTCTTCCAAGGGCTCCTCGTCCCCTTAGGATAAACACAAGCCTTGATGGGGGCTACGAGGCTCTGCAATGCTTAGCTGCCACCTGTCTACCTGCCCCACCTTATGTCGCTCTCCCTCCTGCTCCCTGCTCCCCAGCTATGTGGCTTTCGTGTCTCTTGTGTTGCTGTGCTGTCTGCTGCCACGGGGTCTTGGCCTACCCCGTTTTCTCTAAATGGAGAACTGTTTCCTCCCCTATTGTCTAATTAGCTCCTACTTAACCCTTTAAGCCTTAGCTCAAAGATCATTTTCTCAGTGAAATCTTCCCTGATCTCCCTGAGATAAATCCTTTTTTCCAAGTAGATACTCCCATGCACCAGTCTGTATTATGTTTGCACGTAGTAGTTTGATATCGTTTACCTCTGCCACTGATGCTAAGTTCCATGAGTGTGTTCTTACTCACTATCGTTTCCCCAGAACCTAGAAAAGTGCCCAAGATATAGGCCCTCAAGTATTTCTCAAATATACAAACAAATGAGGTAAGAATATTTTCAGGGATCCTTGATCACATAACTTCCGTTCCACATCACTACGCCATTATCCTCCTCCACGAAGCAAACGAACCACCATATTGTCTACTATCATGATTTCAACTATCGGCTGTTTAATGCACATTTAGGAACTAGAATTAAAGTCTTATAGACATAATTGTGTTCTACAGACAGAATTGTGTTTATGCACAGCCCAGGGAAAGGTTCACAATGGTTGGTTTTGACCCATATGTGCTAAGAGCAGGGACAAAGAGCACCAGTTTCTGGGATGCCTGAATGGCTCAGTCGGTTACGCATCTGACTTCAGCTCAGGTCATGATCTCAAGGCCTAGGATTAGCCTCTGTGTCAGATTCCTCACTCAACAGGGAGTCTGCTAGTCCTTTTCCCTCTGCCCCTCCTCTGGCTGGTGCTCTCTCTCAAATAAATAAATACATTAAAAAAAAAAAAAGAGTACCAGTTTCCTACCTGGAATAGATGGCCACAGCTTCTAACATCTTGACAAAGTCCCTGAGAGGTAGCCGATACTCTAGGGTTGTCCTTACTTAGATCAGCCAATACTAAAATACTAAAAACTCAACTTACCCCTAGAACAGAAGTAATAACTGGACAGACAAGTTAGGTTCCCATGAATCAAAGAGTTAGAACATGTTTCATAGATGTACAACTTCGTTCTCCTCATTTTGTAGAAGATAAGCTAAGCCCAACAAGCTTAAGAAATATGTCCAAGCTCACATCCCCGGGATCAACATCAAGGCTAGAAGCAGGTAGCACAGTTAGACAATCTTGAGTGGTTTCTATAGGTCTAATGCTTTACTGATTCTAATGCTTTACTGATTAGATTATTCTAAAAAAATTCACTCACCCATTTGTTCATATGGAAAGCATTATTAATAGATATTTGGCAGATCTGTCACAGCAATTTAAAACATATAAATAGATGTTCTGAATTCTAAAACATAATAACCAGGGCATTGTTAGTTTTTAAACAATTTTTTTGAATCGTACAAGAAAAGAAATATAATCATAGAACATTACTTGGTTGAATGGAAAGCAAAATTTATATAGTCATAACAATGTAAGCAGTAACTATTATTTTAACCAAAAATGATGATAATACTCTTGGGATGCCTGAAGAAACCTAAGAATGGATAATGCCTAAAACTGATAAACCCAGAAATAATAGTGTAAATTAAGTATATATATATGAAATATAAAAGTATATGTGTGCATTAAAGTATTACCTCTGGAGAGTGGGGGTGGGTGGTAGAAGACGGGTAGAGTCAAGGACTCCTGTTTTTCTTAAGCTTTTCAGCACTTGAGTTAGGTCCAATTAGGAGAAAGTAACTACGTAGTGTTTTGACCAAGAAAATTTCAATATCAAAAAATTAGTGACTATAACAGGAGATTGGATTCCTGGAGTACCAGCCACTAGCAGGTGAAGAGGACTCTGAAGAATATAAGACTAGCTATACAGGGAAGCCGCCACGTCTAGGGTCGCGGCAAGGGATCCGAGGGGGGAAGCAATCTGGAAGGTGCCCCACACCTCGGGGCCGAACTCCAGATCTTGCTTCAGAGGGCGCAGCTGCGGCCTGCTGCGAGGCACAGAAGCTCTTCGAGGTGCCACATTGGTAAGATTCACCGAGAAGCCATCCTCTCGGGAGGGGAGCCACAGGGGCCACGCCACCGAAGGGCACTCACCACGGAACTGCCACCAGGAGGTGCCTCACAGTGCCCCTGGCAGCAGCTGAGGGTCGGCTGGGCTGGGGAGGGCCCAGGCCGGTGCCAGGCCTGGGGACTCGCCGTGGGTGGGCCGGGGCAGCGTCCAGGGCAGGCACTGCTCCGTGGACCTCGCTCCCGGAGCTCCAGGACTTTGGCACCAGCCGGGCCGAGGGAAGCCGTGCACCTGGAGGAGCGACACGAGGATAGTGGGGCGCTGTGGGACGCTCCCCACGGGGACACTGTGACCTCGGGGAGCCTGCTGCAGGGGAGGCCAGAGCCGGAGGGGCCCCTTCCTCCTCCGGTGTCTCCGAAGCTTTCCACGGACAACACGAACCCGGTGCTTGCCGGCTCCAGCCGTGTGCGTGTGCAGCGGGCGGGACGGGCAGGCTCGGAGCCAACAGGAACGAACCGGCCCCTGGAACGCTACGACGACAACTGCCGAGCGAGGTGCATCGACACGCGTGACAACGACACTGAAAGGAATCACGACGAGAAGCGCAGCTTGTCTGCAGATACAGGACGGGTTTTTCTCCTTGATGGTAAGAATCACGCTCGCCTCACTCGCCTCCAATCCGGCATCATAAAAGGTCATGTTGGTCATCGTCCTTAAGGCGGGCGTGCCTGTGTCACTCCCACTCACCTGATTCCCACGTACATCATCACTGCCCTTTGTTCTCACTTGTATTTACCATTGCTTCATCATATGCCTTTTTGCATATTATGAAAGTCTCAACAGCCTCTAATAAAGAAGACACGATCTCTGCTTTCCAGAAGTGCGTTGTCGGGCTTGAGGTCGTCCGACAAACTCACTCAAAACAATTGGGGGGGGGGGGGAAGTACAGAATCTTATGAAGTGATAAATTTCACAGGACAGAAATCAGTGCTCTAGGAGTCCCTTGAAGGGAAAATATCCAGGCTCTAACAGTCAGTAAAAGCTTCCTGAAGACTTGCAGTGACCTTTACAACAAGAAAATAGTTTGTGTCAGCCGAGCAGAAGCAGAGGAGGAGCAGAGAAAAGACACTGCTCCATCCTCCAGGGAGTTCCCAGGTCTGGGGAGGGTCAGAGTTTGATAAACTGGGACCCAGGGTTGGCCACAGTCCGGCCCCACCCGCCCCCCAACACCATCCTCGATCCTTGTTTGATTCCAATTCTTCTTTCACTTTGGCTTATCGATGCCACTGAGCACATCTTATTCATACCGAATGCCAAGTAGGCGTCTTCTCACATCTTCCCGGCACCACGTTCTCCCTCCTCTTCATCTCTCCGAGTCTTACCCATCACCCGAGAGCAACTATTCTGGCTTCAGGAGATTTCTCCCTTTTCGGAAACTCTGTAGTCCTTAATTCTGCGTCGCTCACTTGAAGATCATATTACTGCGTGGCAAAGTAGGATAGTGAAAAGCACACAGACCTCTAGTCAGAAAACTCGGTTTCAAGTCCTGGCTCTCCAAAACGCTCGCTGGGTTCTCCAGCCTTTCTCAGCCGGTGATTTTTTGCTATAAGTAGGGCTGGTGCTACAGGCTTTATTGGGCTGTTATGAGTCCTGAATGGTATTACACAGGTATATACGTGGCTTGAAATTTTTGCTGAGAAAAACATAAATGAGCCATGGCTATGTGCATGTGTTTCCACCCTGCCTCAGATATAAAAATATAGATGGCACAACGTCTAATGACTGTTTGTATTCCCCTTAGCACTCGCTGCAGTGCTCAGCACATAATAGACACTAAATAAATTCTAAATAAACGTTTAAAACCAAGCTGGTTTCCATCAAAAAATAATGTGATACGTCTACACTGCATTTGCTTTATCCATCCTTGTTTGTATGCATTAGGTGCATCCAAGTGACAATATCAGTCACTGCAGAAATTACTGGCAAAAAACAATTGAACTGGTGATATCCGTCCTCGTGGTATCAAACCCTGGGTTTATAAAAACAGTTTGGGACTCATGAGCTGTCATAGCAATAACACTCACTTGATACGTTTTACAGATAGCAATTGCTGGTAAGTGTTCTTGCAACGAAGTACTCAAATAGCTGGTATGACTAGGAACGTCGGTCACAGATCAGTCAAGTGGGAGATCTCGGGAAATCAATTGCACCAGCAGTTGTGGAATTCCTAATTTTTTTTTTCTTTCAAAATATAAGTCATGGCCAGGAAAGTCCAAACAAACTATGGTGACGGAGCAGTTGGAGGGCAAGGTGGAAAGGCGCAGAGGTAAGACGAGCCAGTTCCCTGGTTCGGTGCAGAGAGAGCACACTTTGGGGCCAGTCACAGCGGGGCCAAGTCCCACCTCCATCACTTGCTGGTACCTAAACATTAGGTCTTCTTTGAGTCTCGATTTTTTTTTATATGAAATGGCAATAGAGCAGATGCCATGAAAATTAAAAATAAGACTCTAAAGGACCTCGTACAGGGCCCTGAGTGGAGTTTGACTGACGAGCACCATGTCTGGTAACTCAGAGAGACAAGGCTGTATCTGAACACTTGCCTCCAAGCCCGCTCCATGGAGTTTCCAGCATTCAGGTCCAGGGAGTCAGTCACCTCAACGCACACTCATGGGCCACACCCCACAAAGTGTCTTGTCCAGGATCACAGACTCGGTCCACAGTTCACTTGGGCCCAGGCCTGCTGCGTTCAATTTTTTTTTAATTTTTTATTTATTTATGATAGTCACACAGTGAGAGAGAGAGAGGGAGAGACACAGGCAGAGGGAGAAGCAGGTTCCATGCACCGGGAGCCCGACGTGGGATTCGATCCCGGGTCTCCAGGATCGCGCCCTGGGCCAAAGGCAAGCGCCAAACCGCTGCGCCACCCAGGGATCCCGGCCTGCTGCGTTCAAGACAAACTCTGTGATAGCCATATTTACCAACCTGCGCCCCCTCCACCCTCTCGCCCCCATCAGCGACTCGCTAGAAATATCATTTGGCCCCCGCTCTACTTGACACCACCTAATGAAGTCAGTCATGATTAGTAAGGACCTCTGCTTTAAAGGAAACGATGATCCCTTTTGTTACCCCCACTGGGATCCTACAGTAAAGGCTGTAACTGAGTTTGATGAGATCTGACACCGTATCTCCTGAAGAAGCTAACCTCCATGAGATTCCCGCAACATGGCTGGGAAGGTTCAAGGAAACTACATCCACGAAGCGCTTAGCACAGTCAAGCATAGGGATCGAGAGCAGCCACAGCAACAGCACTGCCAGGACAAGTAGCGCCCGCGAGGCCAGCTCCTCCAAGAACCTCCAGAGACATCGGCCTTGGAGGTCGCTATAAAGGGGCAGGCATTACTCTTCAATTAGATGGCCTTTCAAATGTTAAAGAAAAAGAAGGAAACAAACAGGAAACAGCTACCATGTGGGAATCACGTGCCCTTTTACCAGGTGGCCTGTAGGGGAGCTGAGCTCTACCCCTGGCTCTGCTGCCTTGGTGTCATGGCTGGCGGGGGCGGGGGGGGAGGGGCACCTTGGGCAAATCCTTTCATGTTACTGAGACTCAGTCTCTCTGTGTAAAATCAGAGTGTTTAGGTTGCTTTCAGCCCCACTACGCTGTGATGGTTAAACATGGCAGCTGCTCTGGTGGTGGCGGGAGAGCGCGCTGCGGTGGGAGAGAGCCACGGCAAATAGACGCAGAGAAGATCTTGGAGTTGAGATTAAAAATGAAAATGCTTTAAGAGAGTAACCAAGCAATATATTTGCTTCGAGGCAGGGCTTTTTAAATGTCTGCCACCGCCTGCATGACATATTCGCTCGAACAGAGCTCCTAGAGTAAGTTGACAATAATTTGATTTTCTCTGTTGCCTGACACTCTAAATTCTTATTTCCTAGGTTACCGTAGAGCTCTCTCTAGCCAATGTCACTCAGTGAGTTTTGACTGTGTAGGCTTAATATGATGCCAATTTTGTGCAATGCTATTTACTCCCCATCCCTTCAAATTAGATGTTCTTCTATTCCCGAAAATAAAATATCAACAAGGCAACTAGACAAGTCTTCAACTCAGTAACCTCTCAAAAATATACGCTTCTATTCCTGTCTGCTGAGGACATGAGGATTTTTTTTTTTCTTATTATGGAGCAAAGCGTGCAAGGGGGCCGGGAGAAATGTGCTGGATGTAATGGGTTGGAATCTCAAGCTAGAACGGAGGCAGGTTTCCTCGGGGGAGCCTCTAAAAAGAGAGAAACAGAGTGTGTGAAGAAAGCAGAATGTTTCATCTCAGAGCAGGTCAAAGCAAGCAGACACTGAAGTTTGTACATGAGAACAACAGTGAGGACACAGAGAAAGGTCCACTCCTCTCTCTCTTTCTTCCACCATGAGTAATACCCTCCGGATTCTTCTTGGGCTTCCTCCTCAATACCCGTCACCCATCCAGCCCATGCCCCGCCCACCTCCCTCCATCACCCCTTGGTTTGTTCTCTATTGTTAAGAGGCTCTTCCCCCCCTTTCCCATATGTTCATCTGTTTTGTTTCATAAACTCCACATATGAGTGAAACCACATGATATTTGTCTTTCCCTGATTGACTAATTTCACTTAGTATAATACACTCCGGCTCCATCCACATGCTTGCAAATAGCAAGATTTCATTCTTTTTGATGGCTGAATAATACTCCTCTGTGTGCGTGCATGTGTGCGCGTGTGCGTGTGTGCATGTGTATCACCTCTTCTTTATCCATTCAGCAGTCAGTGGACTTTTAGGCTCTTTCCATAGTTTGGCTATTGTTAATAATACTGCTATAAATATCAGGGTGCATGCACTCCTTCGATCTGTAGCTTTGTAGCTTGTGGGTAAATACCCAGTAGTGCAATTGCTGGGTCATTGGGTAGTTTGATTTTTAATTTTTGAGGAAGCTCCATACGGTTTTCCAGAGGGACTGCACCGACGTGTCTTCCCTCCCACAGGGTGAGAGGGCTCCCTCACCTGCAGCCTCGCCAACACCTGTTGTTTCTTATGTTCTTGATTGTAGCCATTCTGACAGGTGTGAGGTGGGATCGCATCATGGTTTTGGTTTGTGTTTCCCTGATGACGGGTGATGTTGAAAACTCCAGGTCTCTTGTTCTGCTTTTGACTCATCTCCAAAGAGAAGAAGCAAATGACCTGTTCGGTGAAGTTGAGAGAGGAGCCCTGTGTGCCTAACGCCGCTTCCGTACCTCCTGTCCTCTGGGGAGCAGCCTTCCCTCGGGGGAAAGACAGCTGTTTCTGCTGCTCGGAGGGGAGGCTGTCGGACGCTGTGCTTCGGCCACCTTCTCTACAATTAGATGTGCAATCTATGCAAACCCTTTTGATCTCTCATCATCCCTACTCCTTTGCCTTACCTCACGTTTCGTTCAGAAGGCAGGTGGGAGGAGGAAGTTGCTGCTATTTCTCCTCGATCATAAAATTACGTGACAGTCTGTGCTGGGGGGTTCTGCTAGAACTTCCTCAGACGTTTCCCAGTGTGAGAATCGAGTCATTTCTGTTGGGTCCTTCGCCTTCCAGTGCAGTGGACTGGACACCATGTGCTTTTGTCTCGACACCATGTGCTTGGTGATCCATGGAATTGATTATCAAGCGAGCCAGCTATATGACTCACTGATTAATAAAACAGAATAGTCCAGACCAAAAAAAGACCAGCTTCATGTTTAATATGTTTCAGCCATCGCTTCAACTAGAATATGGACTCCTTGGACTTGAACCCTGCTACTCTGGAAATGTGCACTGGAAATAACTGTGCTTATCTAGGCAGGCTGCCTAAACCATGGAATTAAACTAGAAGGAAACATATATAGTCTACATCCTCTCTTTCCTGCATCTGAAGTACAGTGACAGGCACAGTATAGGGTCACAAGTAGTGTGGCTTAGAGGGGTACACTTGACGGGATGAGCACTGGGTGTTATTCTGTATGTTGGTAAATTGAACACCAATAAAAATTAATTTATAAAATTAAAAAAAAAAAAACAAGTAGCGTGGCTTACCAGCCTGGTTTTGTCACCAATCTGCCATGTGTCACTGACCTGCGATAACCTTTCTGAACTTTGTATTTTTTTTTTCTATAAAAAGGGGCCAGTAAAAACCACCTTGCAAAATTCTACAAAGATTAGATAGTGCATGGGAACAATATTGATAGTCCATAAAATGAGTATGTATATGTGAATCGCTAACACCACAGACAGAAAACCTGAAAAAAGAACATGACATGTCCGAGACCACAGAGTTCCTTAGGGCCCTCTCAAGATAAGGGCCCTTCCCATTTCCCAGTGTGTACTAGGGTTTCTCAAAGTGAGATTCAGGGACTGCTTTTAAATGAACACATATTTTGGAGCCCCACACTAGCCATAAATCAGAATATCTACAGGCAAACCCTTAAATTTGTATCTTAGCAATGAACACAAAGTTTGGGAGCCACTACATCTGGTCTACCTCGTTTAATGCTTATACAATGCCACATTCTCATCAATTAGAGATGTGACATCCCCCTCTTTACTTGAAAGCATCTAAAAAGGAATCCATTTAGTCAGAATATTAATATTTCACCCTATTTTTAAACTACTTGGGTTACTCTAAGTTAAAAGTACATCTCCTCACAGTTTAAAAAACAGCTTTCAATTTCTGAGAGGCGACCATCCCCATCTCAAATTTTCTACTCTCAAAATGATTAATTCTCATATTTATTCTCTCTTTCTTAAAGGTCAGTTTGGAGCTCTCAACCCTTGGGCAGTGACAGGCCTGGATAAAAATCATTAAACCACAGTGTGACCTATAATAAGTTTAACAGGTGAAACCCAATTATGACAAACTTTATGCAACTGCCAAATGGCTATATTCTAATACAATTGGGTTATAGTGGACACACTGCCAGAAATTACTTCCAGCTTTGTGGAACTTGGAAAGCAAAATGGTTGACTTCCAGCCTCTCTGAAGTGAATTACCCAGTGAAAAGAGGTGCTTTGAATACAATATGAATACAAAGGCTGCACCCTATGGGCTGAGCTCTGCAGAGCTGCTGGGTCTTCCCACAGGTGGTGAGCTGCATGGATTTGGACCGTGAGTAGGCCGGGGAGCCCTCCGAGTGTGAGCAGAGGAGGAGCATGATGCGGTCTTCATTTCCGTGGCATTTCTCTGGCTATGATGTTGGGACTGAGGTAGAGACAGAGAGACCAGTTAGAAGGCTATTGCCACAATCCGGTGAAAGATGGTGGGTAGCAGCCGGGGAGGCGAGGAGAAGCCATCAGCCCCTGGGTATATTTGACAGGTGGCGCTGGCAGGATCTGACCCTCAAAGTCCATTTAACTGAGCAGTGTCCACATGAAAATGACGCTGCTCTACAAAACACGTTTTAATGAAAGAATTATCTTTCAAGGAAATAATCTTAACCTTAAAGAAAAATGGACATCAAAACAAAACAAACAAAAATATATATATGGAATAAAATCCCATATATGAATACAAAAAAATTAATATAGTCTATCCACGTACGCAACAAAATATATGGCCCACGCATGTTCTTAGTGAAAGCATTTTGTGAGCCAGGTAGGTGTACTCTTAAATTTTCTTAACTAAAATCAGTTTTGTTTTATTCGAAACATGGTATGCCGAAGAGCTCCACAATGCAGCTACTAACCACAGTTATACTGTTTTTGCCACATTCCCCTTATTCATCGATGAATTTTATTTTAGGAGGCATTTTGCATTTTTCTCCCTTGATCCAGCTGCTTGCTCACAGTATAGCAGAGTTTCCTCCCTTTCTATTTTTCTTCTGTAGGCTCAGCTTATTATCTTGCCCTTCCATTGTCCTCCAAGTTCTTAGTTTTTGAAACCGATCTTCCACTCACACACAGTTCCCCCGGGAAACTTCTGTTCCACCTTTCACATTGCTGACTCGTTTTCTTCATCTTCTCTCTTTGTTTCCTTGAGCTCGCCTCCTATTGGTGGACCAATCAGGGAGGACTATTTCTCTTCACCCAGGAGGCTTATAAAACCATCTCTGCAAACTAACTAGAGGTTTTGTGATTGAAGTCAAGATATCAGTTGAAGCTATAAATAAAATGTAGCACTCAAAGCTGAAGCAGTGTTTTTTTTTTTTCTTTAAGTTATTCAGCAGGACACCATCATTTCATCTCTTCTACACATCTTTTTATTACATTGCATTTTAATGTTCAATATGACACCCCAAATGAAATGCTGAAACCCCCTGTGGACACTTTATTGTGTATTCCATCTCTTTTCTGCTTGGAATCAGGATATTAGTTTATAAAATGATTTTCTCAAATGAAATTAGGGAGTAAAGCAGTGTGATTCAGGCATTCACAATTGCATATCAGCCTCCTATCGTGGAAGGATTAAATGTGATTTCAAACAATAGAAGGCAATCCTAGGAAAAAATTATACAGGTGAATGTGTTGATTGTGATGTCACAAGTGGGCTTTGGGTTAATATCCTTCAGCAAAGATCTTCTGAAAACAGCTTTATCAGAGTCATGATTAATCTAGGATGATCAACTTTGATCAATTGGCTACCCAAATTTTGCTTTACCTTTGAGGCTCCTCCATGTATATTTTCATGTCAGATCTCATTTCTTGTTTTAGTGGAATAAATTTGCTTTATGATCATCAGTGGATTCCAATATGCTTGGTTATTACCATTTTGTGTTAATTGTACAAGTGTTGAATTCAGTCAGTATTGTTTCCTAATTATACTTGTCATGAAAGCACCACCTAATTACTATCCTCACAATTTTTTAAAAAGCACAGAGAATTAGTCAATCTGTATATAAGTAAGTCTTTTCTAGTGTGGTCTATGACTGCATCATCTTCATTCATAAAAATGTATAGATTATACCTACCATTTTGTCAAACGCCTGGACAGAAAGTAAAATCTCTATTAAATGTCCAGGTGAAAAAAAAAATTGCTCAGATTTTCCAATGTATGTTTCCACTTCCATCATATCTACCATCATATTTGTTGATCTGTAAAAGAGATCAACTTTTCTCTATCTTCCATTCATCTGCCCCTTTGAAATACGAATCACAATTTATAGTAATTATTACCCTAGAGACATAATTACAATGAAGTGAGTAGTGTTACTACTTATCGCTCCCATTTTACAGATGAGATCACTTAACCCATGTCATAACACTAATAAGTGTCAGAGCTGTAAACTGAACCAGAAAACCTGACTTGCTGCTTTCAACCCTATGTGACATCAGTACCAACCCACCACCCCACTGATGCCAAGGAAGAGGATGTGGCTCCCATTTGAGAAGCAGTGATTTAGTTATGCTTTTAGGAGCACAATTTCAGAAAAAAGATGAATACCATCAAGCACCTGGGTGCAAACACTCATCTTTCTATTCAGAGTGGGTACTTCTGGTCCAGGTCAGAATTCCTGCATCCCTGACTGTATCCTATCATATTAATAGCACCCCAATACAACAATGACTTCTAACAGTACTAACAATGACTAAATAAATTTGAAAATTTAGGCAGTTATATAGAAAGCATAACCTACACCCATCTCCCAAGAAGGGCAAAGTGAAAATATGTAAATCACCACCTCAAAATGAATTGGTACCTAAATTTCACAAAAAAAGTTCTAAACTTCATTCTGCTTGTATTGAGCTCTGTAGACACAAAGCTACAACTGATATCTTTAAGATCTGGGGCCAAAGCACTGCAGAAAGAAAGATCATTCTTCTATTCAACAGATATTAGAGGAAACTCACAGGCACCAATTGTATGTTAGAAACTATTATAGAGCCTGAAGGACTGAACTAGAGCATACCTGTTTAAAAAAAAAAAAAGTTGTATTCCCAACCCCAGGAAGTACAGACAGGCTAAACATTTAACATGATATTTTTATATTTTAATTTTGTATGAGGAATTTTATATTAAATTTTGTATTATATTTTTAATTTTATATTAAAACGCAGGCACCCATGACAATAGGACACTTTCTCAGGTCACAGATAGTCTGTGTGAGTCCCTCATCCCCACTCCAAGAGCTCTGAGGCCTTGAAGACACAATTACAAACAACACAATCTCTGCTGTCAAGCTCAACACCTGGAGGGGACTTACACTGTGGCTGGCAGAAATTTCCCACGGCCCTTTCTAACATGGATGCATATCTCCTTATTCACTGCCTTCAACGCGTCCTCCAACTGACCCAGTTCTGACTGCCCCTTCATAATTCTTGTAGGTCATCTCTGTTCCTATTCTCATCCAGCCCAGCTTGATCCATAGCTGCTCCCAGGTTGTGGGCAGGAACTAGCCCAGCACCTGTGCTCTTGTGAACCCCATCTGACCCACCGTGGGTTCCCAGGCTCTGCTCCTGGGCACGCTTCCTGCTGGGCAGGCACCTGGCTCGCCATTTGCTTGGCTTCTCTTGCAGCCTGGCTGCTCTCCTCATTCCCACCTCACCTCCCCCTCCACCTCCCTGGGCTGTAAGAGCGAGCACATAAATCAGTCAGTATTTACTTGTTGACATCCAAGAACATTTCGCACAAAAACATTCCTTTTTCTGAGCCAGGAAACAAAATGAAATCAAAGACATGCTTATGGGGTAATATATTCTTACAATCCTTACTACCTGAAGTTTAGAGATTTAGTAAGAGTTAAGTTTGCTCTTTTATCTTTATTTGAGGTATTAAAGCAAAGTTTTAGAAGAACGAAATGAATAACATGCTATTCAGATCACCACAGGCGATGGAAAAGGACACGGTGTAAAACCCAGTTTGTAAATCTCCAAACAGTCAATTAGCATAGCAATATGAGCAATGAGTAGACCTTACAGCCTTTCCCAAGCAAACACGGTAATTAAAAACAAATTACTTTGTAGCCTGGATGTGGTGCTTTACAACGTACCCCACCTGCCAACCAGCAGCTAAATTCATTCCAAGACTGTCTGGCCAATTAGCTGCTTCCCATTGGGTGACTCAGGCTTCCTGTGTGAACACCATTTGCAAGAATCCACATCAGATTGGGCCTTTTGTTCTCAGAAGGCAGATTTTCCAGGAGACTCAAGAGCAAGAGCCGCTCTCTATCTGGATAAATTTTGCCTCAGCCAGAGAACGTATTCTTTGTACTTCATTTCACAAGAGGCTGGAGATATTCCAGTTTTAACACCAAAATAGAATCCCCAGGCTCTAACAAGAAAAGAATACTATCACATATTTTTCCTACAGGTAATTGTAATTAGTAAAAGAAAAATCAAACAGTGGATTTTGACGACTTCATCAAAGGGCCTTGGCAAAAAAAAAAAAAAAAAAAAAAAAAAAAAAAGAAAAAGAAAAGAAAAGAAAAGAAAATCAAGTAAAATGTCTAATTTTTTTCCATTAGATAAAAATAAATCCAGGAAATCAGGTCAAGTGAAATTTGCTGGCTTATTTTAAAATTGATTTTGCACATGTGTGTAGAAATATAGATGCCTAGAATTAAAAGAAAAACCCCGTGCTTGAATCTCACAGTGGAAGAAACAGACACAAGGTCATATAAAGGGGAAAGCTGAAGCAAAGCCTAAAGGTCTTTCAACCACACTAAACTCTGAGTGTATTTATATTTATGTACAGACTCATGGTATGTATATATTTCATGTGCATAAACACAGATCTCTTAGTTCTTCACATGCATGTTTATGTGTGATTCCCACTTTCTGTATTTAGGGGGGGTCCAATCACTCTCATTTTATGTCACAGGAGAAATGACACCCCAACTATATAAATAGAATTTTGGGTTTTTTTTTGTTTTTTTTTTTAGAATTTTGTTTCTTTTCATAACTTCAGAACATGTAATCATCCATTCAATGGGCGTTTATTTAACACCACCATATGCTAGGCATGTGAATCTAATGGGAAGAGTCATAAATAGGCTCCAACTCTTGAAATAAAACCAATGATCAACAGCTCATTTCTATTACTGTGCTAAGAAAGATTCTAAGGAGCTATCTGAACTCAGAATAAAAGACTGATGATGTCTAACTTTCACTGACAATGATGAATATAAGGATGGTAGCAAATGTTTTATTTAAATGACATTCCTATTGTAGGACTTTTCTTCTGGGTCTTCTATTCCCTACAAATTCTATCTCCTATGTTTCTATTTAAATTGCCTGAAATTGTACAAAAGGAACAGTTGCTTATAGATATTAGCTTCTCTCCTTCTTCTAAAATGAAAAGGAAAAAAAAAAAGGAGAATCCATAGAGTTAGGGTTGGAGTGGTGGAAATGCTGGGCAATTAAAAACAGCCAGTCTGTCACTAGGGAGGTATTTCCTGAATCAGATCTTTACAGTCGTAGTGACAGACTATGTTAAAAATGACTGCTTTGCTCTAGCTACTGGGACAAAATATGAGTAGTATTTTGGAAAGGTTCTTCATCATAAAACTTTGGGTTTGTTTTTTTTTTTCTTAAAATAGTGATTTATTGAGAAAATTTACCTTTCCTCAATGATAAACACAGTCCAATCTTGAAGTTTATAACACTTTCTGAGTAACTTTATCAAATCAATGAGTCTTTCTTCATCAAAATGAAATCACAGATATACATTAAGTATGTGTTTAAGCTGGAAAGGAAAGAAAATCAAAATGATTCTATTATTTCCCTGTTGAAAAGGCTTTTTGTAATCACTACAAGTCTTTCAATGGCAGTTTCTTTCATCATTTGGTTGGTATAAAACCATAAGTGACATGCCCTCAAAATCATGAAGAGAGGCCAGGAAGTCAATATTAAGCTCACTGTAGGAATATGATGAATTTGCACTATTGTCTGGTCTCATTATATCCTTTGTCACAAAAATGAGTTATCACAGAATTATAATGTCTAGTATGTTCTTCTTTATAACATTCTTATTCACATGACAAGAATTACGACAAGAGGAGAAAATGGACAAAATTAATCCAACCTCATGACAGAAAATACTGCATCAAATTAACTTGTGACAGGCTAGTATTTTTGTGAAGGCATTTATTGATGGCATCTGTCTTATCAGTCTACCTACATCAGTTCTTTATGTGCCTCATCAAAGATCTATCACGAGGAGAACCCTGGAAAAACATCTTCTGAAAATAGTTCAGATGTAAAGGAAAGAAACAAGGGTCATTTTGCACATGATCTTTGGAGGAAACCCCTAACTAAATCAATAACTTGGATTCTGCAGCACTCCTCTAAAACAAACTCTAGCCTATTTTATCCCTTTTTTGAGAACTTCCTACCACTGGATTTGGCAGCAGAAATTCATTTGCAACTCTATTTTTGGGTAAAGAAAAAAAGGAATAGAAATATTTCAAACCAGAAATTAGTTCCTACCTTAAGGCATATTTGCTATCCACTTTGGATCTAGGTACTAATAATCAATGTAGAACATTCTTATAATAAGAGTGGAAGTCATTTCACCAAAACAAATTAGCTAAATATGAAAATGTAATGTAGTTACTCTATGCAAGAAGGAAATGATGTTGAGGATGAATGACAGTAGATGACTATAACCCAGATTTGTTCCCATGTAAATAACCCTGAGAACGGTAAGCTGGAATAAATGATGTGGAGATCTTTAAAAGAAAAAGGCGCAATGAAGAATAATGAAGCAGAGAAGGGTCATTAGGTTGGGCCAAAGACTTATCTTTAAAAAATTAAGTCTTGGGAGACATTTACTCTGGGATTTACCAAAGTCCAGGGTATGGCCTGCAGCACTGTAAATTCATACATTTATGCATGCTTTCTGTACAAGAAAGTTCTCTGAGACATGTCAAACCAGAAGATTGGGGGTTTTTTATTCGTTTTGTTTAAAATGACCACTTTAATGAACGGATTCATTTTCAATGACCCAAAAAAGAAGATAATATATGGTTTTTTTAATGTACCCAGAAAACTACATGGAAAAATGTTCTTCTTGTCATTAAACAAAAACAAAAAACTATCACTACATTCCTGCATAGGGGAGGCATAGTGGAGGCAACAACTCTAAGGAAATATGACAACTTCCACATCATGCCACCATTAACTCTCATTTGGATATGGATGTAAGTTAGACAGGGAATGAGAAAAGACATACATGGAGCTAATCAGATCCCAAGTGATTACTCAAGTGCACACACAGCAGAACACAACAAGCTCTTCAAGCAGGGTTCTCATTGACTGATGCCTAAAATATCTTGCTGGTCCTCCTTCGTCAGAAAATGTGATTTACTATGGTATTATACTTTCATGCCAGATTATATACCCATCTGATTCTCTTCCAAGGTGAACACAGGTAGCATTTAGCTCAAGTGTCATTTCTGTAGGAAGGTATGAAACAGGTGTGACAAATTTATATAAGTAGTAAATGCCAGACTTGGAAGTATTACAAGTTGCAGGTCTCTTGGTTTTAAGAGTTATTCCAATGTCGTTAAAACACACAAATAAGACATCTACTCTTCCAGATAGATTTAACCAATGGGTATTTACCATTGTAATTACCTATTTCTTGTGGGGAACACACACTAATTACCTGACCTAAATTTAGAATGAAAGTTTGGGGGCTGGAATCATTATTCTGAAGACTCTTGTCTGTGCTTAAATGAAAAACTGTAATGAACTAGCCAAACCAAATTGAATTCAAGTGCCTTGGGAACTGCTTAATATTTTTAACCGGTAAAACAATATATCTTCTAAAGAAACTGTCATATTCATTATAAACAATTAAAGTTTGGAGACTGACTTATTATAAAGGTATATGCTCTGTTAAAGTAATTTAAGATTACATTTCACATTAAAACAAAAAGAACATCTTGTAAATATGTGATTCACTTGTCCAAATCATTGTCTTAGCAGATTATGAGAATTTTAGCAATATTTCATCACCAAAAATAATAAAACAGGCCACAGTAGTTATTTCAAATACTATGAATGTAATAAAGCTCATTCCATCAATTCTACATTGAGGAAAAATAATTCCAAGTTAGAAAATCAGGTGGATTCAATTGAAAACACACACACACACACACACACACACACACACACAACACACATAGGCCAACCATGATGAAATACTATGTGTCTAAGAGGAAAAAGAAATGATCTAATTAAATCCTTGAACTTTAAATCTTTTATAATCATACAAATATTGACCTTCTCCATCATTCTTACCTCTGCACATCCGTGTTACTCATCTAAGGAGATAACGTAGGATGCCACTAGTACTCTTTATACTTCTAAACTTTTCTATTTTGATAATCCCTTGCATACCTTGAAATATTCAGGGCTATTGTGCCATTGGCAATAACTTTTTAATAGAGTATCAAGTAAATCATTTCCATGATGCTGTTGTCTTTAAAATCATTCAGTCTCATATTTTTCACTGAGGACACTGGGGCATATCCCATTCATTTTCAGATAACACATGTCAGCTCCTAAATGTTCCTTCCCCCGCCCCCACTTGCTGCTCTGCAGACATCTCTTTACACTTGTCTTAAACCCAATTCAATGGTCTGAGCTATGAGCCTCTGGCTGCCTCCTTCCTTCTGCATGCCTATGCAACACAGCCTCCTTCACACATTTTCAGTTGTCCTGGGATGCCCTAAATAAAAAACCCAGATTCTTTACTAGTCACCACATGAAATTCCCTCTCCTTATGTATTCAAGGACTTGTTGGCTTCACAAGCGTTGAGGAGGGTTCCAGTCTTTGCTATTCCCAGGTAGGTTGTACCCATTCTCTCTTTCTCATCAGCTCTGATCTCTCCCTCTCCCTCAGGAGCAATAATCAAAAGCTCTGTCTTACCCAACAGTGTAGCTCCATCCAGATCTCAGCCCTTTCATTCTCAGGTCTTAGCTTCTATTCTGAGCAATAATCAAGTCATGTTACCAAAAACTCTTATGTTCTCCCTTCTTAAGAGAAATTTTGATAAGCCTTAATCTCATTACCTTTCTTTCACCTACAACTCCATGCACACAAATTATTTTTCTTACATGTTTATTGAACACACACTTCATTTAACGCTCAGGGGGCTCACACAAAACTGATAAGGTTGTAGTGGAAGAGTCCTGATACAATTCCCTGTTGCACTTGGTATGAAATGTAGGAAAATAACTTAGCTCTCAGACTCTTACTTTCTTATTCTAGAAAATGTGAATAATACAATGTAGCTGCATGAAATTAGAAGTCAGTTATGAGAAAGTGAAAGTATGAGAGGGAAATAATTATGGAAAGCAGTAATTCTACCCACTATTTCATTCTTTGAAGTTATGCCCACAGGCAATGGTATGCCTATGCTAAACACACTGATATGTATTGGTTAAACTTATGAAAAGAATGGGTAAATTATTTTAAAGGTCCCTTGGCCTTTGACAAGTGCGACATTGTTCAGGTGGCCCAGCAAGCCCAGCAATGACGTCTGAAACATTCCAAGAAAAACACTGAAGAATTAATAGTCACTGAGAAAAGGACTAAAGGAAAGCTGTAAGAACTGATAAAAATACCTCCTCCAGATAATGATGAGAACCAGGGAGAGTCTAGTCTGTCAGGTCAAATCTTTCATTTGTTGAAGTATCTCTAGCAGGGAAACATTGAATGGTTTGAGTTCTGAATGCAATCTCTATTGAATTATATACAAACTATATTACATTATTGTATGCAATATATATACTGCATTATAATATAATTATAATAATAATATAATATGTATTGCATACAATAATGTAAATATACAATAATGCATAATATATACATATTATTTGCATTACTGAAGGATTCATTGCAGAATTTGTTTAACCATATTGAATCTATTTACATAACATTTTATTAATATACAAATTCCCAAGAGTACATCTGAAGACTCATAGAGGTAGAAAAATACATAAGGTCTTCTAGTCTCATTCCCTTATTTCCAGCCAAGAAAATTGTGAAATAAAATAGTTGTATTGCACTGCCCTAAGTGTGAATAATAATTGAAGACTCTCAATTGCTAGACTAGAAGATTCCTGATCCTTTTTGATCTCTTCCATCAGTGATTCTCTACATTAGCTACAATTTAGGATCAACCAGGGAGCACTTTAAAAACAGCCATGTCCATGTGTCACCCTAGAGATTCTAATCTAGGGTGGGCTCTATTATCTACCCTTGTTTTAAAGCTCCCCAAGTGATTCTAATATTCTAATATGCTTTCAACTCTATACAGAGTTGAGAGCCCATTGTCTCTTTTTGTGTCTAATGCTGAGCTATTTACCCTTGATTCCATGTAACTGGAGCTAGGAGACAGGGAGCAAGGAATATACATCATGATGAAGTCTACCTTCTAGAGAGCACACTCACCCTTAATTCACTAACTAGTTCTTAGATCATACTTTTACTGAGCTCCATCAAAATGTGCAATCCTGAAACTAATATAACACTTTATGTTAACTATACTGAAGTCAAAATTTTTTTTAAATGTGCAATCACTAAAATCAAATACTCAGTTTCTTCTGTTAATTCAGAGAACAATATTAAGCTAATGAAATAGCATATCCTTGGTTTAAAGAATTTCTCCTATAATTATTTCTAAAATCTTTGACAGATGTTAGAGATTATCTATGCTAAAATCTAGCACAAGATGGTATATGATTAAGCAAAAAAATTTACATTTATTTTCTTTAATTTTAGGATAATAAATATTTTATTATTTTGCCAATTGCCCAATAAGTATCATGAAAATCAGATATATTGCCATCTGCACAAAATAAGAACAACTACCCTAATTTCTTATTCTGTACCCCTACTTGACTTGTTTCCAAACCCAGAAATTTCAGTCCTTTTGACAAAAACAATCTTGAAAAGAGTAGATAAGAAATATGTATTTGATTGAATTTATTCTTCCCTTGGAGTTTTCCAGTAATCTGTTAAGATATTTCCTTTTTTTCTATTCATAATTCACTCACTAAAAATTCTAACTTAAGATTCAAAAAATCAGGTTGAGTCACTAGATAAAAAGAAAAGCATGCAAAATCCCTGGAGTTAAAAGTGAAAAATGGCTGGTTTGGTGAACAAAAGGCAGAAATTCAGTACAGAACATGAAGGGAGAGAGAGTCTGTGAGTGCTAAGAAATGAGGCAAAAAGGCGACCATCTAGTCATCAGCCTATTGTCAAGACTGAATGACTTCCTTATCCCTTGGGGCTTCACTTTTCTGTGATTAGATTTCCCAGTGCTAAACTGTGCCCTGATCATCTTCACAATAGCTGAATATGGCTATAAATTTCCTAATCTATACCAGCTGCCAGATTATAATTCCTAATATACTACTTGGCATTTTTTGTTCAAAAAATTATACAAACCTTCCTTAGCTAGATGAGTTTAAGATTTTATAATCTAGTCCCAATTTACTTTCCATCTCTTCATTTTCACTGGTGAGGAAAATGAGGCCAAGGTCACAGAGAACCTTGGCTAAATCTTACAGAGTAGTAAGTAGCAGTAAGCAAATGCTTGGTCCATGATTTTAACTTAAATCAGGTTAACTGTGTCCCTTTCACAGTTCTAGAGAGCATTATTAAAGGGTCAGTCTTGTGGTAATGGTGGTTTTGAGCTGTACTTGGAAGTCAGCAGGGATGGGAAGAGGGAGGGGTAAAAAGGGCATTTTTTTTAAAAAAAATTTTGGTCTATCTAGCAACCCTTGTATTCTGGAAAGTGTGTCTCTGACCCACTTTGGCCTATAGTTGGTGTGAAGATAGCATATTATCTGACATGACCCTGCCTTTTTGGCTATAGCTGAATGATCTAAGAATAGGCTGACCTAAGTTGGACAAACCAGAGCCTTTTCCAGGATATTTGGATTTGATTTAGAAAATCAAGTTGGGTGGTGGTTGGCCATATTTCCCACAATGGAGAATACATCTAGGCAGTGATGAAGAATGACACCAATAGAGAAAAGCAAAGATGAGAGGCAGAGAGATTTCTAAAGGAGTTAAGTCCAAGGACTCATGTGTTACTGTGGTCTACCTGCTTTGTGATGCTTCTTCCCACAACATTATCATTCTATAAAATAGTCCAGTATATTTTGAACAAATCTCATCTTTTGCTTAAGTTGAGTCCATTTGAGATCTTGCCATGTAAAATCCAAATACTCCTAATTCATACACACACTTTCAGGATGAGATGTTGCAAGTGGTAGACCTGACTGAGACTGGTCATAGGGAGAAGCGTGAGAATCCAAGATCCGGAGCTGAGCAGGTGGCTGTCCTTGTTCCATGACAGCAAAGCAATTGGTTAAACTATCACTGATTGTCTTTTGAGTGCAGACTATGCACTCACAAAATCTAGAGCAATTGAGGACAAGAGATCAAAACTTAGGGCAACTGGAGAAAGTTGGCTAACTCTTACAAACTTAAGTACAGTCACTAAGGATAAAAGTGCTGCAAGCTGGTCCACTTGAAAGCAGTGGAGAACAACTGGAGGAATATACATTTGTTATGGGAAATGCTGTCTATCTAGTTATTTGAGATCAATGAAAATCAGATAATCAACTATTTTTGTGAATAAGAGAATAAAACACGTCATCATATCCTAAAGGTGGAGTCCGATTAGGAAACCGTAAATACTGGAAATGGGAGTTTGGAAAGGGACGAGAAGAGCCAGGGACTCTGAAGCCTGATCTTCCTTGCGTCTCCATGTCCATCACACTTTCTAACTCCTACCTGTCAAAGAAAATGATGCTTCTAATTGGAAAGCAGTTTTTGAGCAGCAGTAAACGTTCTAGTGCACTTTAAACCTGTGCAGCCTCCTCCCTTTTGGGTCCAATCATGTTTTATTAGGTCGTTAGCTACAGAGAAAGAACTCACAGGCAGAGTGTTTAAGAAGCAGAAACCCAAGGGCCCAAACACAAAGAACATGGGCTTGCCTTTCAAAGGTGGATGGGATTTCAGCAGACAGAGAAAAGAGCAAAGAGAGAGACAATCAAGTCAAAGGGCAGGATGGAAACCTCCACATTTTGTAAAAGGAAGAGGTGATAGTCTAGTGAGACTGAGCACAGTGCACATGTGTAGAAGAGCACAGGAAATTAGAGTTGTCGGCCACATCTGGGGCCATATAGTACTTTCCAGAGGCCACTCAGATATCTCTTTTATTATTTCTGGCTCCTCAGCTTCCCTTCTTATAAGCAAAGTTAATGGACTATCAGATAAGTAGAGTGTTGCTGTCACTCCTGTTAGCTCTAAAGTAGCACACACCCTGGCTTCCTTTACAGTATTACCCGAATTCTTAATGGTAAAACATATTTCCTGCAGAAGAGCTTGAATTTTTCTTAATTAAAATATATATAAACATAACAAATATAATTGTCTCTATCTCTCCTTCCACTACCCACTTCTCCCAACACCAACAAACACACACATACAAAAATGAGCATATTCAGATTACTTTTAATGCAGCAAGACATGGCACCTTACCTAGAAAAATATTTTTAAATGAACACCATCGAACTTGCTCAAGAAACAAGAGTCAGTTACAATTGAACGTATGTATCTCGCTATCTAGCTGTTTCAACATGGTAGCCAATAGTCGTATAGGACGATTCAAATTTAAATAAAAAAATAGTTTCACAGGCACACAGACCACATTTCAAGAGCCTAATTGCAACACGTGGTTAGTGGCTACTGCACCAGACAGCACGGTACAGAACACTCTCATCACCAAAAACGTTCTGCGCTGGTTTACATACCAATGATTTAGAATGGTCTAGCAACTGTAAACCTCAGTAGAGTGGTTTTAAATCTTGTGCAACAAGCAATTAGGCTCCCCCAAGTTATGAGGGGTATAGGAGAAAAGATTTTTAATGGCAAATTAGGCTTTGGGGAAAAATTATAAAAGAACAGTAAGATTGACACTAAAAGTAACTAAACAAGGTCAAGACAAGCTTGATGCTGGTTTGATAATATTTCAGGGGTATTTTTAACCTCTCTATGGGTCTTCTCCCAGCTAGAGTCTTTTCAGATTTGGCTATTTTTCTGAGACCTCTTTCAGAATCCCTTTCTTATGTTTCTTAGTCACCGAAAAGGAATAAAAGCATCAGGATAGAGCTGTCCAATAATCACAAGATTTGAACGGAAAGTAAGACCCAACAACAAACAATCACTTCCTCTGTCCAATGTCTAAACAAAACAAAACCCAACACAACCAAAGCCCTCAAGCATCCATGTGTGGGGTGGCAGGGGGGAGGGTTGAGGTGCCCCACCCCCTGCAACCCAACTTTAGAGCAGGCCACATGTCAGTTTAACCCCGCGTACAAATTGGGCACTTCATCTCCACCCTTGAAATAGTCATTCCTCTATGGACAGGAGATTTACTTGGATTCTCTGTGAGATTTTGAACGTATATCAGAGATAGAAACTAAAAAACACTTGAGCAGACAATATTTGATTCTCCTCCTTATTTCCCCCCTAACTGCCAGGCCACTCACACTTCTCTACCCGGTGGAACTATGATCCGAACATTACAATGAGCCAAGGTTTTCCTTTCTAACGCATTTAGAGATTTGAAGTAAAAGACAAAATAAAACAACTTCCTAGAGGAATAATGTCTAAATACACAGCCGCAACCACTGCTTTCCTCAGAAGCCAGGTCTTTAGTTTTGCTTAACCTCAACTTTTTAATGTGACAGTGCAACCAAGAGATTGCAACATCGCCATGTACTTGATTAAAGATGCAGCCCCTTTATAGCATATTTCCAGTAAGATAAAATATTCAATAGCATGATTTCTAGACAATAAATTTTCCACAGTATGACTTATAGCTGGCTCATCAGCCACAAAAGCTGAATAATAATCAAAGTTAACCTCCATATTTCTAAAAGGAAGACACTGGTGTTTCCGATCTTAATTCTTGCCTGACATTGGTTAAAGAGGTGCTAATACCCCACATTTTACAGTGCCATTAATATTGCAAATAAATGCACAACACAATGAAAATATTTATGTGTGGTACTATCCAGAAAGATACAGTTAGGAAAAATATGGTAAAGTAGAAGTAACCTTGACAAATTAGGCTTCATTGAAATACTTCCTAGGCCTTGCCCAGAAACATAAATAATTCACGGAGTCAAGCACGAAATACAAATGAAGAGCATTTGTTATTATTCTGTCCCTCTTTTTTTTTCTTTTTTTTTTGGGGGGGGGGTGCATAGCATTACTCTTTCATAATGAAACTCATTGTGAAACACTCTCTATGCTCTTTTGTACCATGACCCGCAAGTCATGAAATGTCTAACTCATCTTTATGCAACTATGTCCAAGGATGGGGTGTTTGTGAGTTTGTGTGTGTGTCTTCAAGCAGTCCAGGGCATCATCAGATCGTATATGATAAATGAATGTTTGGAAAGTTAATGTCACCTGGGAACTCAATACAACTGGCCAATCCATTATTAAAACACGTAGCTATGTGACAAATGTCCTTTACCTGAGAGTAGAAATTATTCAATAAGTGAAAATTTAAATTCCATTTTCAGAGTTAAAGATATATAGTTTATTCTTTAAAAAAGTAAGTGAGAAAATGTATGGATAGAGCAGGAATCAATGAACTTGGACCTTGTCCTAAAGCCCTCTCATTAAAAACCAGAACACTTTATTCAGCTGAATCAACTTTCAAAAAGAAGGAAATGATTCGTCTGACCTGGCTGACATCTGAAAAGGCAGTTGATCTGTTCCGTTTTAAATAGTAACTGATGTTCCAATCTCTTTAATTTGTAACTATTAATATTAGTATAACTGAATTTTTCTTATCCTTTAATCTGAGATATATATGTGTATATATATATACCTTTGAATATTTTCAATGCAATGAGAAAAAAGCATATATTATCAAGAAGGGGGGGTGATAGGATGAAGGAGGGATAATATGTAAAAATAGAAGAGGACATGGAGACACAGTTGGAAAATCATGTGATATAGGAGCTCATCCACACAACCATCTACGAGGGAAACAAAAGAGAGATAATGATCCTTTTCAGACTCTGCATGAGATATTGGAATGGAGTAAACCTTACACCTGAGTATGAGCCCCAGCTTTGCCCATTATCAGCACAGCGTCCTTGTCAGGTTATGGAACCTCATAGAGAATCATTTCTGATAAAATAATCTTGTAAGGATGCCTTGAGGATTAAATGAAGCGACCTCTGTAAAGCGTCTGGCACATGGTAGAAATTTCATTAGTGTTTGTTTCCATCCCTACTTAATTGAAGGCACTTAACTTGTCCTATGATGCTGTGTGAGGATTTATCTTGGCTCTATTTCTAGGAATGGAATCCCTAAGTCGTAATGTGTGTGTGTTTGCGTGCCGTCCTTGCACAGGGGCCATGCTAATCTTCTCTGCATCGTTTCAATTTTAGGATACGTGCTGCCAAAGCGAGCATTGCACAAGTGCGTCCTCGGAGCTTAATCCGATTAAGCTCTGTCAGTTTACTCTCTGTGCTGGTTTGCGCCAGACTCCACACCCACAAGAGTGCACAAGCATCCCTGGTCCCCACATCCTGCTGAATGCTGTACTTGACTTACCTCCTTTAATCTGTATGACAACTTTAATTAAAAACAGAGTACTCTTCCGTCCAACTTGCAAATGAGAACACTAGGGCCTAGAGAACTAAAGAACCTGCCCAATTTCACAGCTGACAGTTGGTGAAGACGGTCAAACCCAGGGGGCTGCTTCCAAACTTTCTTTTCATGGTTATATGTGATGTGAAACCCTTGCCCTCCTTGGCCCTGCACAGGAAAGGCAGCCTGAACCAGGGTTCTGATTCACAGCCTCTACTCCAAATCCTTCTCCTTCACGCTTTCTTAACAGAAACGGGTATACTAGATGTGCAGGGAGCCACCCATGAGGATTGGAGAAGAAACTCCATTATTCTTGGCAAGGCAAAGATTTTAAACAAAGGCGATATATATTTAATTCCACTCAAGGACAGAAACACCCTGTGAGCACCCCATTTTGGCCAGATGCTTTCTAGATAGAACACTGCACAGAAATTCAGCTGAACAAGAGTTTTTGTCTTGAAGGAATTAAATCTATATTCCTAGAAATCAAGAAAGTCTGTGAACAAATATTTAGTCATTCCCTTTCACCCCCCCCCCCCGCCCCAAAATGCTCCCAACACGTTCTCTGATGTTTCTGCAGAAGGAATCTGGTTCTTAAAGTTATTAAATAGAGGAGAGTTGCCATTTGGAGAGATCCCAAGCAGTGGCAGGAGGGGTGGTAAGGAGAAAAGCCCCCGCCCCTTGCTAACCTACTATTTTCCCTATGCAGGTAATAAGAAAGTGTATTGTCTGTAGAGAACTTAAAAGCAGTAATAAAATCAATTTAAAGAAAGTCAGGCTTTTTTTTTATTATCATCATACACTGGCAATTCTAAACAATTAGTGATAGATTATTCAGTTTCCACCCATTGGGGCAAACCTACCTTTAAATCACTTGTTCTAAGAAATTGCTACATTTCAAAGGTGGAAGCTAGAATCTGACTTTGGAGAGCTGTGCCTCAGATCCTTGTTCAGCACTTTAATGTCGAGTTTTATTCATTAGTAACACAAGTATTGACCCATTGTTCTTGGGCAATCCCTCAGTTGAGGAAGAAATGTTAATGAATTCCATTCCATAACGTAAAAACTAACTTCACTGGGGGAGCTGTACAATTCTACAGAGATTGTTCTGTGAATTGGTTTTTGCTTCCTCTGTTTGGGATGGGATAGAGGAGAAAACACAGGAAGAAGGTTCGCCAGTACAGGATGGATAAGCTGCTGGCAGACCCAGGGAGAATGCTGGTAAGGGGCATAGAAAACAGACTCCAAGAATTGGGGTGTCAGATATCTGCCTTTGAAGTTTCCTACTCCATACTGTAGGAAAATTTTGTCAAAACATTGCAGTCTAATAATGTTTGCACTTTGAGGAATTACAGGAGGGATCCACGTCCACACAGAGGATGAGAGGAATAGACAAATAACTTTAGAAGCATGGGGTAGCAATTATGAGATGATAAAAGGATACCAGCCAAGAAATTAGGAGAAATTTGGAGTGAGGTGTGTCTAGGAACAAGCAGAATAAATGTGGGAAATGTATGAGCCTGAGAACCACAACTATATGCCTAGAGGGACTGTAGCAAAAAAACGAACTACGAAGGATTGAGTGGATCCTTGAAGAGTTCATGTCTCTCTAAAAGTCTGGCCAATACTTACCACCAGACAGTTGTTTTCCTGTGTCTAAAAGTGTCTAGAACTATGCTGAGAATTCCAAAATTTGAGTCAAAATAGGAAAACACTCATTTCTTAAAAGCTGCAAAATAATGGAAGAATAATATCCTCCCTTACTGCAACCGCTGATACTCATGCGTAAACTCATGAAGTTTACGTAAGTTCCCAAGGCTCACATGAGGGGGGATTTGAAATACACAGGGAGAGGTAATGGACTGTCATTGCACGCTAAAGAAAAAGATGACCCGTTAAAAGCAGGGCTTGAATATATTTATTTTATAACTAGGAAGCAAGACAGACCATGCTAAGTACTATAAGGACATTGTATCATATTATAAAAGATTCCATGGACAAAGGGATCTTGAACTGGTCCTTCATAATAGGTGAGTTATCAACAGGGAGAGCTGATGGGGAGAAGCAGAAAAGGAAGGAAAAAGATGGAGTTAGAGATCTTTAAAAAATCTAATGTGTTCGGAGAATTACGGTCACACAGATCCATTGGATTGGAAAGTATAGGAAAGAGGGGGGCATAAGGCCTGACAGGCAAGTGCAGTCACCCCATAGGCCTCGGAGGACAATTTGAGTGATTTGCGCCATGCACGTGGAACCCTTAAAGAATTATAAAGGTTAGTTACCATAAATGTATTCATTCGTTGTGCATTTAGATTTTCCAAGGACATTTTCAATAATGGCAAATCCATAGAATTATTTCCCAAAGCATGCCATAGTACTGGCACTTCCTGTCAGACTTTAAGCAACAAAAGAATATCGTGATTAACTAAAATAACCTTACCTTCTGCATGAGTGATGATCATGGTTCCAGCAAATACACATGATAATGTGAAAATATTTTTACTAAGCAAAGGAGAAAAACCTGCACGTAAATCTAAGGGGGAGAAAAAGCGGTGCCCTATGGCTACGGGGCATGTTTTGTCACAAACACAAAGAGTTTATGGACCCCAAATGCCTCACATTGTTTTCCAGAGTCCCCAACGTCCAATGTTTTTCCTGCAGTGCAACATATGTAAGCTGCTTAAATCAGCTTCTGACATCGCTTCAACTTCAAACTGTAGGCTATGTGAGGCTTAGCAGATGGCAAAACCCATCCAGCTCTCTAAGTGTGCGTTCAGCATAAGGTGCTCGTCTGTTCTCTTGGACCCAGCTAGGCTGCAATCTTCCCTTGGAGAAAAAAATACACGGCGTTCAGTTTCATGGTGAAGAGTCGGAACTCTAGCCACGTGAGCGATGTCGTGCTTTTTTTCTTTCACAAAGGTTAAGAGCACAGTCACAGTGGCTTACCTGCCTCTTATCCAGGCTTAGGAAAACTGAAAGTGGATCAATCAATTGCCTCGCAACGGAGGTTAAATTTAAGTCTGGAAAATTCAAGATTCTTTAATCCTTCCAGAAATCTAAAATTTCCTTCCTTAAAACTCAAGTCTTTGTTTTTAGATTCCTCTGTATGAAGTCCAGACTCAGAAAATTAAAAAAAAAAAAAAATCAACAGCAAAGACAGTCTCAATAATAAGAAGAAGGTACTGGTAGCATCCAGGATGGAAATGAAAACAAACAAACAAACAAAACAAAGCATGAAAGAGCCAAGCAACCCCATTTAATGCGGGACAATTATAAATTCCCCAATCTGACATTCGGGGCTTCCCACAGTCTGGCCCCATCTCATCTTTCCAGACGTCTTTCTGCGGGTCTGCTACAACCATTCAAACTGGACTGGTCCCTATTTTCTCACATTTTGTGGGCTCACCTTGGTCCCTCTGCATAAGCCGGTCCCTTTTCCAGAAAGGACTTTTCTCCCCACCCACCCCAAACTATCTTTGTGATTCTGGCAAGGTTAGAAAACCGAATCCACGATTGAGGTGGGCTGGTGAAAGGAGGAAGGGAGTGGTAAGGAGGGACATGGGGATTGAAGCCGAAGGCTAAAGGCCAGTGTTTTACTAGGGAATTTGAACTTCATCCCCCTAAGCCCTTGTTTTATAAACTGTCAATAGACCCTTTGCAACTTGACCATCTGGGAGTCTCTCTAAAAAGACACATTCTCAGATCCAGACATCCTAAGTAGTTTCTCTGGTGTCTTATTTCAATAAGCCAATTAGTCTTAGGTGATGAATTAGGCTTAGGTAATTCCTTTATTCATGAGAGTCTGAATGCTGTCGACATCTAATAACTACAAGTTTAAGGAAGCAAACAGACCTGTCTACCAGGAGAGAGCCTCCGGACCGCAGAATGAGGCTGGGGAGTGTCGGAAGGGACGAGAGGCAGAGGGACCAGTTAGGAAACAACTGAAGCCTTCCTCCTTCCTGGCTTTTGCGGCATGACCGCCTCTTGATTATCTTGCTACCTCTGCATCCGTCCTTCTGAATCCTTCATGCTTGGCCTCTTATTCTAGTGTCCCCCTCAATACTAATGTTCCCAGGCTCTGTATGAAGCCCACTTCTCACACAGTCTCCTTATACCTCATCCACTTCCTTAGCTTCGAGTACCACGTTTACACTGATGCTCCACACATTTATATGTCAGGACAGCAGATGACTATTTCCAACTACCTAATTCTACCCAAGATTTCGTGGGCATGTCCAAAACTGACACTCTTCCCTCTATATCTACTTCTCCTTTGTTAGCACTGATCTTACATAAGAAGGATAGAAAAGTTCACTCAGGACCCCAATCCAGACACCTGAGCATCTCACTTAGAACCTGCTCCATCCCTCATGCAACTCTCACACTGTCTGCTTTTTGCCCTATTTCTTATGAACGATTATCTCTTCAATCCATACCTTCCTCTACATCTCCACACCCATACCTTTGGTTCAGACCTCAAATCGTGGAAAGAATCCTAGAACTCAACACTTTCTCAACCAAAAAAAAAAAAAAAAAAAAATCCAAATATCACAAGTATCATAGAGAAGGGAAAATACCCCGAACCAAAGGTAATTATGAACATGAAATGTATCTATTGAAGAAGAAAACCTATAAGGCTTTTTAACCAGCAGAATGTACTTGCCCAATGTAAATACCTTCCTATTACAGAATTCTAACTGTACCTCGCTAACACCATAGCATTGGTGGAATGGCTTCAACTAGTCGCTATGAGGCTACGCTGTGATCTCCCAACTTGGTACCAGGCTGATGGCACAGGGGCAGAGAAACAGAGGACCCGGACTAATCCCTTCAGGCCAGCTTCTTCTCTCACCATTACACACCAAACCAGTGGCTTGCAGAGAAAGGGGGGAGAAGTATGTGTGTGTGTGTGTGTGTGTGTGTGTGTGTTTGTGTGCACGCAACAATCGCAGCCACTTCCACCTGCCTGTTAATTGAGACTGAGGTGAGTCATGATGGTAGATTTTAATGTGATTCAGGGTTCAACGAACTCAACTGAAAATGTTCCAGAGTTGCTAGATTAACTAAGGGCTCCCAGAAGAATGCAAATTTCCCTCGTTTGCATCTTCAGTAACTGCTAGGGAGCACTGGGCAGGCGCAAGCTCGCATCCATACAATCGGGCCCTCAGGGGCAGAGGGATCTTGAAGATAGCCTGCATCCTTAACCCTGCAAAGGAGGTGAAGGACATTCTAATGCCCTTGGGCCCATGGAGAATCTCAGCCTCCTTGTGGCCCTGAATGTGACCATGACCTTGACTACAACCACACTTGCCACCACTGCCCCCATAACAATTGCTCCTTTCTTTAGTTGTAGCTATCCTAGCACTTTGTACAAGTTATACCATTTAGTTTTCCCCCAGAACCATATAAAGTAGATAGTACTATTCCCAACTCAAAGGCAAGGGAATAGGTTCAGAGAAGTTAGGAGATTTCCTAAAAGCTGTACAGCTGGTGAGTGTTAGATCTGAATTATGTGAATTCAAAGTCATCTCTATTAGCTATGCTACCTTTGCTGCTCTATGTCCTGTTAATTGTTTTCTTCTGATAACCTTGTGATAAAAATGCTAACAAGTATCAACAGTGCTTGTCACATATTTCAAATAGTCCCAGGAGGAACAGGTGGGGAGAGGGTAGATATGTCATCAAAGGCAATATTCCTTGAAATTAATTTCCTGTATGATTCACAGAAGGGTACACTGACATAAGGGTTATGCCTTTAATGGTTTTGCATCAGATAATTATCAGTAATTAAAAACCCAGTAGGAATTAGTTTATTAGATCACTTTCTAAAGTGGCAGTAAGCTGAGTTCTAAGATGGAATTTAAGTTGTAAATTGTCACCATTTGGAGACTTAGACCTTTTTAGTCCAAGTATGGAAGGAAGGTAGAAATTAAGAATTCTGGCAAAGTCCAGCTTCTAAAGGTATTTTCTTCCCCCTTAATATATCGTCCTTAAGCCATAGCTTTGAATTCAACTTGTTTCAGTTGCTTAGGTTTTAATACATAAAACATAGTTTAAACTTGGTCAATATTTTTATTTGGATTGTTTATTCTTCCTTAAAAACAAAGCCAGGAAAAAAGAGAAAGAAAAGGCTTGATGGCATTTACTTCTCACACGCTCCACACATGCTGTTAGAAGATTTGCACTGCAAGTATGAATCTGCTAAAGATTCATAAAATACGCCATTTGTAGTTTTTAGCATTCCTTTAGGCATAGATCCATAAAAGAGTGTGTACTCAGTCTCCTCTGTAAACAAAATATGCACACATTTCTCTTCTTTCAGATTTCCCAAATAAGTCCTTTGTCTTCTCTCTGTTCTTTCTTTTCTCTGTTTTCCTGCATGCAAGACTTAACTTCCTGGTAATTAGAAAACAAGTTAGGGGATGGTGTCAGTGAGAATGGTGGAATAAGGGCCTTCAAAAATCTGATCTCTTATGAAAAGCAACTAAAACACTAGCAAAAAAAAAAAAAAGGTCAAAATCATCTTCTACCTGAACTTTCTATTCTAATTATACTTTTATTGACAATCTTACATGATTTAACTGTCCTTATTTTGTGCTCAACTAGTACCCTATAAATGCTTTTGTCATGGCTACTATCAAACTATATTGTAAAAATGTATTCACTTAACTATGCTATTTAGTTTAATTAGTTTTCTTAAGCTAAAGATTCCATGATTATTTGGCCAACTATGCTCATAAAATGTATAGAACTTTGTTTCACAGTTATGTTTGTTAAATGGATGCTTTTGTATGAAAAAAAAAGCCAGAGAAAATAAAAATTTTTTAAAACTAACTTCTCTGAACTCTGGAAATTAACCAAAGCCTTGTAACAATATAGAAACCTTTACTCAAGAAAACTGCTGGGCAGCCCGGGTGGCTCAGTGGTTTAGCGCCGCCTTCAGCCCAGGGCCTAATCCTGGAGACCTGGGGATTGAATCCCGTGTCAGGCTCCCTGCATGGAGCCTGCTTCTCCCTCTGCCTGTGTTCTGCTGCTGCTCTCTCTCTCTCTCTCTCTCTCTATCTCTCTCTTTCTCTCACGAATAAATAAATAAAATCTTAAAAAAAAAATGCTGATTCTTGGTAGGAACAGAGAGCTTTGTGACATTTTCACTTGATTTATTCCTGTCACCTTCTCCTTAGTTCTGTGGTAATCTCAAAACTCAACAGCCCACGATTATAGTATAAACCAGCAGCCTAGCAGCCACAGGAAGAGTCAGAATGGAGCTGGAGCTCTTTCAAAGTTTCATCTCAGAAAATTGCAATTATTTAATTTGTCTGGTAGTTCCTGGGAACCCTGTTCACAAGGTGTGTCTTCATTTAAAAGTCACCTAGTGAAAACAGCCTTTATCCTGCCCATGTTTGTCAAAAAACAATCAGTGGCAATATTTTAACATCACAGTTGTTGAGGTGTTGATAACAGTTGAAGCAAACAGCAAGCTAATTAAAGAAAACTCAAAAAAAAAAAAAAAAAAGGTGAGGAAGAATGTGGCAAGAATGTGGAGAAATTGGAAACATAATACATTGCTAGTAGGAGGACCAGCCAGGTAATTCCTCAAAATGCTTAAATAGAGTTACCATATGACCAGAAAATCTAGTCTTAAGAACTGAAAACATATGACCACATAAAAATTTGTACATACATGTTCATAGCAACATTATTCATAAGTCAAAAAGTAGAAACAACCCAGATGCCCATCAGTCAATGAGCAGATAAACATAATGCAGTATATCTATATATATTAAAATATTATCCAGACCCAAAAGGAAATGAAATGCTGATATTTCATTCGAATGTTATCCAGACTTAAAAGGAAATATATGCTACAATACAGATAAGCCTTAAAAATGTAATAAAGTGATAGGAGCCAGACCTAAAATGCCACTTATTTTATGATTCCACTTATAAGAAATGCTCAGAATAGGCAAAGACATCAAGACAAAAAAGTGGATTAAAGGTAGTCAGAAGCTGACAGTCACGGGGAGTTGAGAACAATTACTAATGGATTTGGAAATTTATTTTGGGATGATGAAAATGTTCTGGAATTAAATAATAAAGATGATTGCAGTTCAAATATAATAAAATATTTCAATATTCAATATTTAAAATATAATAAAAGCATTTCAAATGTAATAAAAACCACTAAATGATATGCTATAAAAGAGTGAATTTTATGATATGTGAATTATCTCCCCCAAATAAATAAATAGATAAATAAAAGTTAGAATCTGTGATTAAATTCTATCTTCTGAAGAAACAAGAAAAAAATGACAACATGACATGTGAGAACAGGCACTGGATGGGGAGTTAGTAGTCTTGAATTCTATTATGGACAAGGTCCATAGAAAGTGGGAGTAAGAAGTGCAACCAATACATAAATTCAGGATATTCTACAGAATAGACTCACGATTTAAAATAAATTCGCTGCCACCAAAAGAAGATGACCTGGAATATCTCTCATCCTAACTTGACTTCTAGATAAAGAAAAGTCTCCCCTGAAATGCATAACCACAATTCTTTTTTTCCCATTAGATTAAGATATGGATTTATACCATCTGAATGGTTCTGAGAACCTCAAATAAAGAAATCAACTTAGAGTAGGGTTGAGCTGTTAATACTTCTAGATGCCTGGTAGGAAAAAATGCAAAGTTCCTCTAAAAGGATGAATCCTCAAACCAAGTCTTAGAATATTTTCATAGATAAAGCCACCAAAGAAACATGATATCATGATACACAAAAAAATACATAAGGTAAAATTCACCACCAAAAATCAGTGGGACAATAGAATTATCAGATATTGAATATTGAATAAGAACAATTAAAAAATAAATAATGAGATTAGAAACATAAGAATGCTAGAAAGAACTATCCAGACATACAAAGAAAAAAAGAAATAGATTCCTATAATGCAAAATGAAATCATTGCAATTAAAATCTGAATTAAAATATCTAACTTGAATAAAAAAAGAAGTCTAGCAAAGTGTAAAATGTTCAATTTTATGAAATTTCCATATGTGCTCAGAAACAATACAATCTCCAGTTGTTAGAAGCAAGGTTCAAAATTCTTTAGGTGAACTTTTATGTTAAAACCTATACAAACATGCTATAATGTGTCTGCTTCATTCATCATTTACTGAGAAAAGTATGTTATTATGGAAGTAAGAAAATTTCATTTCTTTAGACTCATTTAGAAAATAAATTATAGAAGCATACATATTATATAATTTATGATAATAACCAAAATACAAATGTAGCCAAGAATAAATCCAATAAAACATCTCTAAAACCCTTTTTAAAATAGAAAATCTAATTGAAATACATTATCAATTATCTAAAATAGTGACATATATAGTATTCATGGATATTATTAAATCATTAAAAAGAATATTATCAATTCAATACAATAAAGTTTTCCATAGAACATCATAAGCTGATTAAACAATGCACAGGGACAACTAATGACCAGCACTAGCCAAGACTCATAAAAAAACAAGTTGTAAGGGGTGCCTGCGTGGCTCAGTCAAACATCTGACTTTGGCTCAGGTCATGATCCCGGGGTCCTGGGACCAAGTCTTGTGGTGGGCTCCCTGCTCTGTGGGGAGATTGCTTCTCCCTCTCCTTCTGTCTCCCCACCACCACCCAGCTCATGCTCTCTTGTGCTCTCCGATCCCTACCTCACACTGTACATGAACTTCAAATCCAGGTATATTGAAGGTGCAAACATAATAGAAGCAAAACCTTAAGACTCTTAGAACAAAATATGGGAACCTGAGGTGAAAAAAATATTTGGCAAACAAAATGTAAAAACAATCCCATAAAAGAAGCTACTGATAAACTTACATTCATTACACAAAAACTTCTACTCAACAAAAGAAACAAAACCAAAAAACAAAAGACAAAGCTCAGACTGGAAGAAGATACACTGCAAGTGTAAATTACACGTAGACTTGTGAAGATTTAGCACCTTAGAAAACAAAGGTTGGAGTTGATATCATTGTCATCAACTTTTATTTATGTTCTTTTCCCCACTTAAGCTTTTTTTTTTTTTTTTTTTTTTTTACTGTTTGTCTTAGTTCAGGCTATTACAACAAATTACCATAAACTGAGTGGCTTATAAAGAACAGAAATTTATGTCTCACGGTTTTGGAGGCTGAGAAGTCCAAAACCAAGTCTTCAGCATATTTGGGGTCTGGTGAGAGCTCACTTCCTGGCTCACGGTCTGGCCTCCTTGGGGCAAGGAAGCTCCCTAAGACCTTTTTTATGACAGCATGAACCCCATTATAGGGGCTTTCCCCTCATGACCTAATCATGAGGATCAGTCCTGTCAAAGGACCACCTCCTGATACCATCACACTGGGAATTATTTTTCAACAATGAATTTGGGGGGACACAAACATTCAACCTATGGCACCGCTTTGTTTTCATCTTTAGTAGTCTTAGATCACAAAGATATGTATATTGGGCATTCAAAAACAATACCTAAATCAGTATATGTTTTTCCTTATATTTCAATTACACTTTTAAGAAGAAAGTACTGCTGCTTTTAGTAAACATTAAACCCATAGAATCATTTTTAGGGAGTTGAAATATTTAATCCTCATCTCAAAATACAACACTATCTGAGATACAGAGGTTAGGTATTATAAACTTGAAACTTGCTTCCAAATTTTAAATTGTATTTCCTGATTATAGAAAACCATTGCATAAAGACATGGAATTTTAAATTTTAATACAAATTTTATATCCATTAATTAACAAATATTAGTCACGTGGAGTCACATTCAAGTTGGGACAATATTGCTCTGTTATTTCATTTCCATATGTATTTAAATGTTCCCTGAAAAACATAGCACCTGCAGACCCAATACATCGGTTACATTCTAAATTTATTGGCAAAGAGAAGGTGGATATTCAATATGTACCATAAATATCCAATCACTAATGTAAACACTCTTGGCAAACAACTGTTCCAACAGTGCCCGCTGAGTCCTGCTGGCATAGCAGAGGGTGCTGCAGAATGAACACTGGGCCAGTTCCAAAACGCTGCAGTAACATTCTACATAAACATGTCCAGATTTCTGAAATGCATTTCATATAGCATCCTCGCACTCATAAAAAAAAGATGCCATGTTTATCTCTGCAGAGAACAAACTGAAGGAAATCATAGTTGTCTGATGACTCAGCCTACAAATGAACCAGAAAGACAGTGTAACTTGTACTAGTCTTGCCATCTGGGTGATTTTAGGCTAACCACCAACTGTACTGAACCTCAAGAAACACAAAGTTTAGTATTCCATAAGGTATATTCTTAGTCAGTTATAAGATTTTTCCACAGTCTAGGAAAAGAAATGCTTAAAAATGTATTTTCTTACTTATTTTGATCGGTGAAGAAAAGGACAGTATGTGTGTTGTTATACCTATGTAGACCTTAATATTTTTTAAAGATTTTATCTATCTATCGTCTATGTATCTATCTATCTATCTATCTATCTATCTATCATCTATCTATCTATCATCCATTTAGAATGTGTGAGCAGGGGGAGAGGCGGAGGGAGAGGGAGGGAGAGAAGGAGAGAATCTCAAGCAGACTCTGCAGAGCCTGATGCACAATGTGAGATTGTGCTCAATCTCACAACCCCAAATCCATGACCTGAGCCAAAATCAAGAGTCAGATACTTAACTGACTGAGCCCCCCAGGCACCTTCAGACCTATATTTTTGACCAAAAGAATACAAAAAGCAGCTAATAGGCATATTTACAGCTGAGAATGGGTAATGAAGCTATTTCTGGGAGAGTAATTTAGCAGTTAAAAAAAAAAAAGATAATGATGTTAAGGGGCACCTGGGTGGCTCAGTGGTTGAGCATCTGCCTTCAGCTCAGGGCATTGATCCCTGGGAACAAGTGCCATATCGGGCTCCCGCAGGGAGCCTGCTTCTCCCTCTGTCTGTGTCTCTGCCTCTCTCTGTGTATCTCTCTTAAATAAGTACATAAAATCTTAAAAAAAACAAAGATAATGTTAGGAAAATGATAGGGCACCTGGGTGCCTCAACTGGTTAAGCACCTGGTTCTTGATGTAGCTCAGGTCATGATCTCAGGGTTGTGAGATCAAGCTCCAGGTCACACTCCCACACTGGGCATGGAGTCTACTTACAATTCTCTCTCTTCCTCTCCTTCTCCCCCACCTTTAAAAAAAAAAAAGAGGGAGATAATGGTAAGTAGAATAATATTAATGTCAATAAAATCACAATACTTCATAAAAATCACTGTTCTATAGCAGACATCAGCAAACTTTTCCTGCAAAGGTGGAGATAATAAATATGTTGATGGGCAGCCCGGATGGCTCAGTGGTTTAGCGCCGCCTTCAGCCCAGGGCATGATCCTGGAGACCCAGGATCGAGTCCCACGTTGGGCTCCCTGCATGGAGCCTGCTTCTCCCTCTGCCTGTGTCTCTGCACCTCTCTCTCTCTCTCTCTCTCTCTCTCTCTCTGTTTCTCTCATGAATAAATATATAAAATCTTAAAAATAAATAAATAAGTAAATAAGTTGATGTTGTGCACTGTATCGTCTGTTTGCCACTGCTCAACTTTGCCATTGCAGCATAAGTCATAGACAATACATAAGTGAATGAATGTAGCTAAGTTCCAATAAAACTTTATTTATAAAAACAAGCATTGGGCCTGATTCACCCATTGAGAGTCGACTGGCAATTCCCCTCTATCCTATTCAGTGGTTTACAAAACAGTGACTGTAATCTCACTGTTTGCAATGATGTAGATGGAGCTAGAAAATATAATGCTGAGTGAAATTAAGCCAGTCAGAGAAAGACAAATATGATTTCACCCATAGGTGGAATTTAAGAAAGAAAACAAATGAACAAACAGGGGAAAAAAAACATAGAGAGAGAAATCAAGAAACAGACTCTTAATTATAGAGAGCAAACCAATGGTCACCAGAGCAGAGATGGGTGGGGAATGGATGAAATAGGTGATGGGGATTTAGGAGTGTGACAATGCACACTCAGCGATGTATGGAAGTGTTGAATTACTGTATTATACACCTGAAACTAATATTACACTGTATGTTAACCACACTGGAATTAAAACAAAAAAAATAAAATAAAAAATATTTATAACATTGACTACTTTTTAACTCTTCGATAGTTTAAATAGTATTGGTTTATCAATCAGTTCATCACAGATAGAAATTTTTCTGGAATATATTAAATTGGTGCCATTATGTGTATGACAAATTCTTTAGCAGTGTCTTTGTTTCTTCTACAGATATTGTTCTGTTTAGAATCAGTAACACTATGAGAACAAATATTGACAAAATATACATTCCTGGAACATTCATCATCTACATTTCCTCATGAATTTTCATTGAATTGAATAAATTTGTCTCTATTTTTCATGTAAAAAACCAAATTGGTGATTGTATAGAAGACACTACTCATTTTTCAAAAGGATTATGCAGTTTTAAACAATTCTTATTGTACTCATCAGATATTTAAGCTAAAATAATCTTGTCTTTTAGAGAATTGTTTTTTTACTAACCTAGACATGAGAAGAAAAAAAGTCAGTTATTTTTGTTATTTATCATACTGTTGTATACCATACTAGATCTTTCTGTACTTTTAAAGGCAGGTTAATGGTCAAAATCAGCATCTCCAAAGCATTATGATAAAGCTGGTCAGAAGGTGAAATGAGAATGAAATTCACAAAATGAATATCCAGAGCCATATCATTTATGAAATGAGGAATATTGATTATTAGGACAACTCAGCAAGCTCTACTGATCAAATTTCCTATGCTGGGATGTGTTTGTTTCCCCAAAGAGAAGCCAACGTTTCCTGTATTTCCTTTGTGAAATCTCAAAGACAAATATATTTTGTTCTGTATTCAGAGAGGTAGTGTACTCTTAAATGAACAGCTGCTGATCACTTGAGGAGCTTTTGAGCTGAAAATCAAGGTAGATAAATATTTCGGCTCAATCAAAACACAAAAGAAAATTATCTCTTCATTGTGGATTCTCCGCAACACTTCTCAAAAACTGAAAAATCCTCAGTGAAACTGAACAATAAACATAATAAACCAGATGCTTTCTGTCATTTTCCTGCTTTATGACTCACATATCCTGAAAGCATAATTTATGTCTATATATTAAATAAATTGCGTTGCCAGCAGCCAAGGTTTTATTTGCTATCGAAAGAGCTGTGGACCAAGAGTTGGATTCTAGTTCCTGTTCTGCTAACTGCCAGCTGTGTGTCCTTGGGTGATCTGATGGGGAGCAAAAATTATTCCAGGGAATTGGAAGTAGGGTGAAGACATGGAGACCGTATGGGCTCCTATGAACATAGCTTCACCTGAAATGTGAGAAATATCTGTATTTGTCAATGAACCTCCAGCGATCCATGAAAATAAACTGGTGTGCCTTGTCAGACTCTGAGGAACACAGATGCCCCCTTGGAGAAGAAATGTTCCAACCTGCTTCTGGAAACGAGAAGTTGGCCAGGTCAGGAGAAATTTTTAAGGCTAATGAGAACGGGCATGTCCCTGTATGAGGGGCTACGAAGCTCTCAGGCAACTTCTGTAAAATCAACAGGCAACTAGGCCTCCAGAAGAGTTTCCTGGCCTTGGAGTCTGAGAGTGTAACTCACAGTTTCGTGAGCAATGCTGCAAACAAAAGGAAAACAAAGCAAAAAGTCCAGGCCAGACCAGAATTGGGCTTTAAGACGTTTCCAGCAGAGGGCAGCAGAGGCAGGAGCAAAGAAGGCAAATCCGTGACCAGGAGAAACCAAAGGCAATGAAGGCAGTTCCTAGATAACAATCTACAGAAGGCAAAGCTCCAGATGGTTCCCATATGAAAAAATGCTAGAGGGGGCCACGACTCGTGGGTGGTGTTATCTTGTGGAATATGGAAGAACAGAGGACGATGCTGTGATGTCTGGCCCTGAAGCAGGTTGTAACCATCACTGTTGATTCCATCCTCTCGGTTACTTTACGTTGTAAGTGGCGTGCTCATCTCACATACACAACCATACAATAATAAGTACATGCAGACTGGACATATGGATACAAAAGACTTCAACAATCCAGCATCTCTCTGTTTAAGCCACAGTCCCGAGAACGACATTCTCCTTTCTTCTCCAAAGAGTCAGTGGTGACAGGTAGAGAAGCATCATTTGAGGAAAGACTCTGTCAGCAGTTGAGCAAGTGGACAAAGCCATCTAGGGAGCACTCAGCCCAGAAGATATTCATGTTCCTTCCTAAAGCCACGGCCAACTCTACGCTTCCCCACGTAGTCTGCGAACAGCTCCCAGAACCCCCATCTTGATGTTGCTGTCCAGCAACACCAGAATCCTGCTTCACTCAAATTTTTCCATACCAAAAGGAGTTCAAATTGTAAATGGTGTAATGAAAACATCAAATTCTTTAAGGACCAAGCCAAGCATTTTTGGATAAGGAAAGAAATCAAGGCGCCCAGCTGCCTCAGTCAGTAGAGCAAGTGACTCTTGATCTCAGGGTTGTAAGTCCAAGTCCCATGATGGAAAAAATGGAAAGAAAGATCTAGTATGGTATAGAGATTCCTTAAAAAAATAAATGCTAAAAAATAAATAAATGAACAAATAAAGTTTACAGAAAGAAGAAAAGAAATCCCAGCAATTGACCCAGAGTGAGTAAAACCAAGAAGCTTTCAGTCTGTTCCAGATCTCAAAACGGTTACAACGAGGAGACAGGACAATGTAGAACCCAGAAGGCACTCAAAGGAAAGGATCTACAGTACTGCCCTGATCATTTGTGGCTGATACCTTCACTCTACTCCTGAGGCAATAGGGATTTTGAATTAAGAGAACTGTACTATACATAATGCTGTGTCCCCAGATCAGTTCAACAAACCCATAGACATGAGCAAAACCTATGCTCAGATGCCATTGTCTTTCCTAAACGTTTGCTCCGAATATTTTTGCATTAGTTTCAACCATCCCACAATAGGGCTGTGAAACAGCTGCTCCTTAGGGCTGTAGTGCATGCAACAAAAACAAAACAAAAAAAAAAAAACGAGTAAATAAGTCTCTTTCATCAGTTATGTATTAAGTGTTTATACTATAATTCTAGGACATATATCTTTAGTGATTCAACAAATTATTTCACTTATTGAGTGACTTTCTTTGCCAGAGACTGTGCTAGGTGCTGGCAATTTAGTCTCAATCCATGACTCGGTATGCTACTAGCAATTAGAAGCTCTGTATCTGAGAGAGAAATGGAACAATTTAGTTATGTAGCAAGGACAACATAGTTTATACGAAGAGTAAGGTACACATAATTTGCATTCAGTGTGGGTTCTTTTGAAGTCAACCAGTTCCATCTAGGCATAGCTGTCTACAGAATCCTCTGTGAAATGGACCCTACCTATTAAAGATTTCGATGCTCAGAATAGTCAAAATGAATGTCCCTCTTACCCTTGACCCCTTACAGAACTTGGTATTACCAACACTTCTCTATGATCAAGTAGACAATATTTTAAATCCTACTACAAGGATGGTAGTTAGTCTTCCAAGACAAGGTGGTGGAGAACATGTCCATCAGACAAGGTTCTTCAAACAGCACCCACATCAGCAGGTCTTAGCAGGACCCAAATAGCTGGTGCTATTGGGTGCAGTACAAATGTCCTCTGTCTCTGAATGAAGGAAAAAAATCCATAGGTTCAAACACCTATAATGTAAGGAGCAAGAGAGAATTCTATATTGACAGATAAAAATCGCAGCTTGTATATTCACCCAGAAGAGAAGCCATCTTAGCACTTCAAAGAGATAAGCTACAAGGGTGCCTTCATGCAGACCAATATTTTCCTCAAATTGGATTTCTCTAATCCCTGAACTGTGACCAGAAAAGACTTCAGCCTGGAAAATTGATTTTTCAGCTACACTTCCTGAGGACTCACCAGAGCCACAAAGTAAAAGAAACAATAATTCTTCTTTGTCCACTGCATTGATGAAATGAAATCACATGGTGTTTTTATACCCACCAGTATAACTGAGAAATGGTCTTGCAATTGGTTACCTCTTCATAGTTAAAATATTACATTCACTATGGGAGGAAGGTTGTTTATGTGCCATGTAGGGGGATACCATATATAAGTATTTTGTTCATTTGATTTCTCTTAGTTTTGTTCAATAAATATTGAACTGCCTGGCCAGAGCTTCTTCAAATGCTTCTAAGAACGATGACTGCAAGTACAGTGTGGCCTCAACCCGATGCTTTAGTAGGAACACAAAGACTAATAATAAAATACAGTCCGGCCCCCAAGGAGTTATAATCCAGAGGCTGTTGCATTGTACAATGATGATGTAAAGAATCAAAATAAAGAATTGTTTTGGTAAAAGTCTGCTGTGCTTTTTTATCTTAATAGTTCTGAGTTTACATTGCTGCATGTCACCATGTGTGGGCTGATACACTAGACATATTTCACAGCCTATCAAAAAAGGACAATGTTGTTAAAGGGCCAAGTGTTCCCCTGGATGCATATCCAACCAGCAGCAGGAAAGCAACCCCTTAAGCATCTTAAAAGGAATAACAACTCCACCAAGAAAAACAGATTCTGAATTATCTTCTCTTAGCACTTCCAGAAGCCAAAGGAGAAGAGTTTTATTTTTTCTCATATTCTCCAGTCTTCTTTGGAGTCCTTCCTAGTTCTTGCTGGGTTTTCACCCATAAATAATTCAACAGGTAAACTGCAATAATGATATGTGTACATGTCATCTGGAGTCATTAATTAAGATTCATTTACATTTTAAAATGTCTCTTACCTATTTTTTATTGACAGAAACTTTTTATTAGTTATTTTTAACTTCCAGCATTAGATTTTCCTTCTTGTCATAAAATTATTAACTCAGCAGCTCAGCCATAGTTTAGCACTATTATTAATTTTCAAACCATGGTGAGTTTTAAAAGATTATTTTCTCTGTCACTTTCCATCTTGAGGTAGTTCTATGTAGCACCAAATACTAGGTAATAACAGGCTTTCTCTCAAAAGTCTGCAAGTTTCTTAGGGACAGGATTTATTCAGAATGGATCTATTTTTAAAGTAGTAAAGCACCTGGTAGCAACTAGTTTTTCTTCCATAAATAATGATGTTATATTTATTGTTTCTTCAGCATCTCATCAAGTCTGTGTAGATTGGTCTCAGACGTTTATAGATCATTGCTGTACTCTACTTTTCAACATCTACTGAATCCTTCTTTAATATCTGGTTATTCTTTAGTGGGCTCCTCAAATGTTATATGAGAAACAAGGAGATTTGAGTTTCGGGCAGCAGTGGTCTTGACTTTTTAATGACATTTCACTTATATGGACTTCAATATCCTCCTATGCAAAATAAAGGTGATAGGCTAGGTGGTATATGTGCAAAGTTCCTCCTAGCATTCAAAATCTACATTTTAAAAAATATTTTATTCATTTATTTGCTAGAGAGAGGGAGAACACAAGGAGGGGGAGTGGCAGGCAGAAGGGTAACGAAAATCAGACTTCCCGCTAAGCAATGTGCCTGACTTCCTTTCCGGGCTTGATCCCAGGATCCTGGGATCATGACCAGGGCTGAAGGTAGACACTTAACTGACTAAGCCATCCAGGGGCCCCAAAAACCTACATTTTTATAATGGAATTTCCTAAAACTAGCTTCAGAATATATGCCTATCTTGCCAAGATGTGTTCAAAGTTAAAATCATATGAAAAATCAACATAGCATTTAATTATCCATTTAATACAGCATTTAAGTACAGATATCTCCTTAGAAAATGTGTGTAAATATTTTCTTTAGAATATAAAATGTTGTTTTATAAGGGTAACATTATTCTGCAAAACAGATTTTCCAAAGGTAAAACTGGTATCAATAGTCACAGTCTGCAAAGAGATAGATGCAAGCTCAATATTTCAAGACCTTTTTAACAATCAGATTTTTCCAATAAATGAATCAGCTACTTGCAGGGTATTGGGTTACCCTCTCCAGGGAATTAAGGCAGACTCCAACTAATCACTTGACATTAATGACAAATGTCATTAGGTAAGATCTGTAAAGTTCCTTCAAATCCTAAGATGTGGGGTATTAAGACACAAGCAGAAGTCTGAATTTATCTTTAAAAAATCAATCTCTTTCCAACAATCAGATGTACTAGCAGATATAAAAGTCTTTCATCAATTTTTTTATACTGCTCAGCCATTAAGATACAGCCATTTTATAGATCAGATAAGGATCTGCCGAGCTCATATAATAAGCTGGATTCATGATGTTTTACCCTAGAGGAAAAAATCAGATGCAATGGGTAGAACCACAGTCCACTGTCTGGTAGGTCTGAAGGAGAGATAACAGTCCTATGAATTTGAAATAGACAGTATCACCTATATACAAAGTCATTCCTACATAAATGCATTAAAGACATGGAGAAACCATGGCCCTGGCAGATTAAACTTTTATTATCCAGAGAAGCAGTTACTTTATGGATCACAGACTCCTTTGAAACTCCAACAAAGCAATGGACACAGGATTATGAAAACAAGAAAGCATGACAATGGCTACTTTCTCATTCCTTTCCAACTCTACATCATTTATAGTAGACTTAATTTTACAGCCTTACAGTATATGGAGAAATTGGTTTATGTTCCACAAATAATAATGTTATATTTATTGGTTTTTCAGAAATTCCAAATCTTGTTTAAGTTGGTCTCTGGCCTATTGAGATTTAGAGATAGCTTGACTTAAATAAGATCTGGAGTCTATTGTGTTCCAAGCTGAAAGAATTATTGAGAAACTTTATTCCCTATGCCTGCACAAGCACCTGAAAAAATAACCTCAGAGCTCAGAACCAAGGACAAAAGTTGTACTGGAAAGAGACTGGTCCCCAGAAATCAGGAGCCTCGAAAAAAAGGAAAAAAAAAAAAATCTTCATATGCTGACGCAAGTGTGCTGGGTTGCTCTGACTCCAGAAGGCAGATGAAGAGGCTAACCCCTGTAAGAAGGAGAGAGCATTGAGTCTAGAAAGACCAGAGATCAGAGAAATTTCCACCAGCCACTCAACAGGGCTTGACAACCTACACAATTATGCACCAATAATGCAGCTACTCTAGTAAATGTCTGCTATTCAAAATAGTATAATTGATAGATCTGGGCCCAGAAAATTCAAGCAAAATGTCAATTCAGTTAAGAGGGCTCAAAAGCTACAGTTAACAAGCAGACAACGTAATCAGAATAGATATCCTGTGACACAGAACTGCTAGAGGAGATAAACTACGATCTGAACAAAAATAACGCACTTGAGGGTTTTTCAAGTGAAGCATAAAGACTTCATGGAGCCAAAAGATACAATTTCCCAACTTGTTCCCAATATTGAACATTCAATAGATGAGTTGAGGGATAAGGCACTATTGAGACCCAAATTAGTGATTTGGAAGGTCAAGTATAAGAAATCTCAAGTTCTCTTAAAGTACAGAGCAAACTACGGAGATGAAGATAATAAAAGAAAAATAAAACAAGAGAATTAAATGATAGATTAAAAGAATTTAACATGAAAATATTATTAATTCCATAGGAAGATAAGGAACATATGGAGGAAAAGTAAATAGATAAAAATTAGAAGAAAAATTCCCCATGAAAGGGAGATACCTGAGTCTGCCAATCTAAGGGGCTCAACAAGGGTTAGATTAATGAGAAAAGATGCAGAACTAAGCTCGCCCTGCTAAACTTCTGGAACTCTTAAGATAATTTTTTAAAAATATATTACAAAAGAAAGAATAACTTAGCTAAAGTGAAAATAAAATGAGATTTATACCAAACAGCTTCAATCTGGTGTAACTAGTAGCGAGTGCAATGGCATCCACAAGACTACCAAAAAAGAAAAAAAAAAAATCACTAGGGACGCCTGGGTGGCTCAATGGTTGAGCATGTGCCTTCTGCTCAGGGTGTGATCCCAGGGTCCTGGGATTGAGTCCACATCAAGCTCCCTGCAGGGAGCCTGCCTCTCCTCCTGCCTGTGTCTCTGCCTCTCTCTGTATCACTCATGAATAAATGTATGAAATCTTAAAAAAAAAAAAAAGACTGTAATCTCAGAATTCTGTAGCCAAACAATATAACAATTACTGGTTGAGCTTAAATAAAAGTATTTTAGGACATACAGGACTTCAAAGAATATATCACCTATATATTATATTTGAGGAAAACACTGGAGAAAATTTCTTAACCAAGGAAAAGATCAACAAATGTTAGTTATTAGTAGTATTGCTCCTAAACTACCTTGTACAAAACAAAGGAATTAGGTAAGAGAAGGAATGGTAAAATCAATCCAAATATAACAATAAATGGAATAGGAAGAACTTTCAAATTAATAAGGGGGAAGAATGGACAGATGAAATGGAAACTTGATCAAAGCAATAAAGAAAAATAAAATATGAAAATAAAAACAGAATCTAAGGGGCAACTGGGTGGTGCAGTTGGTTAAGTGTGGGACTCTTGGCTTCAGCTGAGGTCATCATCTCAGGGTCATGATCTTAGGGTCATGAGAAGGAGCCCCATGTGGAGATTCACATCTACTTAAGACCCTCGCCCCTTCCTCTGCCATCCCCCTCTCTGAAATAAATAAATACATCTTTAAAAAAATAAAAATAGAATCTAATCAATATAGAGACTCTAATATTGGCTGGGGGAGGGGAGCCCAGCTATATTTAAAGGAAGTGATCTTTAAAATTTTTAATAAAAAGACAAAGAGATGTCATGTAAAAGACACCAAATAAAAAATTGGGGAGGGGGTGGAGAGGGAGAGAAGGGTAAAACAGAAATTAACATTAACATTAAATATACTACGAGATAAAAATGCGTGTAACATAAATAACAAATATAATCAGTTACTGTAAAAAAAATCAGTTATTCTAAGATAGTGACCAAAAAAAAAAATGTGTATATGCAACTGTCATAAATTTGTATGTAACAACCAAAAGAACTGCTAACTCACAAACCCAAAACTTTTAAAAGTACATGGATAGCCTAGAAAAAAGTGCAATTATTTCGGGAGTCTTCAATATGTTTCTATTAGAATTAGACACATCTAGTGAACATAAGCATGTGTCATACTAAAATTGAATATTACTATTTCATTTAACATGAACTAATATATACATGGAATTATATATTCCTCAAAAGAAATAGAATTTTAGTAAATGTCTATTCAGGGAATATTTAAAATAATTAGTAATCTTGTTCACAAAGACATGATCAACAAAATTATTTTAAAGACCAGGTCACATTCTCTGAGCATAATCCAACACCATTAATTTTTTTTTATAAATTAATAAATCTAGGAAAAACATAATTCAGGCAATAGACAAAGGGCTAATATTTATAATATTAAAAAGGCTCTTATACGGGTCCCTGGGTGGCTCAGCAGTTTAGCGCCTGCCTTTGTCCCAAGGCATGATCCTGGAGTCCCGGGATCAAGTCCCATGTCAGGCTCCCGGCATGGAGCCTGCTTCTCCCTCCTCCTGTGTCTCTGCCTCTCTCTCTCTATGTCTATCATAAATAAATAAATAAATCTTAAAAAAGGGGGGGGGCTCTTGTAAATTGACATCAAAAAGAGGTTTTCTATGAGTATTCATAGAAAAAAATGGCAAACCATTTGAATGAACACTCACAGAAAAGACATCTAAAAGCTTAAAAATGTGGGAAACAGGCTCAAATCCACTGATTATCATCAACAGGAAAAGAGTGAATATATTATATTACATATTATTGCAATATGTATTATTGTCCCATGTACATGGAAAGACATGCAGAAATTTAAAACAATGAATTAGACTCACCATTTTACTCAGAAGAATTCCCATTGCACAATATTGAAAAACCAAGATAGGCAAGTCCAATGAAAGACAGAAAGTAGACTAGTGATCACCTAAGGCTGAGGGTAGGATTGGGTGCAACTGCAAATCACAGTCATGTTGAGGTGATAAAAATGTTCTAAACCAGATTATATGATGACTGTATAATTAAATAAAGTCACTAAAAATCATTGAGCTGTGCACTTGAACTTGGTAAGTTTCATGTATATAAATTATATCTCAATAAATTTGAAAAAAAAATAAAACTTAAATAGCCACCTGTGGCTAGCTGCTACCATAAAATTTTATTTAAACCAAAAAAGGAGAATGCAGGAAAGTAGGCATAACATGGTGCCATTTTTACTTTTTATGCAAAATAAAGAATTGATGGAAATAAAAAGGAAGAGCAACCAAGCATTAAAATAAAAGAAAATCAAAAGATTGCACTAAAAATAGAATACATATAACATCTTTGCATTTATATAAAGTGATATGCATCACTGCATTTATATAAAATGGTAAACATGTAGGGTATATTCATAAATGTTAAGATACCTATAATTAACTTTAAAATACTTCAGCATAGAGAATATAGCATTATGAATGTACAAATAAGTTTATGATTCCCCTCTAGGGACATTCTGTTGCCCTAATTATGCATCCGCAGTCCAGTTGAAAGTTATATAGATTTTTATCAGAAGTCCATAAACCAAAAATGGCCATTACAGATGCTTCTATTTTCATTTTCTTGATCATTACCTGAACATAAAAAATACTGGAAAAGGACTTTTACTAGTACGATTGTTGGCCTGCGAATTAGCATGGCAAGTGTTAGAACTGGGCTCTCACTGGCAAAATTAAAGCTATTTTAAAAATGCATTTTGACTAAAACACTTTAAGATCCCTCCTCTCTCAAATTCCCTACATGCACAAGACATAAGAACACAGCCATGTGTGGCCTGAAATCTTAGGAAGGTATTGAAGCTTGACCAACAAGCAGTCCTATATCCGGCCGTTGGAAATCAGTGTGACTTATGAGAACGCCAAAACCACGCCTCCAGAAAAACCATCATACCACCCTCAGGTGCACCTTTTTATACAAAGCAGAGGTTGAAACACTTAAAAGGATAGAAAACTGGACTTTGTCAAGCTAATAGAAGAGGTTATATAAGTTGTTTTTTTGCCTGCTTACTTATGTTCGATTATTTAATAAATCCATGTGTGGAAGAATTTATTTATTTATTTATTTATTTATTTATTTATTTGTTTGTTTGTTTATTTTTAAGTGTGGAAGAATTTAGATGGATTATCCTTTCATTATAATCTAGTAGTTGAATTTAGGGTGCGTCGAACCCTCATCACATCCAATTACATTTTGTACTACTCTTTCCAGCCAAAAGAACCTACAAGCTGTATGGAGCCAGATTAGTTCATGTCAGTTCGCAACAACAAATAAAGATACCTCTAAAAAAGAGAAGTGTCTGACTTAGCTCTTCATGAAAAGAACTCTATATGTACGTATACACAAAGTTTTCATGCTCACTTTGGACTGCCGGTAGGTAAGCATTTGAAATGTGAATACAGACATGTCTATTCAAAGGTGAACATGTCTAGTCCAAATGTGAAATTTGAAGGACACGCGTAGGATCCCTGATTCAGTCCGATTTATTCCAGCACACCTTTGGAAGTGAGCCTGTACCCGTGACTGCAACGCAAGGTAAGTAGTTACCTGGCCCCGGGGTTGCAGCTTCTATTCTGCTAGCAGAGATGAGTGAGTGCGCCTCTCCCTAGCTGGCTGTTGACCACGGGCTGCGAGCAGACAGTTAGGACTTCACCGTGGGCAAGCCACTCTAGGCGTTTCCTTTATTGTTTAGGAATTTGGGAAACAGGGATCCCTGGGTGGCGCAGCGGTTTGGCGCCTGCCTTTGGCCCAGGGCGCGATCCTGGAGACCCGGAATCGAATCCCACGTCGGGCTCCCGGTGCATGGAGCCTGCTTCTCCCTCTGCCTGTGTCTCTGCCTCTCTCTCTCTCTCACTGTGTGCCTATCATAAATAAATAAAAATTTAAAAAAAGGAATTTGGGAAACAGAAACATGAATGAAGGAATAACTAGAAACTTCATCTCACTGGCAAACAGAGAGTACAAGAGGCGATCCTAAGAAATTAAACAAATCAAATTAGACAGGGCAGGGACAAGAGAACTTGGAAGGCATAATTGGAGATTTTGACTTAATTGAAATGAGAACACCAAGAGAGGCTTTTGAGGAGCTCAATGGGTGACCTTTATCCACAAAAGTTACTGAGAAGAAAAAATAACTCTGGCATTTTGGAACTACTAGAAGGCGAGCTAAGGGTGGGGGGTTGGCTCTGAAAGCGCATAAGAGAAAAACATAAGCGACGGTGGCTGAACAGGAAGCTGTGAAAAACAGAAGAAAATGGAAGTATATTTAAGACGTATTTTTAAAGAATCTACAAGATTTGTTGATAATGAGGCTATGAAGGACAAAAGATCGTTTCCCACTGACGGAAGGTTACGCAAATATACAATCCATTCATACATCAATACCAGATGAATCTTCTAAAAATGTCACATCCAACTCCTCTCTTTCTGTCCCTTTGAGGGAAAGAACCTTATTCTAGAATCTTAGAATAAGGTCTCAATTCCTTATCCTAAAATTGAATATTTTTCATAGTGTGGTCCCAAACTATCTTTCTAAACAGTATGCTTAAAAAATGATCCTGATTGCAAAGGGTTTATGCTTTTCCTTTCTAGAACTCAGAAGGAAATTTTGATTTGATTGATTAATTTGATAATTTGATTAATCACAGCAAGACTTTCTCTTCATCCCACCATCCCCATCCTAGGACTTCCACCTATATTCCAGGGTGGGAAGAAGTACAGGGGTGAGAGGCAGAGAGGTTGATATACGCCCTTCGCCTCACGGTGGGACACCGTGCGTGTGGGATGGGTACTCAGGCCTGGGCAGTCGCAGCACAGAGGAGTGGAGCAGAAGACTATGGCCCTGTGCTGGCCTCCCCGGAGACCATCTCCCTCTTCACCAGTTCTTTATTTCTTCATTTCAGTCTCCTGCCAGTGGAATCCCAACCCCCTTTCCCCCAGCTTCCGGATACTTTTCAACTCATTCCTCTCGGTGTGAATCCGGATCTGTTGTATCACATTTACTTTGCCTACCGACGGAGTATTTGCTGCCCACCTGGCTCTTCAGGGGATCACTCCACCCTTGCTTCAAGTTCACAGTGCCAACTGTAGGAAAGAAAAAGGCCTTTGGGGTACAAATAAAAGGAGGAAGTCACAAAAATAACTCTGAAATAATAGACTGACCTGCCATGAAGTTAGTTCATCCTTCCCGGTCCTGACGGATTCATTCTCAAGCAAGAATCTTTGACTGTTCCGCTAGCGTCTTCATTTACTTGCCGTGTCTAAGCCACATTTCTCCAATTCAGCTTTTTCACTGTCTCATTTCCAGTTACTTTTATTACTATTCTTCAAACCTCAAGCTCGATGGCCACACTCTAAACACCTTTATCCCTACAACATCCTACCCCTAAGTATAACCACCCTGACCAGTGTCTTAGCTCTTCAGTGTGCTTGCTAGTCCCTCTCATTATTCCTGCTTTGCCACTTTTCAGGGACTTCTTGGTCCTTGATCTCATTTTTTTTGCTCTCGACTTTCTCGCCCCCTCCTAACTTCTCTCCTTCCCAGCCTAGTTTCTAGAACACATTATTCAGCCACTCTCTTGCCAAAATTACTTTCCTTATCCTGTTTTCCTTCTATCATATCTCTGTGCTGAAGTGAATCCCAACTCTTCTACATCCTGAAGGTGGCTTTTTCCCTGTTTACCCCTAGACTGCTAATCCATCATTCCTATAGAAACATCACACAACTACTTAGATTTGATACCATTAAAAATTCATGACCTCAAACTTTAAGTGTCCAGCAATCCTGCAGTTCTTCTCTAGGCAACTCTCTCTCCTCTTTTCTACAGTGACTATCCTTAAATTCCTCTACCTTCCTTAAACCTCTGAACTTGATGCTACTTACTTCCCTCTCAGCAAATGCCCTGACCTGCTATTCATAAGGAAAATAAAAATTTTCAGTGTGGAATTACCTCAATTCCTCCACAAAACCCTACAAACTCATCTGCTTCTGAATATATACTGAATGCTAATTAATTGCAGAAATTCATATCAGTTCTCTCATTCCATTAGGTTCTTTGAGCCCCTTCTCAGGAGTGTTGTCCCACTGTGGGGCCAAGAGTGTTCAGCTGAGGACGCCCCTCTGCAGACGGTTGGAGGGCAGAGTGTCTGCTCACCTGATGACCTGCTCTCTGTGCATTCCAACCTACACGCTGTGATATTTGCCCTAGAATTTATAATCTGCCCCCACCCCACACATTACCATCTTCCCAATAATATTTAAACATTCTCCAATCGGGAAAATAAAATCCTATACACCCACCCCCAAAACACCTCTCAAGTCAGTCTGTCTTCTCCCGTCTCCACACCACTCTTCTAGCCAAGATTTCTCATATTACTCACACCTCCCCTCGGGTCCAAGTGCCCCTCCCCTCAATTTATCCTCAAACTACAGCCAAGGTAGTTATGAAATCACAAATGTGATTATGTCATGCTCCTTCTCAAACACTCTTAGTGATTTTCCAATGTTTTTAAGATAAAGTGCAGACTTCCTTGGAAAGCCTATCACTATCAACAATAATCACAACTAATATTTACTGGACACGTACCGTATGTTAAGCATTAAGCTAGGTGCTTCACATATCTCAACTTTCCAATCTTCACCAAAATGTGACAACATTGGTATAGCGTCATGCTCAAGTTATAAATAATAAAATTCAGACTAAATGAAATAACAAGGCTTCACAGACATTGAGCCAATGTTCAAACTCAACTCCACCTGTTTTTCTGCCTAAGAACTGTCCATTATATCATAATTCCAGTCATTGTTATGGCCTTCTAGTTATCTTTGTGGCTCAACAAAAGCGGACATTTAAAAAAAAAAAAGGTTGGTGTGTGCATGTTTTCTTTTTCAAGATATTTTACAAATTTCCCCAAATTGAAGCAAAGACAGGTAAATTAATTTGTCGAAGATCACACATTTAGTAAGTGGCAGAGCCCTAAAATCAGGCAATCAATCAGATAATCTGGTCTTGATCTATATGATAGAAATACTGCCCTCCTTCCTTTATTGAATATAAATTGCCAAGGGGGCATGGGTTTCTGGATGCTACCTGAAATCCCCATGAAATCAAGTAGAAGATTTCAGATAGTAGGTTAGGTATGGCTGGAGCCAACCAGAGAGGTAGCTATGATCTTGCTTGCTTAGCCATCACTGTCATCCTCGTGGCCTCATTTCCCTTCCGCATGAAGGCATAGCACTCCTAGTGCTCACAACAGTGAAGCCAGTTATTAACAGCAATGGGTGACGTTTGGTGAAAATTGTTTGGAGTTTAGCAAAACAATAAGACATAACCACTCATTCCAGACTAGTGTTAGAAGTACAGGACTGGATGCCAAGCTTGACTTGAATTCCAGGGGCAGCCACCTGCAAGGGCAGCAGGATCAGCTAAGAGCGATCATATTACAAGGGGCTAAAGCCGCTTAGTTGAGGCAGAAATCTGAAGTCAATTGCCAAAGCCGGGTTGAGGGCCAGAGGGGTCAGTAATCACTCCTAGATGAGAGGCTAGAGTACAGCCATAGAGAAGTTAAGAGTGAGACAGTGAAACAAAACATGGTAGTCAAGATTGGAGTGTGGGGGTAGGAGACAGAGGACTACGGCCAGGTGGTTCTACTGCAGTGCTACGCATGGTCCCTTTGCCGGTTATGATAGAACAAATGAGGCATTCTTGCTCCGGGGCTATACCAAGGTTTCCTTGATAGTTCCTCTCTTTGACACCATCTACCTCGTTCTGTCCTATGCGCACATATTTATTAAGCAGCAGAACTGAGAGCTCTGCCACTTATTGGATTCAGGGAAGGGACAATCGAGGAAAGGATGTCAGTCCTGAAACCATCTTGTTAAACATGATCTCTCTGGACTGCTAAGGTGAAAGTAGAGAGAATAGAGCCAGTGTGACTTGTACAACTTTGGGAGGTTATAAGACCTTTGCTTTTCCTTTTGGGCTAAATAACACAGTATCTCAAATCATTTATCTGCAAAATGGGGCTGGTATTAATCTTATGGAATTCTTAAGAAAATTAGATGAGTTCATGTGTGTAAAGCACTTAGTACTTGGCATAGTATGCAGGAGAAATTAAAAAGAAAAACTCTAAAGCACACCACCCATACTTTTAAATATTCCCCACATCCTTCACAACTGACAGCTCATTCTAAAGAGCGGAGGCATCATCACAAGAGACAAGAACCAGCAACTGTGACCTTTACCTCAATTTAAGACATTTATCCAATAGTGTGGTGAGTCTTATCCTGTATCTCACCCCCTGGAGAGCTCTTGGCATCTTGTATCACAGAATCCTGAGCCATGAGCAGTGAGAAGATCCCTTACAGAGAGCTAGGTGCTCTGCCCATCAGATACTGAGATATCCCCTCCCTCACATGCAGCTTTGATAAACAGCACGAAGTGATATTAATCATAAAAATCACAGCTCAAATGGTATCCTAATCACAAAAGCAGCCCAAAGTGAAAGAGAAAAGAAGGTGTTAGAGAGTGAGAAGAGCCCAGAAGAACAAATGGAAGGACAACACTGGTCACTCCAAGCTATCCAAAGACTTGAATGGGTTGGGCACGATTTTGTTTAAAAAAAAAAAAATCTCTTTTTAACTTTTCCCAGGGTAGGACATTGAATGAATGAAACTAGCAAACACTTTGACTCATGACAGGACTTCTTACCACTCCACCAGCGCTGACTCAATAAGGTGACTGGTGTCCAATTTGACTTTGCCTTTACCTACAAGGCAGCAGATGGGTTCCAAGAGAGACTTTCTGGGAGACCGCAGGCAGGACCCCACTTGGCAGTTCAAGAGCCTAACAAGTTAATTCTAGCTGGGGCTTCTTCACATATCAGTAACTTGAAAATGAATTATTAGTATCTGTCTTCTGGGAATTTAGGGGAAATAATTTCTTCCTCAGGTCTCTATAGATTTTACTTCCCGTTCCATTATCTTTCAGATTTTAGTTTACCTCTACACAGGTGGTTCTTCTTTGGTTTTACATTTTCCTCACGTGTGCTGTGAACACACACAATGGGCTTCAAGCCAGAGCATTTGATCTCTCCCTGTGCTTAACTTTCTGGGAAGATGTCACAATTGCCCCTTCATAGTAATCAAAGGGTACTTCTATCTCTTCCTCAGAAAAATCACAGCTCTCAGGTGGGGAGGCAAAGGGAAATGGTACATCTTTCACATCCTTGGTTCAGTTATGAGAGTGAGAAGAGATAAAAGAAGATGAAAACGGGCTTCAAAACACGCAGAAAACTGCTGTCTTTACAAAGGAAGAAAATGGTGGCATTCAAAACACTACAGAGCAATGTAAGCAATCCTTCTAACTCCCAAACAAATAAAAGACCTTTCACAAAAGAAATCTTATGTGACCTGAGACAATAAACCCCTATACAGTTCAGCAGTTGGTTTTATAGCTTAAACAGTCAAGCTTTGTCTTCACACATCCACAAATCTGGTACTTGGAACTTTTCAATACCTATTGTGTTCAAATTGTTGCTACCCTATAATTTTCTTGATCCCACTCACCTGAAAATAGAAGGTAAAGGTACCCTATGTTAAGCAACCTGACTTTCCTTCATAGCAGCCATTTAAAACAAGAGGGGCTGAAATGTTATATATATATATGGTCTTTTAAGAACTTCCTAGACTTACTTGAGAAATCTTCTATTCTGGGCAAGTAGAAATCAATGATAAATTCGTGATATGTTTTGTTTATTTGTTTTTTAATTAACAAATTTTTACTATTTTTAATTTTTTTTACAGGGGGAACAGGTGCAGAGGGAGAGAGAGAGAGAGAGAGAATCCCACGCATGCTCCACATCCAGCATGGAGCCAGAGCACATGGGGCTCAATTTCACTACCCTGAGGTCATGACCCAAGCCAAAACCAAGAGTCAGAAGCTTCGGTGACTCAACTTAATAAGGTCTTAAGAAGAACTGTCAACTTAAATAAAAGCTTACCAGCAAAAAAGAAAGAGGCAAAACAGCTGTAATGGAGACAGTGTCAGAACTGGAGACTGGAGGTCAGGCAACCCCGGGAGGAGCTCTGACTTGGGTAGTAGGTGTCAGCACTAACTTGGAGGGAACACCAGGGCAAAGTGGGTGATGGGGAGTGGCAGATGGAGCAGGTGGATGTTAGTGACAGAGCATGTGGTGTTTGGCAGCAGGACTGGCGATGATTGTCATCAGAGACATAATCGATAAGGTGAAGTCCCCGCAAGTAAGGGTAGGCTGTGACGGGTATCTGGGACGGTGACCAACCACAGACAAGACTGGCAGTCACGGGAGAACCTTAGCTCCTGTTGTGTAGCAGTGAGATTCTGGTGACTGAAGGAAAGTGGAAGGAGCAAGTGATAGTTCCAAAGCAGAAACCAACAAACAAAACCCTGCAACCATTACCAGCCACCACCACCAACAGAGGTTCACCCAAGGAGCACAGAGGGCCAGTCCTCTGTCCATGATTAAATCAATCACGTCATTCGTGAAGCACTAGCCTCAACTGACAGATGAGGAAACTTAATTACTCAGTCTTCCCAAATTCTCTTAGCTGGCAAGTGTCACAGGCAGATTTTTCCAAAGTCAAACGTACTGGGCTCCAAAACTCTCAAACCCTGTAATTTATGCTTCCACGCTAGAAGAACAGAGGCACGGGAACTCAGCAAACACAGAACAAGGCTGTGGTTATAAGATGCTTGCATTTGCGTAGCATTTTCACAGCTTTAAACATGAGGAAACTGGAGCCTGGGCGGCTAACTGACCTGTTGAAGATGACACAGCCAAGGAACCTAGAGCACTCCAGAACCTGCCGTGTACTTTTCACTTGAAGGCATGGTCTTAGGATCAAGATAGAAACCTAGACTTTCAAGGACCCAGCAGACCAGTGAGGCTGATTTGAACATTAAGTCACCCTTGTAAGGCATGCTTACAAGAATAGAGGAGGGGGACATTTTTGAGACCTTGGTTTAGGCAGAGTTCTTACATAACACCAAAGGCATAAACCATAAAATAACAATAGTTACATTGGACTTTATTAAAAAAAAACTTTTAATCCATGAGACACTGTCCATAGTATGAAAAAACAAGCCATATTAGAGTTTATTCACAATCACATATCTGGCCAAGAGCTTGTGTCGAGGATGTGTAAAGCACTCCCATTAATTAAAAAGAAATCTTTTTAAATGGGCAAAAGATTTCCATAGACACTTCCACAAAGATCTACAAACGGAAAATACGCTCAACATCGCTGGCCATCAGGAAAGCAAAACTGTAAGTCCCGATGAGATACCATCACACATCTATTTGAACAACAAAAAGCAAAAGGACTGACAACCTCAAGTCTGGCGAGGATGGAGCAACTGGGTGCTCACACCCTGCTGGCCGGGATGCACAACGGTAGAGCCACATTGGAAGACTGTTTCTTGTATAGCTAAACATACATGTGCCACCTGACCCAGCAATCCTACTCATCAATATTTATACAAAAGAAATGAAAACTTGAATTCACAAAAACTGTGGCTGTCTAAAGCATTTTATTCATAATAGCTAAAAAACAAAACAAAACAAAAAAACACCTGGAAACCAGCAAAATGTTCCTCCTGGTAAAAACTGTTGTACATACATTCAATGTCATACTACTCAGCAATGAAATATCAAACTATTGATATTTTCAACATGAATGAATTGCAAATGCATGACACTAAAGGAAAGAGGCCCGACCCAAGGACCCAAGTCCTGGATGGACTCATTTATGTGACATTCTGGAAAAGACAATGACCCTCAGCCAGAGTACATCAGTACTTGCCAGGGATTAGACGGGTTGACTACCAGGAGGCAGCACAAGGATAGCTTTTTCTTTTATGATGAAACCCTGTGTCTCTTGATTATGGTGGTAGACACCAGATCCTACATATTTGCAAAACTCAGAGCCCTACACACACACACACACACACACACACACACACACACACAGTTGACTGTAAATCAGATAAATTTCTTAAAAAGAATTTTTAAAAAAAAAAACCTGTGTATGTGTGTGTAAAGAGAAAAGGAGAAAGACTATGCCGAAAGACAGATTTCACATGAAAGTTGGAAAGCGTGGGCTTCTCCCACATGGTGTGTCTTGTGCACAGCAGCCCTTCAATAAGCATTTGTTAAGTCAAAATGAAAAACTAAAAGAAGAGCAGAAGACACAACTTACCTCAAACTAACTTCATTTGCAAAATATAAATACCAAAATTAAACAATTAGTGCCATTCCTAATTGTCTCAGTAATGATTCAGATCAAGATATTTGAACTTTTACCATTCTCTACACACCATCTTGGAGAGTTACCTAAAAGCAACAAAATCGATTCAATTAACTTATTAGCATATTTAAAATTCAGAATGGCCATTGGTCATTTTTATTGTCACTTAAAGTTACAAAGTAGCAATTTGAAAAGTGTAACAGTGAAAAGAAAGGATAAGACTTATATGTAGTATGCATAATTATGATTTTCTGGACATATTAAAATTCATCTTTATTATAATTGATGAATATATAATATAGAACATTACGTTAGAACAACGTGGGCACAATGAAAGTATATCAAATGAATAATATTTAATAGGCTGAGTGAATTTTATATTTTATTTTTAAATCCAAATGTTTTTAGAATGATTCAACAATACTTTAAAAAAAAATAAACCACCTGTAAAGAATACAAATTACAGTCATTATCATGATTTGTTTTAAAAACAGGCCATTACAGCTAAATAAGTTTCATAAGAAGGAATCAAGTACAATTCAAAAAGCAAAAGAAAGTATTGAGAAAACCATCTAAGTGTGGTATTAGTGGACATGTTTCACTTCTGAATATAGATAAATATTAAATGAAATTATCTTTTTAAAGTATAAACTTTTTTATTTTTTTTAAATCTTTTTTCTTAATTTTTTTTAATTTATGATAGTCACACAGAGAGAGAGAGAGAGAGAGAGAGAGGCAGAGACACAGGCAGAGGGAGAAGCAGGCTCCATGCACCGGGAGCCCGATGTGGGATTCGATCCCTGGTCTCCAGGATCGCGCCCCGGGCCAAAGGCAGGCGCCAAACCGCTGCGCCACCCAGGGCTCCCTAAAGTATAAACTTTTATGAGATTATTCCAATTAAAAAAATAGTCACAGCTGTTTAGTACAAAAAAAGTCTGATAGTACTCATTGACATGCACTGAATTGCAAAAATAAGGTATTCTAGTGAAAGGAAAGGTAGGTACATTTTATTCAACTTCAAGACACTTGTGTATTCCCTAAGCTTATGCTTGTTTAGTAGGAAGCAAGAATCAGATTAATAATGCAGCTATCCTCAGCCTTGAAAGCGGAGTAGAAAATGCTTTTTTTTAAATTATATCACTTTGCAATTATCTACTCCAAGTTTACTTTTACTTTGCAACATGAAACACTATTTTCAAGATAATCAATGCAATCTCACATATTAATACTTAAATTGCAAACGTTTTGGTAGCCACTTGATGTGGGCCTAAACAGTGCAGGCACAAAGATACGGGACTTAAATTCAACACATTTTTTGTCCAGAATAATTAGTGCAATGTTTGCCCCTGAGCCAGTAATGCATTATAGGGTGATTACTACTACCACTTTCCTAGAAGCTCAATATATCTATTTGCAATAAGAATGGTAAGAATGGATCACACAAAAGTTATTTTAATTTATCTCAAATATAAGCTTAAAAAAGGTAAAAAAAAAAAAACAAATATAAGCTTAAATATTTGGAGAAAATGTTAAACCTTCTGTCACACACCCAAGATGATGATAAATTATTTTCAATAGATTGATTGTAGTAGGTGCCACAAAACTAGTACAACTTTCCTCCAATAAAAGCTCCTCTAACCAGATTTACTTATCTTCTGTCTTTGTCTCTAAAAGTAGTTGATGATCATGTATCCAGTGACAAAATGTTGACTTTATCGAAAATCACAGATTCTTCATCTTTGTGTATTCAGCACACAGCACAGTGACTGGCCCACACAGCACACTGGAATAAAAGTTTATGGAATTTTCTGGAAATATAAATGAATTCTACATTGTAAGACCTAAGCAAAATTATGCTCTTAGGATATCATGCAGAAGTCAGTTTTCAGTAAAATGGGATTGAGTTGGAGGTATTGGGAATATTCTCCTACACTGCATGTGTGAATAAGAACTTACACAAATTTCCTGATGGCAATTTAACAAGATCTTTTTTATTTAACAAGATTTTTTAAAATTTAATAAGATTTTTTTAAAAACCTTAAAAATGTGCATACGCTCTGCCCTAATATTCTATTTCTAGGATTTAATATACAAATATTTGCATATGTTTTTAATATAAGCAAAAAGCTGGAAATCATCTCCTAAATATATAATAAAACATAAGTGGTTAAATAAATTTGACAAAAATCACACATTGAAATATCTTTCAGACCATTAAAAATGATGCTATGTTTTAGGGAAACTTGTTAATTTGCAGAGTGTAGAGTGTAATCTCAATTTCTGTACCAATATACACATGTGCATTTATATACAGAAAAGGGATACACACATTAAGTTGCTCTTTATGGTTATCTCTGGATGGTGGATCTAATTTTCTTGGGTTTTGTCCTTATCTGATTCTTATAATTTTCCAATGGTAGACCCATATTGCTATTAGCAAAGGAAAATGCAAGTAAGAATGTGAAAAACAGATGCTTGGAATGAAATTGTGGCAAGGCCACTCACAACTATCAAAATAACAAGTGCCCCTTCTGACTAACCTGAGTGATTCCTACTTCTTTGCCAGTGCAACCTGCAGCCTTACTTTAATCTTTTCACCCATCACATAAAACGTACTGAGAAATCCAGTCATCCAGCTGCCCCTGTTTCTTGATAGCAACCAATCCAGACTGAGTTTCTGCTCTGTAATCCAGCCCTAGAATCATCAGCACACACCCACATCCTATAAGAAGTGCTTCTCAACCCTCCCTTCCCGAGGTGCTTTCATGTCTACACTTGTAGGCATTCTCAGACTCTGTAGCACCCAGTTAAATTAACCAGGCTTTGTGACTGAGTGTGTTCTTGGTGGGCTTTCATTGTTTCGGGTGTTGTAATGATGGTAGCAATGAAGGTGATGAAAGTGATGCTGGTAGAGGTGGTGGTGATGATGATGCCCATGATGGTGGTGGTACGATGGTGGTAGGGGGAACAGTGACAGTGGTGGTGGTGGTAGAGATGGAGGTGTGATGGTAACGGTGGTAGTGGAGGTGTGATAATGAGGTAGTGGTGGTAGTGGGGTGATGATGGTCGTGGGATGATGATGATGATGGTCATGGTGGGCTGATAGTGCTGGTGATGGTGGGGTGGTGATGGCAGTGGTGGTGGTGGGGATGGAGGTGTGATGGTGATGGTAGTGATGGTGGTAGTCATGGTGGAGACGGAGGTGTGATAGTGACAGTGATGGTGGTGGTGTGATGGGGTGCTAGAGTTGGTGATTATACATATCTATTAGATTGGTGAGCTTTTAATACTAGTAGTATCTGGACCTCAGGAAACCAAAGAAAAATGTTCTTTTCTCTATGTTACAACAATACTATAACACGTCCTATTACTCCCAGCGGAATAGAGGCCATATAGTGAAGCAGAGAGTTTAGCAGGAGCTAGAGGCTATACGTCAAGTCTTAGTTTTGCCACTAGTTTAATCTGTTACCTTAAGCAAATCACCCAGCCTCTCAGGACCTCAGTTAATTCACCTAAAAAAAATGAAGGAGTTTACTGGGTTAACTCTTAAAGTAATTTCTCACGTTGTGTAGTTTTGTGTTTGCCCCTTTTCTTCAAGTCATGAGAGTCAGGGGCGTAGATGGGATCCTATGTACAGTAGTCTATGTCCACTGCCTGTTTTATAAATAAAGCTTTATTGGGACTTAGCCACACTTGTTTACACATCGTCTACAGCCGCTTTCACATTACAATGACAGCTGAGTGGTTGCAACAGAAATAGCAGGGCTGGCAAAGCCTAAAATACTAATCGTTGGCTCTACATAGAAAAGGTTTGCTGACCCCTGGCCGATGGTCTTGGTGTATGTTAAACAGGAGTTTAGCATGTTTAAGATGTATGTATCTTAAAAAAAAAAAAAGTCCGTATCTTATTAGCAGAAGGTGTACTTCACAAGGTAGAGACTTCAGCTTATTCTGCTCATGACTGTATCCTAAGCACTCACGACTGTGCCTAGTACCAAGCAGAGGCTGAAAAAATACTTATTAAATAAATGAATGCATGACAATGGGTGATTGAGTGAGTGAGTGAATGAATGAATGAATGAATGAATTGTAATCTCTGCAAGCCTGAAGTGTTTACTCATCAGTAACTTTCCTGCCATGGCACGGTTTTTATTTGCTGTAGAATTTAAACCATGCTCCGACGGGGACATCTATCCGCAATACCCCTCTATGGCATTGTTCGCAGCTTGCCAACGGCACAAAACTCCAACTGAAGTGAATTTCAGCATGAATTTCAAATCCAGTAGCAACATAATACCTGATCCCGCTTAGAAGACGAGCATGGATTAATAAAGGTAGACTCTTATATTTCTGGAAAAAATACTTTTTTTCTCCTTTCAGATGATAAAAGAATCAAACAAAAAATAGAAAATAGTTATCAAATACTATAATCCTAGTACTAGTATCCATTATTTTCAGATTTCTAAAAGTAAGTTTTGGTGCTAATAAAAGAAAAGTCAAGAGTAAGGCAAAGTAGAAAACTAGGTTTACGGAACTTGCTTTTGGGGGTTTTCATAGACTGGCACATTCAGTAAACTTTTACCTTCAGAAAAATTTATTCTCTTATTTTTTGTCTTGATAAACAAAAATGTTTCCATCATATTGCATATCGGTTTCATGTTTTGCTTTGTTTATTTTTGCTTATTTATTTACCTTGCAAGTCATCGAAGATGATGTGATAGCTACCAGCTAAAAAGCACAGCCTTTGGAATCACAGATCTAGCTCAAATTTCTAGCCTCATAAGTTAGTTATTTGCTCTTGTTAAATTACTTAACCTCACTATGGCAGTTTCCTTATCCTTTAACTGTGGATAATAAAATTTCCTTTATAAAACTGTTCAGGGAAATAAATAAAATGACACATGTAACAGGCCTAATACCTTTCTCTATGCACAGGTTTGTACTCAAGAATTGACAGCAATGATCATCTCTACCTTGATGTACTGTATATTTAAATTATTGTCGTACATCACATAATCATATTGTAGTATTTGTGGCACATCTCTGAGAAAATTGATTGCAAATTGGAAGAACAAAGTGTTTTAAAGTACTGTCTGATTAAGGTCACTTTTACTTTGGGGTTTAGTTTTCATCTTTTGTAGTGTCAGCAATACCCCAAACATTTTTCCAATTATAAGTCTTTTTTTTTTTTCTTTGAAAAGAAAGGCTGTTGAATTCTTTCACCAGTATTCTTCCTTAATAATAATGCCAGGGAGATTTGTTCTTCCTTTCCCTCAAAGAGGTCATAAAGGTTCAGCAGTGCTTCAGGAACTTCCCTAAATAAAGCCACTCTCACTCCCAGCTGGCCATAGAGTAGATGCCACAAAAGTGCTTACATGAAGACACAGCAAATGGGCATCAGTTGCTGGTATCATTAAGGAGTACAGAAAATGTTCTTTTATTTAAAAGTATGCTATAAAATTCGGAGTGTGTACACAGTGCTATTCAGAAAATAATTCTCCATATCAGTATAAAAACCACCTGAATCGTCTTGAAATGATGAACCGTTTTTTGTTGCTGTTGTTTTAAGATTTCTTTTTTTTTAAATTTATTTTGTTTTGTTTTAAAATTTCATTTCCAAAATATCTGAGTGCTAATTGGAGTCTCAGATTGTATTAGGTGCATACTAGCTACAAGGATGGATGATGTAAACTTCTGGAAGGCTAGCTCTCTTTTCCGGTCTGTTTCTACTCTTTGGTTAATACTGGATCCAATTTGATTACCACACCTTCCACAGAATTTACATATTGTTTTATATTTCTAGTTTAAACATATCTATTAAATAGCCTTGGAGATGCGTGGGCAACTACCTCAAAGGCACTTGGTGACGTTCACTTATCGATCTGAGTTTCTTAGAAGACTAGAAACACTGTCTAAAAAAATGTTTAAGCTCTTGTGTGAATTCAGGAAGTACACTCATTATTTATCCCTGTGCCTAAATTACTTACGTTCTTTCTGACCATTCTACATGGCCAATGTTGTTAAAGAGCATTGTAGGAAAGACAATGCGGAAAAAAATGCGTTGTGGATAAAAAGAAACTTTAAGACTTTCACAGAATCGTGGAATTTTTAGGAAAGCAGATGATACATACTTGGTTTTCCACCATGTAAAATTTACCTTGGATTCTGTAAGGAATGCACACCATCCTTCTCCCACCCTCCTGAACCCACCAATAAACCCTGAACCGGAGAAAAACATTAATGGTGATCAAGATTAAAATAATGGCATTTTTGGAATAATTTGTTGATGTCAATCAAGGGTTTATACTTTTCTTTTTTGGAGAGAAGACATTTAAATCATTTAATGCAGGTAGCTCATTCCCCTGCAGGATTCATCCTCATTTTGGGACTCACCTTATTTTGATTCTATCTTCTCCAATTCATTTAGGTGGATCTGGCTCTACTCTGCTCAGAAGAGGCTCAGTCTTCAGAAGGTGCTTAGACCAGAAACTAGGAAAGAAATGGTCCCATGTTACTTTAAAGAGATTTTCCTTGGAATTTTCATCTTGCTTGTTCTCATCATCTCACCTCTTGTTCTAAAATCAAGACAACTGAGCTTAGACTATAGGCATTGGAAAAAATACACAAGTCCCCTGGGAACATCAGTCATTTTTTTTTTCCTCTTAAAGCTTTTAATTTATTACATGAGGCCAAACACATTATGGTAATCTGCTTTATTCAAAGTCTACTGATTTAAATGTTAATCTCATCTAAGAATACCTTTGTGGTACATCTAGGTGGCTTGGCCTACCCAGGCTGGCACATAAAATTAAGCGTCACATACTTCTATATAATTAGCCCCGCCAAGCTAAAGATTTAAAATGTGTACTTAACCTTTTCTCAACTGAAGATATGTAGAGAAGTCTCTTATTTTTACATAAGCTGATAAAAATTGGAAAGCCTTATCAGGTGTCCCATTCAAAAGAAATATATATACAATAACAATGAAAGAAAATCATTGAAAAATATTTATTAATGTCTCTAGAAGAGGCAGCAGAGGGAAACTTCCATTCAAAACACACAGCAATGGCATTGAATACAGTTTCCCAATATTTTTTCATTATCTAACATAATATAGCTACCAATAGCCTCTGGTCTCTAGCTTCTAGGCTCATGTGTTTAAAGTCCTCAAAAATTCGAATTCAGCTTTTACTGTGCTTTTTTCCTCTTTTTATTTCCATTCTTTCACTTTTCCAAAGATAGTCTGTAATGGACTACATGTGACACCCCCCCCCCCAAAATTCATATGTTGAAACCCTCGCTTCCAATGCCATGGTATTAGGAAGTATGGACTTTAGGAGGTGATGGTGTTATGAGGGTCGTGAATGAGATTAAAGCTCTTGAAAGGAGCTGAAGAGATCGGAGTTCTCATTTTCCACCACATGAGAACCCAGCCCAAAGACAACTGTGTATGAAACATGAGTCTGTTGGTGCTTTAATCCCCGACTTCCCAGCCTCCAGAACTCTGAGAAAGTAAATTTCTATTGTTTGTAAGCCACCCGCCAACCTATGGTATTTTTGTTATAGCAGCTGGAACTAAGCCTCCCCCAATTATCTATCATTTATAATTCGTCCTTTTTGCCCTTTCCAGTTTCCCTGCACTCATTACTCTGGTGGACATATGAAAGGTCTGAGCCTGGCGGACACATAAAACAGAAGGCAGGAAATGCTGAGAGGTTTTTTAACACTCCAATGTTAACTACTTTTAAAGTTTTCCTTTTTTTCAGGATTTTTTTTAAATTGTCAATATTAGGGTTGACCCTGTGAGTTGGACAGGTGACATATCTTTTTTCCACGGGTATATACTTTTCAAATTCTACCGAAACCCACCTGCCCTACCTCCAGAACTCAACCTCATCTTCCATCCACTTCTCTTCATGGTTTATGAACTTCGTACAATCTCTGAACACAACTTGTATTTTCTGATTTCTATGCTCTTACATGTTATCTCTTTGGTTTTCGTAAGCCCTCTCCTCTCATTTGCCTTGCTGACTGTCCACACAAAATTCAACACCTAGCTCAAATACCATTCTCTGAAGCCTTCACACACTCCCTTAAGACACGTTTCTTTCTCTTGTCTGGTTCCACTACACTGTGCACATCCACAAACAGTGCTTTTCGTATTGCACTGGAAACATGGCTTTATAAATCTGTCAGATCAGGTGGAATATCTTAAGGGCTAATTTTTATTATGGCTGCATATTTTATCTATGGCTACATCCACAATTTTATTAATCTGGACTTTTGACTATAAGAGATAGAAATCTAACCATAACAGGAAACTAGTAAGAAACTGATACACTCTGTGATCTCACGTTAGCAACTCTGAAGGAAAGCAAACCTTCCTTCCCAAACATCCACAGATTAATCCCCCTGAGTCACAGCCTCATCTATGAATTTGTCACTATGCCGAATACAATGATTGCCTTAACCTAAGTCAAATCCCTACTGTGGGCTCAGAGGACATTGCCTTCATGACCATTCCCCCTGGGACCAAAAGGTGAAGGGGAAGCTGATGCAGAGATGGAGGATGCTGACATCAAGGGAAACAGGGGATACAGCTACATGAAAGACAGCTGAAAACCAGGGCAACTGCAGTTTGCTACTCCAGAACCTCACCCAGTATTTGGTACTTGATAGGTGCTACATAAATGTTGAATTAATAAATAAACACTAGTTGTTCTCCTGTGTTTTAATAATGTTCTCATTATTAAATGATCACCAAGTTTAATACATTGCATTTCCAAGGTCAATTACCCACAATAATTCACCTCAAATTTCACAATATTAAATTCTGATACTTCATGGACCGACCAGTTTCTCAAATATTTCCAACTCATAATGGGAAATCTAATATCGATGCCACTTAAAAAAGCAATTTAGAAATCCTACAAATAATCAATAAAGCTTTACAAGACTTAAACATATATAAATATACTACATTAACATATATATTTGTCTGCACACATACATACATTTATATGCATGCACCCATATTGGAAGAGGTCATTGTCATATTGGAGAAATAACTTTTAATGTAGAATCACCAAGCTATAAACTTGATGAAATTCGTTTTGCAATCTGCCCTACAACTACATACTAAAAATTTTTTATTTTCTTATGTACACATAATAAACAGTGTTTTATCAGGCAAAACTTAGGTTTAAAGAATAGTTCCTCCTGTTTGGGATAGTTTAGGCACTGTTTTGTCTCCAGAGAAAGTGGCAAGTGAAATGAGCACAAAAGAACAACTGAATAATAGATAACACAGTGAAGGTAAGCTTTCATGGCCCTTTTTTCTGCTGTCATATTTAGATCACTCTTACATTATTGAAGGACACTGTCTTTAGCAATCAGATCATAAAAACATCTTTCAAGGTGCAATCTTTACGTTTTGAAAAACTAATTAAAATAAGTCATGTTCTTTAACTTTGTTTTACAAAAGAAGCCATTAGCCTTAAAATATCACTTTTAATAAAAATCCAGGATTGACACATAATCAGTGCAAATAAAAGCATAATCCCTCACAATAACATTTTATAGTCTCTCATTCTCCTTTCACCACCTCTTATCCTTGCAGTTATTCTCAGCAGCATCAGAAACCCAGAAATTGTGTAGAGCAGATATTTTGTCCCAACTTGTCAAAAATAAGCAACAGACATAGTTATATACAAATAAAGCCATTACTGAATCCACAGGAGCCAAATGAACTATACAAGGTGTTAATTAATTTTGCATTTCTAACATTTCAGTCATCATTTCCTTGGAAGTGGACACCTACGCCAAGAAAAGAAATGTAGCCACATGTAGCTATTAGGTACAAAAACTATTCTTAATATACAAATGCAAAACTTTTCTTGGATAACATTTATATTTTCCATTAGCATCTGGCTCTTTTTCCAATAAAGTTCAGTATTTGTGACAGCCTTTCTTTCAGAAATGTGAAGGCTTTCTTGCCGAGAGCATTTCAAATGTTCAGAAATACCAACTGTGATTCAAATGATTTATAAGGTCATCACCCAAGAAAAGTCACATACACTGAATCTCCAAGTAGCCAAACTGAGGAAAATATAAAGAGAGGGATGTGTGTGAGAGTGTGTGAATTGTGGGCGGGGGGGGGGGGTTCAGGCCGACACTTGGGGGGTAGCTTCTAAAATAGATAGTGAGACAATGCAGTATTAAGTAACAGAAGTAAAATGTAGACTAGAAAGAGTTCTTGGTTTCTAAATATTTCTTTAGCCTTCCACACCATCCAGCCCACTGCCTTACACATAGTAGGTGCCCCATAATAATTTGTTTGAATTGATTTGACGGTGTATAAGTAAAGTAAATTTGTGTCAGTACATAGAGTAAAATAGGTGTAACTAAAGTCTCCTTTCCAAAAAGAACAACTTGTTCTACTTTTATTCTTAATAATATCACCAACAAATATTTGTTTAGTGCTTACTATCAACCAGATGGTGGGAGATATACTTTATATGGTTGATCTGATTCAAGTCCTAAAGCCCTCCTATGTGACAGTTACTATTTCTGTCTAAATTCACATGTGAAGGAAGGGAAAGCACAGGGTTCCGAAGAATTCTCATTTACTATGTGTTCCTCCCCTCTGTTCAATCTCAGCTTAAATGTTGGCTCCTCACAAAGGCCTTCCCTGAACACTTTTGCCCCATATAGTTACACTCCATCCCATTTCCCTTATAACACTTTACTAAAATGTTATTAGGCAGATAGATAAATAGATATAGATATGATCTCTAACCACTCCCTGTCCCCATAATTGGTCACCTGTCCTCCTGTACTCCCCGGGTTACAGCACTTGTATAGATAGCACTTGTCTCAGTAACAGCTTGCTCATTTGTCTCTTACATTCTTTATACTGTGTTGTCCAAGGTCCTTTTCCATCTTGTTCACCATTGCTTTCTCATCACTCAGAAGAGTGCTTAGAATACGGTGGGCAATCAGGAAGAATGAACACAATGAATAAATTAATAGGCAGCACTGCTGGGAATCCAACCGCTCAAGTCTGGAGTCAAGTAAATATCTGTTGGAATTCCCTCTCCACGCTTGTTAGCTCTGATTTTATATATATATATATATATATATATATATATATATATATATATGAATTTTAATATATATATAAATTTTAATATACATATAAATTTTAATATACATATAAATTTTAATATACATATAAATTTTAATATACATATAAATTTTAATATATATAAATTCTGATTTTATATATATGTATATATAAAATTTTACAATTTTTTATATATGTATATATAAAATTTTACAAAGAATAACATGGGTGGTGTCTTCAAACTTCCAAAGAAAGCAAAAAAAAAAAGAAATAAGGCCAGTAGGCAGAGGCCAGGTCATGAAGGTATATGTGAATGAATTAAGCAATTAGGAATTTAGGCTAAGAAAAATGGGACGCAATTGAAAGAGAGTAACATAATATTATTATATTGCCTTTTGGGGGTAGAGAGGCTGAGATGAGTTGGAGGCTGGAGGCAGCAAGACCTACTGCGGTAGCCTTATTAAGAAATAGTCCACGATAGGGGCACCTGGGTGGTGTGTTGGTTGAGCATCCAATTCTTGATTTCAGCTCAGGTCCTGATCTCAGTGTTGTGGGATAGAGCCCTGCATCAGGCTCTGCAGTTAGTTAGGAATCTGCTTGGGATTCTCCCACCTTCTCTCTCTCTCTGCCCTTCCCACTTATGCTCCTACTCTCTCTCAAATAAATAATCTTAAAAAAAAGAAAAAGAAAAAGAAAAAGAAATAGTCCTCTATTAATAGGTAATAGAAGAAGGATGGGGGAAAAATAAGCACATTTGAGAAAGATTGTGGAGATATTTAGAAGGGAGAATCAACAGGAATTAATTGATTTTGTATAGAATAAATGAGGAGGAAAGGAAAAAGCAAACTAAACTTCTGGGTTTATAACTTGAGCAACCAGATGTCAATACTGAGATAGAAAAAAAAAATAGAAAATTAAACTCCCCAGGGCAGTGGAATGGCCAATGGGGCAATGTGCTATGAAAGACAACTGGGAGCACGTATGGAACATATTGAGTTTGAGACCTCTCTCAGACCTCCAAACTGACAGATCCAGTACAAAGTTTTATACAGGCCTCGGTGTCAAGAATGAGTTCTGAACTGGAGCTGTGATTTTGTCTTCATGAGTATCTAGATGTTGCCATGTCAGACATGGGGAGGTGCTAGGAAGACATGTAGAATGAGATGTCCTAAGGAATAAAAGTCAAGGGAAGTATTGAAAACGGGGAGCTTTAAAAAGAGACTAATAAGGACCATTTAGAGGACAAGAAGAAAAGTAGGAAATGCCACAGATGCCAAGGAGTGAAGACTCCAGAATTAGAGGAGCCCCACAAGCCCAAATGAGTTATAAAGTACATGTGGATTGAAAATAGCCCCAACACTGACAGAAAGAAAGCAGCAATAAAAGTTACTGATGTACCATGAGGCACCTGGCTGGCTCAGTCAGTTGAGCAGTTGACTCTTGATTTTGGCTCAGGTCATGATCTGAGAGTTGTGGGATTGAGCCCTGTGTTGGGCTCCACACTCAGCGGGGAGTCTGCTTGAGATTCTCTCCCTCTTCCTCCGTCCCTCCCCGCCTTCTCTCTCTCTCTCTCTCAAAAAAAATAAATAAACCTTTTTTTAAAAAAAGTTATTGATATTCCAGGACTGAATGGCCAGTTAGGTGGATCCAGAATGGCAACAGGACATGGAATGGCAACGATAACTGGGAGGCTAGTGCTTAAGACTTTAACAAACAGCAACTGGGTGTTCATGGATGACGATGATGTGGAGATGATAGAGCACAACCAGAGGCACGAGCGTCACAGGGCAGGAGTTTTTCACCTGGGTAGAGGAGAAATGGTGTGCACAGCAAAGCACAGTAAACATTAGCAAATCTGCTTCCCAACTTAGAAACACTCAGTTGGCCTTGAAAAAGTGTTTCTGACACATGGAAACTACACAAGGTCCTTTTTATCATAAGACATAATTTATTCAACTTCAAAACCTATGTAATGTTCTGAAAATTTTCTCTATCTTTTTTAAGTCAGGAAAATATATATGTGCTTACTGCTTAAGATTTTCATGGAAAGTCCCACGCATCTCAATGCTTCAAATAAGGACAGGTATGATGATCTTCTAGACTATCTTCTAGATTTTGAAAGAGAATGCCACGTAAGCTCCAACTTATGGAAGTAATTTTGAAAAACCTAGATAGTAAACACATTTCTCTCTTCACTGAATTTAACCTCTTGGAGTTCTAAATGTATACCTCACTGCCTTCAAAAACTCTCATCATTCATTAAATCCCAGCAAATAAAAGGGCATTTCCTCTGGTGTTGGCAGGTTTCCTTAAAAAATATACTGATACTAAGAATAAGATTCATAACAGCATTTTCATCCATTAGAGAGAATTCATCTTGGAAATGGTAAGGATTTCAACTTTTTAGACTTTCACACAGATTTATTCTTTTATTATGGGACTTAGTACCCATTCATCTTTCAATCAAAAACTTTAAAGGGGAATTTTATGTTTTAACCTTAGATGTTCCATGTTATTAAGAGTTTTAAATTATCTGTGTAGGATTTGCCTTTCTACACAACCCTTTTTATCCTTGATCTCCATAAACACAACTTTTAACTAAATTAGCTTCTTTTATGTTTGCATAAGGTAAAGAATCCAAGGTTGCAGATTTTCCTTTAGAATAGGAGATAAAAACAGAAAAATTAACTCACATACATTAAAACAAAAATTATAGTTACAATGGACAACATATGAGTCAGTTACTTTTCCCACCACACTCCCACAACAAGAGGAGATAAGCACTGGGATTGGGTAGTGCCAAAAACAGGAAAAAATATGCTATCTCATGCCTCACATCAACTTCCTCCACAGTTCCCTGGACAAGGAACCCCACAGTTCAACAAGAGAGTTTATCTGAATAAGGAATTTGTTTTCTGCACATTTCTAAAACTGTCATTGTCAAATAATCTTAGGCACATATAAAACAACAAACAAAACAAAACAAACAAACAAAAAACCAATGGTGACTCCATGCTCTAGTCTGAACTTAGTTTAGAATCTTTTAAAATAAGCAGTGTAGGTAGACATTATAGGACTCCAAGAGGCCTAGAGACCAGTCGGTTATTGTGCCAACCTTCATGGTTGCCTGCCCCTAATTTCACCCCCTACCCCCATCCCTTGGTTGGCACTTGACACTCCATCTCTCTTTAACGTGGTTATGTGTCCAGACCCAGGGGAGACAATGAGCGCTCCCTGAGCTCCCGCTTCCGTTACATGTAAAGGTGCCCACACGGTGCAGCTGGAACATATGAGGCATAAAGAGAAGTTTCCTTGAGAAACTTGATAAATGTTTGCTTTCCTAGTGAGAGGGGCTAGATGTCATTGGCTGCTCTTCTTCTCTTGCCAAGATGGACATAATACCTGGCACACGAGCAGCCATCCTGTGGTCAAGAGGCTAGCAAGTACACGAAGAGGGATCAGTAGAATCAGATGGCAGAGCAGAAGAGGAGAAAGCACCCTGGTCTCTGATAATGACTTGAACAGCTGAACCCACACCAAAACAATCCACCTTTGGATGTTTGGTTTTATAGGAAGAATAAATACCCACTGACGTAGGCCTTTTAGGCAGATTTTCTATTATTTGAAGCTAAATGTATTTACAACCGATGCATCCTTTTGTTACTTTCTCACATTAGTCGCCTTGATTTTAGCACTTTGCTTGTTAATTTTTTTTTCCTTTTTTTTTTCTTTCCAACTGTCTGAGCAGATCCAAATCTTTCTCTCACCCAACACCCTATGGAGTGTGACACTGAGGATGAGTTCCCTCAGCTTTCAGGACTGTTCTAGCCCTTTCCTTTCCCAGGGGCGTAAGTTATCGAGTACAGTGAGGAGAGTCCCAACTCCTGACTTCATTTGCATGGGTTCATTGGTCAGGTCCCACATCAAATGGCCAACTAGACCAATTTAGGGATAGGAAACTCTTGCAGGAACTTTGAAAACATCTATTTCATTCTTTGCCAGAATGTGAAATATATCATTCAGGGAATAGTACAAACAAATATTTTCATAGCTTATTAAAAACAATAATTAACAGAACCATTATAAATGTATAGTTTTTCCAAGAAAGAAAAAAGAAATCATTGCCTATAAGTTCAAAGGAAGAGGGAGCCTGAGACCTCTGAGGGGGAAGCTGATCAAAAAGTAAGATTGGTCTCTCCATGGACAGGACAGAAGGGAGAGTCCTAACATTGGAGGAATTAACTCACTTAAGGCAAGAGGTAAAAAGCAATGTTCAGAGTTTCCAGACTCTGTGGAAAGTACAGAGCAAAGGGAGCAGTGCAGGAGAAAACCGTAATAAGAGACAGCATTATGGAACAAGACCGCCTTCAGCTCGGATTAGGGCATGTGGCCGCTGAGTCCGGGGCTTGCAGGAAGCTGTTTGAGGTCTCAGGGCTTGACAGCCTGTAGGTGATAGGCTCTAGGGCATGAATGGAGGCCATTCTCACACTCTGAAAGATTGATGAAAGCCCTGCAGGACATCTTAAAATGGAATATAATATTTTCTCTTGCGTCCCAGTGCCTAGTAAACATGTAATCAGTGTGGTAAACTAAAATGAACTTTTTTGAGAGACGATGTCTTTAAAATGTGTCTATAGTTCACATTTAGGCCACCCTTTCCAGGATAAAATGGCTTTAGACGTGCTCTGCTCTAGTTTTGATTTTTCTCCCCTAGGTAGGGGACTATGCAGCACATGTGCTATCGACAATCGGAAGTTTCTCCATCCAACTAAGTGTCTTGAATATCTTCATTGTTTAATCTAATCTAGTTTAATTTCTTGATTCATTCATTTTAGCATATACTCAGTTTTTAACTATGTAAAAACAAAGAAGTAGAAGGGAACACAATCCCACCACCTATCTGTATAGCAATGTAGAAAATTCAAACAGTAGACAACAGCCTCCAACTCCCTCTTACCAACAGTAACCATTGTTAGCACCTTACTGTGTCTGTGTCCAGATTGTCCTCACCCTCCTCCCAAAAACAAACAAACAAACAAACAAAAAACCCGACTTTTTGGACATCTAGCTAGATTCTGTAGTTTTATCTAAATAATACCATCTTGCTTATCATCGTTTTTTTTCCCCCCTCAAGTTTCAGATATTTATTAATCAGTGTAAACCCCAACATACACATGATTCCGTGCATTTAGAGGGGAAATATTTCCTGGATAGGTGAAAATTGAGTGGGTGGCTTCTGGAAGACCTTCATTCTAAGCAGCTTTATAGTGAGACTTTTCGTTTAGAAGTCTGGACCTTCTTTCTTCAGTTTGCTGTAATCTACACTCGCTGAGTAGAACTTGTACTGGTCATTGGGACCCAGTTTGTTCCAGGGCTCTGGGTTATTCTTCCTATCTGCATTGACATCTGGATTGAACAATGCCAGGTGTAAGACATACAGCACTGCTCTACTAAGTCCACCCCAATAAATAAGAAGAGGGGGATCAAACTCACATGCTTCTTGGCCTGACTGAGGATCTGGTGTAACAGGTTTGCAGCAGAGGCCTCCAGTCCAGGAGGACATAGCAAATCTGCAAGGCCCAGCACTAAGTAATCCCCATACCGAGTGCTGATCAGCTTGTTCAAGTAAGTACACGCAACCTCAACCAACGACACCAAATACAAGCATTCCAAGTCCTCATTAGACAATACAGCAATCCCAAACTATCTATGTCCTGGAAAGTTTGGTTAAACAGAGTGATTTTCCATGTCCTTGAAAGTTTGGTTAAATGAGGTGATATTTCTTTGAAGGAGATAAAATGTTTTATTATCTTTGCATGATTTTAATTTCTATGCTTACATCAAGCAACACAAATTTCAACTATTGCCTTAACTGTCCACTAAATGATCTTCGTTTGGTTCCTGTGTAATCTCATGAGGCCAACATTCATCTTAGAGATAAAGGAAATAGCTATTTTATTTTGTCCTCCTTATTTTTATTAAAATATTGTTTTGGACACTATCCACCAAATCACTCAGCTCTCCCTACATAAAAAACTAAGTGAAAAACATATCTTTTTAATTTATTGCTGGGAGAAGCATGACTTCCCCTAAGCAAATGACAAGCATCTTCTTCTCTGATAACAAAAACTGTGTCATTGACTATATCTTTCCAATTTCAAGGAAACTGAGAGTTAAATTTAAACATAATTTACAATAACCTGATAAATCCTTATTAGTTGCATATGTGTGTTCTTTTTCTCTTGACTTGACTTTCTACTTTTATGTTTTCTCTGGACTTGTCTTTTTTATTTCTGCACTAACATTTATTTTATTTATATTCTTATTGCAAACATCTTCAATTCCTCCATAAAATATATAAACAAAAAATAAAGCTATAAAATCTTATAAAGAGATGTAGATAAATGAATGATAAAACCATTACTTTCGCCCAGTGAAATCGGAGTTTTCTATTTTCTCCCTTCCATCTGCCAATTCCCTACATTCTCACTGAAATGGAAACCAACTAAAAATCCCCAAGCTAAGAAGATACATTTTTTCCCCTCATGTAAGTATCCCTCCCCAGAGTATGTCCATTCTACATTTATAAGTAAAATTTCCACACAGCTCTTAATAAAGCCAATGTGAAACTTTTGGCCAAGTCAGTCGAGGTGAAAGAGTCAACAAAATGAAATTTAAGGGTAGGATTCTGTTGAGTAAGCCACAGCTCAGTCCCTGCCAGATGTAGAGGTCATGAAGATGGTGGAGGTTCCAGTGGGTCAGGTTAGAATAGAGATTGAGTGGCAGAGAGAAGAGGAACCCAGGCAGTGCATTGGGTGACAGGAGAGCCAGAACTAGGAACATCTATCCAAGAAGCAGTTATCAAGCAGTTATTCTATGATCATAGCCACAATTAATTTACAAAGTTTGCACTGAAACCAATTTCTAAGTTGTGAAGTATCATAGCCTAGCAAAAAGGCTGAATTTGAGTTTGTTTCTCCACTCTGTCACTTACTAAATGACTGACATAGAGTCTTTCTTAACATCATGAATTTCATTTCCTTATTCATAAAAAAATGTAAATAATAGCACATATCTTAATGATAACACATAGGTTATGTAAGGGTTATATATATTACATATATAATCATATATATTGCATATGTATATGTATTTATTTATTTAGGACACAGCTAATGATAAATTATGTTGTTTCTTCTTGCCTTTAGTAGCATTGGTCTTGGATTTGCCATAGAAAAATTAGAAGTGTGGCTTTGAATTGGGATGAGAGAGTAGAAATGAGAACATAGCTGGTTACAGTTGAGTGTACTATCTGTCCTTTAGAGTTCAAAACTGGTTATGGCATTACACTGCTTTTTTTTTTTCCAGAGGAGAGCTTTAGGAATACATATTAAAATATTCATATAAAATGATATGATGTCTGGAATTTGTTTCAAAACACTCCAGAGGGAAGAAGGAAGTGGTTGGGAGTGTAGATAGAACAAGACTGATTGGTCATGAGTTCAAAATGATTGAAACTGAGTGATGGCTACATGAGAGTTAATGATACTACACTACTCTTACAAATATTTCAATGAAAAGTTACAGTAAAAAAATACATAAAATATTTTATTAATCAAAGATCAAATAAAAATTGAAAATTAAACTCTTGAAAATATCTATTTTGTTGTAATATGCTATCTGTGCAATTATTGTTTTACCCAAAATTTATCTTTTGGAACTTAACCAATAAAACTGGATGAAGTATATTTTTAAATTAAATAAATATATAAATCTTTATAGCATTTATTCTCATTTCTGACACTCGATTTTTTTCTTTTACTTATGGTTCATTTTAGTGGGATATTAGAAAGAGACAAAAGAATTCAGAGTGGCATTGTGATCTGAACAAATTGGCCCCTTGATGAAAAGAATTAAATTAAGTGAAAGTAACATCAAAAAAAAATTATTTTCATGCCAGGTCATTACTAGAGAAAAGAGATGTGAGACTAATCAGGGATAATGGCAAGAAACCAAGAACTCTGAAGAGTAGGTGTTAAAGGAGGTCTGAGATAAAGCTGAAATAACTTTAGTAATTTATGTAGATGATACAATGAAGCTAAGAATAGGGAATGTGTGTGTAATAGAATCAGGTTAATTAGAAGGAGGGAAATGACTTCAGAAAACCACACTGAGTTCAAAATTGGAAGCAAAACTAAAGAAAGTAGAAATGTAGACATTTTAGGAGAACATTCTGAGAAAAAAAAAATCAAATGTTAAGGGTATTGGAAATTTTGAAAGGTGAGGACAAGAAAAATGCCAAGCTGTCCTGCAAATACAAATGTTTGAAGGATTGATCATGGGCACATGGCACCTATTTCTGAAGTCTGCGGGCCAGTGGTGGGTGAAAGGGCCAAAGTGCCATCATATGAAAGACTAAATGACCTCTCTGCGGTAAAGACACGTTTCAAAAACTCCTTGGAACCTCCACGGCAGCATAGACTCCACCGACAGAGGATAAAAATTCTACAAAACATAATCCAATCACCTCCTGAACCTTCAAATTGCATGTTACAGTTAATAGAAGTATTGATTCAATTGTCAGAGTCACTATACAATTCCTCATTGAACAGAATCCTGGATGGTGAGAAGTCTAAAGCTGGGCACAAATGAATAATGCACATTTTTCTTGATTTTGCAATTATATGGGGAAATCTTACCCTGCTGTGTGCACACACACATACACCCACTCAACACCAACTCTGCCCTATTCTCATTACCTCAGTTCTTGATATGGAGCCTACACAAATCAGTGGCAAAGGTTACAGCTTTTGAATTCAGGTAGATCTCAAGTCCTGTCCTAACTCCGCCATCCACTGGCTGTATTACTGCAGTCATGATCCTTAACCTATCACCTACTCCGTAGGATGGGTGTAAGAATTGAATGTTATAACAATTACACAGCACTTAGCCTGGATTGCAGCACATAATAATTTCTGGTGTGGTGGTTTTCTCAGGCTGCTATTAGAAAGAAAGAGCTACTGAATAGACTCAGAAATGTGGTAAAGTGTTGCTGGGAAATCCCGAGAAACAAAAGCTACAAAAGCCAAGGAATGTTATATACCTCAGCCACCTCTTGGTGACATCAAGCATGTTGCATGAGCAGCTCTCACAAAAATATTAACCGTGTCCAAAGTGGTAGAGATTTGTGCCTATGGTGTGATTTGGGGACCAACTCAAACTATTCTCCCGTCACTCTGCTGTATTGCCTGAAATTTCCTCACTGAAGACAATTCCTTTGGGGAAAAGAGCATGAAAATAAGAATTACACTGTAACTTATTTTTAATCCCCAGGACCTAGCACAAAAAAATTATTCTTAAAATTTCATTGGATAAATATATGTTACGTATATACTATGCCTCAGACGCCGTGCAAGGCTTTGGGGAGACAACAGTGAACAAAGCTACCTTACAAAGAGTTGCTACCCTTACAATGTTTATGATCTAGTGGATAAAAGAATTAACTCATTAGTGAAGTCATGAGTTTAGGGGCACCTAGGTGATTTAGTTGGTTAAGCATCTGACTCTTGATTTCCTCTCAGGTCATGATCTCAGTGTCTTGAGATTGAGCTCTGCATCGGGCTCCACACTGGGTATGGAGTCTGCTTAGGACTCTCTCTCTCTACCCCTCTGTCCCCGTCCCTCACTCCTGCTTGCTTGCTCTCTCTCTCTCTCTCTCTCTCTCTCTCCCCCTCCCTCTCTCTTAAAAAAAAAACTGTTTAGAAGTTTGGATCACGCAGCCTTCAAATCATGTTAATGTTTCACAATATGTAATTGATAAATCTCCTGCTGTAATTTAGGATAATTGTATTAACTACTATAAAAAAATAACAAACATGCTAAGAAAAAAACCCTCAGATTCATTTTCCTTAAAACACATTCTAAAATATCTAAAACTCCCCTCCTCCCATTCCATTCTTATTCCTTTCACACGACGGCTTCACCGAATGAGCCAAATGTGATCAGTTGCAGAAGCTCTTCAGGGTCATTTTCCAATTTTAAGATACGATCTTCTCCAGTACCCATTTATGACTGAGTTGCCTAAGCTGAAGTTGGGGAAAAGGAAGAGTGGGATGAAGCAGAGATCATGAAAACCATTTGGCAACAGAAATTGGAAGATTACCTTCTCAAAAACCATTAAAAGGTTTAATGTCAAAAGAAGCAAGCACTCCATAAGGAAAAACAGTGAAAGCTAAGGAAGTGGACCAAGAGGTTAAAGGGTGTCTTCAATGGAAACTGCATTGTTTAGAACACAATCAAGGCTAAATTTTATGGAGTTTGTACCTCCCATTGTCTTTAGATATTTTATAATTCTGAAAGATATACAATAACTGGCAGAAAACACAGTAATCCAAAAAATTATTGGTGTTAGGAACACAGATAAATTCTGTCCAGTGGAGGTTCAGTGGAATTCCCTCTCCACTGTTGACGTCAGCTTTGCTTCTATTAAGTGAATTCAAACCAGCCTTTCTGATGAGCTTACATATTAGGTGGCCCTTTAGACTCCTTCGTACCCATTAGTTTTAGTATCTTTTTTGGTTCCTTCATTAATTAATGAGATAAAATGTTTGACATGTATTCATTCCATATCTGTGTGAGTCATGATTATATTCTCTTTCAACATTCATCCTTTACCAATAAACCAAGTCCTCAAACCAAGTGAAAAATCTCCACTGTGGTCTTTATAACTCCTTTCCCTTAAGATAAGTGAAGATTAAGACAAGTTGAGCCAGAGAAAGTGTTATTTGATCTAATAAAAGAAGACAGTTCCGATGGACATGAATTTGATAATCACCTTACCTCCCTGAAAGGAGTCAGAAAGGGCATTTCAAAAGTCCTGAAGGAACTATACCTTGCCTGCGGTGGAAAAATAATAATTATATTAGCTGCAAACCATGACCCCAGGCTGGTTTCAGAGGACTATAAGGAACTATAGACATAAAGCGAGTAGGTACTTATTATCGTATAGCTCTATTTAGAGATGTTTGTCTCGAGAAATGAATCAAATTTTATTAGTTTACTAACAGAGATTTTGCCTCACCAAAGTTATACCCGTATCCAAGTGCATTTCCCTTACTTGTAGAAGTTACAGAGCCCACATTCCTTCCCATTCTTTTTTTTTTGTCACATAATAAAGCCATTTCAAAAGTGGAATAGCATTTCTTTCTTTAATGTGTTCCTAACGTGATTTGTGAAATCTAAGATATAATTTATGTTGCTGCTAAATTCCCATTATCATGTCATTATTCTTGGCTTGATTATTATAAAAATTGAACCTGGCTAATTATTTGAGACTGGCCACATGACAGGTCTGAGATAGTGACTCTACCCACAGGAAACAAAGTATGAAGAGGCCCAAAGACACATGAACCAGGTCCCTGGATGACATAAACCCTTGTATCAGATAAAACTAAGATCAGACTTTTAAACATGGACTTTTAAATATAAAGCATATAACTTCCAGATGTTACTGTTGTCGGTCTAAAGATTTGAAATGTTATGAATAAAGAAATGGAGATGAACATACCTAGAGAGATGAAGACTTTGTAGCTAACAACCATAATTTTTTCATTATATTTAGTAGAAGCATAAAGGCTTGGAAACCCAGTTCACTCCCAGCTGCTTCTATTTCTAAATCTATGTAGTGAATAATTACACTAAATGACCTTCAGGATACTTTTGGGCATTTTAAAAGTGTGTATTTTGAAGCAATTGGCAGTTCTTCATAAAAGTAATTAAAATTTAAACAGTGAATTTTGAAAAACAAAAGAAACCCTTGAACTCAAATTTAGCCAGGAAAAAAAATTTAATAAGATTTTCTTCTCATTTCAATCATTTTCTAAAAATCTAGCACAAGTCAAGAAATCATAGAAAACTTAACAAAGCTCTCTAGAGCCTGAGTACATGTGATAACGACTTGGTACAAAAACACCAAAGGATGGAACAGGAAAAGCCATGAGCTCAGTGTCAGGTTGGGTCTGAGGTAGAAATTCCACCAGGTATGTGAAAATATAGACCTGGAGCTCAAGAGAGATGTCAGGGCAGGAGACATAAAGTTGAGCTCTGAAGCCATAAAAACAGGGTACATTCAAAATTGATGGCATATTGGAAAGGGAAGCCCCTGAGAGTGAACCCTGAAGAAAAACATAAAATAAGAACGTGAACAGAAGTGGACAAGCCATCCAAGAAGACAGAAAAGGCCTAAGAAGTAGGAGGAAAACTGCTCCACAATTCTCCACAGTCAAGGAAGAGGGCGGAGACTCAAGGACCATGGACAGCGGAGGCACAACTGCAACCAACTGCCCCTGAAATCTGGCAAACTCGGTCCACAAAGCACGTGATCATGGCGAGCTCCTATTTGCAAATAAAATGTATCACTCCAGTCCTCTCCTCCTAAAGGGAAAAATGGTAATTCTGTATTTTCATTCAAAAACAAGAGTATGCAACAATTTCTTTCTAATTTGGGCAAATACGTGTGAACACTTGCCCTTTCCTACCATATATCAACCTGGGATCACACAAAAAGAAGTTTTTCGTCTCTCTTCTTGTTTGTTTACTTGCTTATTTGTCTTGCAGAAGGTTTCAACTAGCAAATGGGAAATTGAGATTAGAATTCAAAGTGCTGCCAAAACCATATGGCTAAGAGTCATTTGGATTAAAAAACACGAGATTTGTCTTTGAAACACACCTAATGTAGTTATCTACATGTACATAATACGTATAAACATGTAAAAGACTCCAGATTCATTTATGGCTAACAAATAATGAAAGAAAACTAATCATTTAACAAATGTTAAAAGAGCCAGACACAATAAAAATTAAACAAAAATCAAAAAATAAATTATAGATAGATAGATAGATAGATAGATAGATAGATAGATATAGATAGATAGATAGATAGATAGATAGATAGACAGATAGATAGATAGATAGAGGTTTTGGTTGGGAGGGATGAGAAACAGGATTTTTGTTGTTGTTGTTTGTTTTTAAATAAAATCCAAAAGCTCCTCCACAAGTTTGGTGGTACACAGAAATAGCAGCCTGAATAAAATAAAATCCCAGAATTTAGTCAGGCTGCCTATAGACATTTACGAGCATTATTTAAACAGATAGCTGATTCTTATGCTATTTAGCTGCTATTGAGGCCCAGAATCTTCTTCCCCTGGCCAGATCACCATCACATCCAAGCAGCACTTGCTCATAATTATTCTCAAGGCAACTCACAGCAGAGAGCTGGAAACAGGAGTCTCAGTGGAATAGTGCTCTCCCGATTTGACAAATGCCCCCTTCGGTCTATGTGTACAGCGTCCCGTAACATTTACAAACGCTCAGTTGTACCAAAGAGTCTTGACAAAGCTTCAGATGCACACAGGTGTGCTTTCTCTTTATTTCTTTTTAAGTCAGAGTGGAGGGCAGGGTATAAGGTGGGGAGATGTGATGGGGTGCTGCAAGCACCACTCTGAGACTAAGAATGTTTCCCAAATAGAAAACAATAGACATCGCTAGAAGAAGGATTTCTAAAGCCATTGCGCTTGTTAAAAAGACATACAAAGAGCCATATGGAAAAATAACAAACCTGCATTCAGTTTAAGTCCCTCCAAGGGATTAATGTAGGTAAACTAAAGCCCCATCACATCTCTAATTGCAGAACTATATATTCCATCTCTAAGTTTTACAAATTATTACATAATTTTTATCACACTCAGAACCCTGGCTGCCTGATTTTCCCTAGATTGGGGATACACAGGAGTCCACCCCTCCCTCAGTCCTCAGAGTCTAGGCCGTGGGAACACAGGACGGTGAGATTAAGAACAAGGCCCTGCCACCAGTGAACGCCCTTGGGCCAAGACCAGGGTAGGAAGGGAACTGTGCAAAATCGTGCCTTATCTTGACATCGGTGTGTGACCCCTAACAATGGAGTTTCCTAAGTGTCAAACTAAATGGTATGCTATTTTAAGACCCTAATATCATACTTGAATTTAAGACAACATGATGCCACAACACCAAGAGGAAAAAGCAAACCCGTAGGATACTCCCACAGCGTAAATGTGCGATACCAGCACAGTGTGATTTAAAGGTGAATATTAGGGGCACCTGGGGGGCTCAGCAGTTGGGCATCTGCCTTCAGCTCAGGTCATATCCCGGGTCCTGGGATCGAGTCCCCCATCGGGCTCCCTGCAGGGAGCCTGCTTCTGTCTCTGCCTATGTCTCTGCCTCTCTCTGTGTGTCTCTCATAGACAAATAAATAAAATCTTTAAGATAGATAGATAAATAAATAAATAAATAAATAAATATGAATATTAAGCAGGGTTTCACCAACTGTCAAGCATCTTACAAACTATTTCACACTAACAATGCTTGTGGTATGACTAAGCATGTGGCAAGACATAGAATCCTTGTTCCCCCACCCTCGCCGCCCTACATAACACAGGACACCCCACGCTCCATGTTCACAAGTCCTCTCTTACCAATCAATTCTCGCTAAGACCAGTTGACCATGTATTTACTGTGTCGTCACTATTCTGTGTGCTGACTGGATCCTCGTCCCATCGGGAACACTCTCTGGTTATAAAGTTAATAAAGAAAAACAAAAAAAAACAGGCTTTCAAGTCCATAAACCAAATCTCAATTCTACCGCTTAGATCGATTGGCCTTTCCAGATAGTACAAACCGTTACCTGTTCTCAAGTCAAAGCCTAGGGATTCTTCTGGGATGAGCGAGAGGCACACTCCCTAGCAGCTCAGACCCTGCCCCCAGGCTCCCATGTATTACAGATCTGAAGCTCATCCTTCCACGACCTTCCACTTTGATCCGTACTAAGGAACCCCTCTCTATGCTGCAGGGGCCCCGGACAGGCGTGGGCAATGAAAAATGAAAACCAACCAATTATTCATGGCTTTTCTCTTTGTCCTTATATTATCAGCTGGAGGGCCGGCCTCTGTCCCGTGGTCAACCAATAACGCCGCGGTCCACGTGGTACCGATTGTGTGTCTCGTGAGGGTGAGGGCTCTTAGCACCCCCATTTTGCAGATGAGGAAATGTGGGGCTGAATGTTTCACCTGGTGTTCAAAGGCTATCAGGGACCAGGTCAAGGTTCAATGCAGGTAATGTGACTCCGGAATCTGTACTGTTAACCACCACCCTCTACGGACTCAGAATAATAGTTCTGGACTAACCAAGAAGAAATGCCGTCTCCCTGTGCACAGTACGGAGCTACAAGAATAAGAGAAGATAAAGGAAGAGAAACAAGGAAGACTTAATCAAGAATAGGCATTATGTGTACATCAGTGCAATAAATATGGGGAGACAACACGTATAGGGGCTTAAATAATAGCTAAAGAAAGAACACAACAGTGTAATTCTCTCATTGTCAATATGTAATAGAAACTTCCAAGCTCTACAACAATGCCCCCATAGTGTACCATAATTATCTATTTTCACACACGTTTCCCTGATACATTGAGGCTGTAATCAGGGTCCCATTCACCATCGTATCTGCAGAGCCTGGCACCTGGACTGGCACATGGCAGATATTCAAACCATGCTGAATGAATGATGGCTGAGTGAAACAGTGCTTGAGACCCAAGTTAACAACAACAGATGCCAAACTCTTGGGAGATTTTCAGGGACAGAAGCAAACTACAGAGGGGTGACGCAGTACCATATCTCAAGGAAGTAGGTCTTTACCCGGGTTATGTAGAATGAGTGGAATTTTACCTTGAGAGGAGAGCTGATTGAAAGACAACAAGCTGTCACTTTTAACGGCATGCCATCCATCCTCTCTCCCCTAAACTTGCCAATTTCAGGAAAAATTCGTAGAAAGACAATATTGTTTTCTTTTTTTTTAATTTATTTTTTTATTGGTGTTCAATTTGCCAACTTATAGAATACCAAACACCCAGTGCTCATCCCATCAAGTGCCCCCCTCAGTGCCCGTCACCCCCAAATGTTGTTTTCTTTTAAGAGCTAAGTTGAGCAATCTTGGGAACAAAAAGTGATGAATAAAAGATATAGGAAATTTTGGCCAACTATAAGAAAGAAAGGTGCTAAAGTCAGGCTAATTAAAAAGTATATTTAAAGAAAAATTCTAGAATTGTCTCCTCACATAACTAACTGCCTATGGACTTTCTACTGTCTGGTAGGAATACTGCAATATCCCAGCAGCCTTATAATTTAGATCTCTACCCCTCCCTAATTCTAATGGGTGTTTAAAGAGTTTCATGGTCTTCTGATTATTGCTTTAAAAAATGCGTTCTCATAAAGAATACACAGTAATGCTGCTTTAGAATCAATATACATTTTCATAGTTACTCTTTCCAAGGGATATTGAGATTATAACAAAATGTAATTTATTCCAACCTGAGAAGCATACTCAGAACAAGCCATTACTCTTCTGTATTTCTAATACATCATTTTCCTCATTAGATTTTGCTGGCACAATCTTCCCACTCGTATGCATTCTTCAATGATATAAGTTTATATTCAATTTGATTGCTTGGGGCAATCAATTCTTTAAAAGCTATTCTTAGATTAGATGCCTGAGTTTACATATACAGCATAATATCTAAGAGAAAAGCTAAATTGTCATAATCAGCCATGGACCTGTAGTTTGAAAACAAAGGAACCAAACTGGAAAGGAGAAGGGAGGTTAGTACAGTCGTTTTACCTTTCTTAGTGTAGATGGAATCACTTGCAGCACCAACACCTGAGAGGTCTTAATGCCCATCAGTTATTTTGTGGCCTAATTTTTACCTTTTCAAAGATTTTAGGACTGTGGTATTGAGTTAAACTCCAGAATAGTTTTTAACCTGTTTTTGTATAAGGAACACCACTGAAACGTTGACGGAGCATGGGGATCCTTTCTGTATTCGTTTCCTAATGCTGCTGTAAATAATTTAATGACTTGAACCAATATGTATTTTATTACAATTCTGTAGGTCACAAGTCCAATATGTGTCTCACCAGACTAAAATCAAAATGTGGGCAGGCTGCATCCATTTCTGAAGGTTCTAGGAGATAATTTGTTTCCTACTTGTTTAGATTACAGGCCGATATTCAGTTTTTTGCAGTTGTGTGATAAAGATCCCCATTTTCCTGTTGTCTGTAGCTAAGAGTCTTTCACGCTATATTCTTTGACTTATGGTTGCTTTCCTCCATTTTCAATGCCAGTAACTGTAGTTCCAGTCCTCATGTCTCACATCTCTGAGCCAATATTCTTCCTTTCTCTTCCACTTTCAGGAACTTAATGATTAAATGAAACCTATTTGAACAATCTGGAATAATCTCCTGACTTAAATGTCCTTAACCTTAACATATCTACAAAGTCCCTTTTGTCAAGTTATATAACAAATTCATTAAGTATTAGGATGTGGACATCTTTGAGGTCATTTTTCTGCCTGCCATACCTCCTCAGAATAATTTTATAAGATAAAAATAGATAAAATCAAAAAGGAAACCAATTATATCTAAATATGGTTAGTAAAAAATCATTTCAAAACCAATTTGTGATATAGTTACATATGTGCTTCTTCACTGGTGCAATAAATAGTAAGACCAAGTGGTAAGCCTACCAACTAGTGAACTTTTCAATGTTGAACAAAAATGATATTGTGATTAATGGCAAAAACTGCAAATGTGATATAAAAATATATGTGAGTTCGGGACACCTGGGTGGCTCAGCAGTTGAGCATCTGCCTTCAGCTCAGGGCATGGTCCTGGAGTCCCAGGATTGAGTCCTACTTCAGGCTCCCCTTGAGGAGCCTGCTTCTCCCTCTGCCTGGGTCTCTGCCTCTCCCCGCCCCCCCCCCCCCATCTCTCATAAATAAATAAATAAATAAGTTCTTAGAAACAAATGTATGAGTTCACTGGTAACAATGCCCCAGGGACTGCCAGTTTTGTTGTAGTTTGTTGCTTATGTTTATAATTGAAAAAACTGCTAAATTTCAGTTTGCAATTAGTACAAGTAAATATATATTTGTGTACCGTTCCCCCCAAATTCACAGAACCCCTGGCTCTTAACCCCTGATTTCTTGGTACAAAAATCATGAAATTCTGGTTTGAAATGCTCTTCACCCTCACCCAAAGCACACTTTAGTTTGGACTTCTTGGACAGAGATTTCTAGTTAGAGCAGTTAAAAGACACAGATCATCAGAGTAGATCAGAAAACAAGACTCAAAAAAGGAAAACAAGACTCAACTATATATTACCTGCAAGAAACTCACTTTAAATATGAAACCACATATATATGATTAAAATAAATGGATGGAGGGATGCCTGGGTAGCTCAGTGCTTAAGCATCTGCCTTTGGCCCAGGGTGTGATCCTGGGGTCCCGGGATCCAGTCCCACGTCGGGCTCCTGGCATGGAGCATGTGTCTCCCTCTGCCTGTGTCTCTGCCTTTCTCTCTCTCTCTCTCTCTCTCGGTCTCTCATGAATAAACAAATAAAATCTTAAAAAAATAAAAATAAAATAAATGGATGGAGAAACATATACCATGCTAATACCAATGAAAAGAAAACAAGAGTAGGTATATTTGTTTCAGACAGAACAAACTTCTTTGCTTCTTTTCAAACAAGCAAGGAAATTTATTAAGGATAAGAGGGGCATTATATAATGATAAAAGGGTTAATTCTGTAAGAAGACATAACAATCCTTACCATGTTTACACCTAACAATAGAGCATCAAACCACATGTGGCAAAAACTGATAGAACTTCAAGGAGAAATAGATAAAGCCACTATCATAGTTAGAGACGTCAACACTCCTCTCTCTATCAGAAACAGATCCAGCAGGCAGAAAATCAGTAAGGACATAGCTGAATTCAACAACACCATCAATCAACTGTATATTATGAACATCTATAGACTATTTCGCCGAACAACACCAGAATACACATTCCTCTCAAACTCAAATGGAACATTCACCAAGATAAACCACATTCCGGGCCATAAAACATAACAAATTTAAAGGAAAAGAAACCATACAATGTCTGTTCTCAAACCACAGTGGAATTAAGTTGGAAGCAACAAATAAATAGCTAGAAAATCCCAAAATGCACAGAGTTAAGCAACATATTCCTAAATAACGCATGAGTCAAAGGATCCTAATGATTAGATTGGACCCATCCACATAATCCAGGAAAATCTCCCCATCTCAAGATTCTTAATCACATCTTCAAAGTCTATTTTGTAGTACAAGGTTAAATATTCACAGATCTGAAGATTAGGGCATCTTCAGGTATCTTTGGGGAGCCATTATTTTGTCTAATCACAATCAGCAATGAATATTTGGAATTTGAAATTTGAAATTAAAAAAATGATCATTTACAATAACACCAAAAAAAGATAAAGTTAGGTGTAAATCTAACAAAATATTATAAGAACTATATGTGCAAAACTACAAAATGCTACTGAAAACAATTCAAGAAGATATAAATAGTGGAAAGATATTCCATGTTTATGGATTAGAAGAGCCAATATTATAAAGATGTCAATCCATCCCAACTTGATCTATACATTTCAGTGCAATCCCAATCAAAAACCCAGCAAGTAATATATAAAACTGTTGAATTACTACTGTACATCTGAAACTAATATAACACTATATGTTAGTTATACCGGAATTTTTAAAAAAATAGATAATTGGTAACCCCCGCCTCCCAAAGAAAACCCAGCAGTCTATTTTGTGGAAACCAACAAATTGATTCTAAAGTTTATTTAGAAAAGCAAGATACCTTGAATAGCCAATGCAATCATGAAGAAAAACAAGCCCAGACAACTCACACATCAAATTCCAAGGTTTACAAAGGCTAAGGTAATCAAGACAGTGTGATATTAGCAAAAGAACAGACACATAGTTCAATGGAGCAGAATAGAGAGCCCAGAAATAGGCCCACACAAATATAGTCAGCTGATTTTTTACAAAGGAGTAAAACAATTCAACAGAGAAAGGGTCGTCTTTAAAAAAAAAAAAAAAAAGAAAGAAATGGTGGTGGAACAACTGAATATTCACGTACAGAAATAAATCCAGACACAGACCTTATACCTTTCACAAAAATTAACCCAAAATGGATCACACACCGTAATGTAAAATTCAAAGCTATAAAATTCATTGAATAAAACATAACAGAAAAAAAAACTACATGACCTACCTTGACTTTGGTAATGATATATTAAATAAAACGCCATTAGCATGATCCATGGAAGGAAATACTGGTAATTTGGAGTTTATTAAAATCAAAAACATATCTGTGAAAGGCATTGTCAAGAGAATGAAAGAAGCCACTGATTTGGAGAAATTATTTCCAAAACTTATCTATGATATAAGGCTTATATTTAAAATCTACAAAGAATTCTTAACAATAAAAAAACCAACAAAAGAAACAGAGAGAAGGGCAAATCAGGAAACAGACTCTTACTTATACAGAGCAAACTGATGGTTACCAGAAGGGAGGTGGGGGGTGGGGTGGGTAATGAGTTAAACAGGTGATGGGTAGTAAGGAGGCCATCTATGACGAGCACCACATGCTGTATGTAAGTGACAAATCAAAAATTCTACACCTGAAATTAATATTACAGTTTAACTAATTGAAATTTAAATAAAAAGTTGGAGGAAAAAAAGAAAACAACCCAATTTTTAAAAATAGGCAAAAGATCTGAATAAAGACCCAACCAAAGAAGATACACATATAGCAAATAAGCATAGCCTAACTTTTCACTTGAGCACAGTAAGTTAAAATAAAATGAGATATTATTATAAAACTACTAAAGTGACTAAAATCTGATGACTGATAGTCCCAATTGCTCTAGCAAGGATGAAGAGTAATCGGAACCCTAATTCATTGCTGGGAGAAATGCAAAATGTTGTAGCTGCTTTGGAAAATGGTTTGGTAATTTCTTATAAAGCTCAAGATAGGGATGCCCGGGTGGCTCAGTGGTTGAGCATCTGCCTTCAGCCCAGGTCATGACCCCGGGGTCCCGAGATCGAGTCCCACGTCGGGTTCCCTGCATGGAGCCTGCTTCTCCCTCTGCCTGTGTCTCTTCCTCTCTCTCTGGAAATCTCATGGATAAATAAATAAAATCTTTAAAAAAAAAACTCAATATAGTCTTACCATATGAGCTAGCAACCACATGGCTCAGTAATTTACCCACCTGATTTGAAATCTTATGTCCACACAAAAATCTACAAGTGAAAGATAACAGCAGATCTATTAAAAATCACCAAAAACTGAAAGCAACCAAGATGTCCTTTAATAGGTGAATGGAAAAACTGTAGTGTATCCATAAAATGTAAAATTACTCAGCAATAAAAAGAAATGAGTTATCAATTCACAAAAAGACATAGGTAAATCTTCAGCTCATATTGCTAAGTGAGACAAATTGGTATTAAAAACCCCATATACCATATGATTTAAATTTTAGGACATTCAGGAAAAAGCAAAACTCTAGAGACAGTAAACACATCAATTTCTGCCAGGTGTTTGGTGGCAGCAGGGTGGTTTGAATAGATGAGGTACACGGTTTTTCCTAGAGTGGCATAATTACGTGTATGATACTATAATGTTCAATATAAGGCATTAAGCATTTGTCCAAACCCACAGAGCTTTACACCACAAAGAGTCAACCTTAATGTATGCAAAGCTTTTAAAAATTCATTTAGAAAAAAAAAATAAAAAAAATAAAAATTCATTTAGGAAGACAGGGACCACAAGATGGAACCAACCTCACTGAAGAGAGTGGAGGAGTAAAGTACTGATCTATATAATGTTAGTAAGAATAAAGCCAAAGGGAATTGTGGGTAGCGTTGTACTCAAGTTGGTAAAGTTACTTCCTACGGTGATACGGGTTGACAATTCCAAAATGACTAGACAATTATACTGAACTTGTACATTTATGTAAATGGTGGATGGTTGAGAGCCTGGTGGATCATGAGGTGGGAGTTTACAGATAAGCAAGGGAAGAGGCTGGAATGACCCATCTGGTAATGAATCAGAGTCGGGGACATCAGCATAAACTAATGTTTAACTAAATATAAGGATGGTTACATACAGAAATATTTCTAGACATGTGTGCTAATATGAGTATACATGCATCGATCTCCTTGTTCTGTTAACTGAAAGGGCCTAGGAGCAGGAAGATCCCAACAGCAAAGAACAGACCTATCGCTCAAATCTTGGTTTCTAATTTCATCCTCGAAGAAAAGAAACCGAGGCTCCTTAGAGAAATGGCTGTTTCTAGGATCAGGGCAAAAATTACACAAGATGAGTCTAAAGCAGCTTGCAGTGCCAGAAAGTGAGAAAGTGCGCAAAGAAACAAAAGCACAACAACGGGGTGAGGGGGTAATGTCAAAGGGATATAGGAACCAACTGAAAGCGTTCCCAAGAGCCAAAGGTGGAACAGCTTGAGCCAAAAAATAATAATAACAAAGTAGTATTAAATTATAACCCCAAATATAAAATACTATCCATGAGTTCATACTGATATAAACCAACAAAACAATCTCCTGTGCAGAAGAATTCCAAGTGTTGTATATACAGATACTGCATCCTCAAGGAGGTGGAACGTAATTCCTTACCCTTTAACTGCGGGCTGTTGCACATAGTAGCTTTCTCCCAAAGAAAGTGGCACAGCATACCATGCAGTAGAGTATGTAAGTTACTTTACCGTAGAAAACCCTACAAGACGGTACTGCAAGCCAGGTGACCAAGGTTAACGTCAACAACGATAAGCCATATCGATGAAATATGATGGGAATGACACTTTACAGCTGTGGTTTCCTCAGGAAAACATATATCCTTAGTCTAACGATGTCAACATTTATCAGAAAAATGGCAGACAAATCCCAACCGTGGGGCAGTCTACAAAAGACATTACCAATACTATCCCTCAAACTTCCAAGGTCATCAAAATAAAATGAAGGGAATTCTGAATAACCGTCATAGCCCGGGTGGGCTAAAGATTCCTGACAACTACACGCAGTGGGGTCCCGTAGGGAGGATCTTGGGACAGGAAAAGAACATTTGAGGAAATATGAATGAAGTACGGACTTCCGTTAATAAACTTCCTATACTATCCTTACATGTGGTTTTGCATTTCTAAAACTGCTCTAAAATAATTTTTTAAAAATAATAAAATATTATTTTATTTATGAATAATTAGATTTCCAACAAATAGATTTCATGTTTTTTTTTTTTCTTGTGAAGAACGTGCCAATCTTTAGGGGATACTCCTGCCTCAGTGGATCTAGATCTAGAGCATTGGCCCACAGAGTCTACATCATGATGAGCCAGGGTGGATTCTGCTTTTTCTCAGATATTAAGTTTAGCTTGAATTCTCTTTCTCTCTCTCTAAAACAAATAAAATAAAAATAAAATAAAAATAAATTACCTACAACTGCTTCTAGTTTACAAAGTCTTCAACTAGAAGTCTTAGAGGAAGGCTTAGAAAGCCCTGAGCTTTGAGAAGAACCCAGATTTTTCCCTCTTTTTTACTTGTCCTGATTTTCCTTGGATACATATTTCTTTGTTAACTGAACAATACTCCAGCCATCATTCTCGTCTTGGCTATGGTCTCCACAACACTGTCAGAGTGCGACTCTAAAATGCAAAGATTCTTACCCCACTTAAATCATATTCTTAGCCTGCTTACAAACCTTCAGGGAGTCTCTGAAATCTCTAAGAAAATCCGAATTTCATTAACATGAATTACGAGCCTCTCACCTCATTATCCCACCTCATTCTTTTTTTTTTTTTTTTATAAATTAATTTTTATTGGTGTTCAATTTACCAACATACAGAATAACACCCAGTGCTCATCCCGTCAAGTGTCCCCCTCCGTGCCCGTCACCCATTCACCCCCACCCCCCGCCCTCCTCCCCTTCCACCACCCCTAGTTCGTTTCCCAGAGTTAGGAGTCTTTATGTTCTGTGTCCCTTTCTGATATCTCCCACCTCATTCTTTACCACACTCTTATTTTGCACTTTCCACCCCAGACATCAGTCTGTTGCCTCTCTTCAGGGGCTCTGCAATTTCTCAAGACTCTGCTCTTGTTCTTGCTCTTCTTTGCCTGGAAGGATCTTCCAGCCCCACCCCCAACTTGCATTTCCCAGATTCTCCTCCGAATATCCCAAAAATCTGTCCCTGAACTAGCCCTACTACTTTGCGACCACACACTTCTATTTCCATCTCAGAAGGTACTTACTCGGTACTAGGCCACAATTCTTGTCTTCACTCAACCTCGTAAGCCCCAAAGCAGCAGTGTATAATCCGTAGCAAGCGCTCAGTGAATGTGTGTTGAGGAAAGGAGAGAGTGAAGGAAAAGTGGAAGGGAGGGAAGAAGAGAAAGAAGGAGGGGTGAGAGGAAGGAACGAAACTCTAAAGAGGATTGCTACCCTTGCTACCCGAAGAAAGACCCGTTCATAGCCATGCACCTAGAGCTGCAGCACTTGCGCAGGTAAGTGGGCTTAGGACATCGGAACTTCCCCAGGTCCTCCCTCTCAAACAGCACCGCACACAACTGCGTGCCTTCCTCACACCTTCATTTAGAACAGTATTTGAAAAGCTTCAGGCAAATTATAGGCTGGGCTGATGATACCAATACTGAAAACTACGCTATTATTAGGTGTCCCCTTTTTTCAGAGTCATTCTGAGGAAGATGCTTGGGGAATTCTTGACGAACAACAGAGCTAAGTACCATTAACTCCCAATTTTTCAAAAACTGATTACCTGGTGTGTGGATTTTCCAGACCTTTTGATTGTTCTGCTTCAGGCTATTTAATTGCTCATTAGAGAGTCGAAAGAGGAAGAAGATAAGTCAACCACATCTGTCACTTGCTGGTGTCTGTAGTAAAAATGTTTTAGTAAAGAGGCTGAAATCGTAGGCTATAACATGAATTTTATTTTTATATTATACCGAATCCTCATTATCGCAGGTAATGGAAAGTGGTCTCTATTCAGCTCACATGTTCCTAAAACTAATTTCGGAAATCCCCGTATTGCCACCACTTGGGATTTTTCTGAGTACGTTAAGTGTATTTAATGTACATTAGGCATCCTCATTAAGGCGTCCTTGACACAGGCAAATATATAAATCGCTGGGCTGCCAACCAACACAACTGAGCATGTGACTTCCGGTCAAGGGTCAAGTAATGGAAAAAATAGCCAACGACATGATAATTCCAACAGTTTGACTTAAATTGAATGGATATTTAAGAAAAAATACTATATATATTTAATATAATACTTTGTGTAAAGGTCTGAATCTAAAACCATAATTTTTGTTTTTCTCTCTCTCTTTACAAACTGCTAATGCTAAGTACTTCTAACTCGCATCCCTTGATAATATTTACCTGGTCATGTTCTTAGATTTTTATTGTCTGGTGTCTTAATACTTGGAAGCATTTATGACTCCCGCCTATCAGACCAGTTCTAAAATCTAAATTCGCTGTTTCACTTCTGAAGCCCAAAGTGCACCAAGCATTGAACAAACCTGTTGGCTCTCCAATGTAACAGAGGCAATTAACCGTGCTTGAATGACTTTCTAAATTTAAACCAAGCAAAATGGAGCATCTCAAAGGCCAAGCTGAACTCCAGATTATAATCATCATTTTTTACATTACCACTTTCATAATTTCCCCTACCTTCCTTTTTTATTTTGTCAGAAGTTGCTGTCAAACCTTCGTATAGTTAGAGGCCACCTAAGTCCCCGTCAAAACTTCATATTCTGGATTGTTCTTAATTGTTCTGTATTAGTGTTTTCTGCCTCATTTCACGCCTGCCTGACAAATAGGCTAATGAAGGCACTTCTTTCCTCGGACTCTGACAAACAAACGGGTAACAGATTCATTACCTTTTTTCTCTTTTTGTAGCTAATAAGTACAAATGTTATAAATTTCTCTACAGGTGGTCAGTCTTCTACAACCTTAATTGTTTTCTCAGCTGCTACTTGTCCATAAAACATGAACACAGAAAATTTAACTTTCAGGAAAAATGACATGTATTTGCTCTATTTAACTAGGAATAATTTCTTATTTCTTAAAAAAAATGCTATAAATAATATGCACATTATAAAAAAATACAAATCAATTTACCCAGTACACAAAGCTCAACGTTTTTTTCATGTGTCATCACGAATTAAGCCATTTTATTAGCATCACCCGAATAGTAGATCCGCTTGTGTAGCAGCTTTGAAGACTTTCTGAAGAAATGATGGATCAAAAAGACCAGAAATCATCTAATACATGTCTACTTTTTTTTTATTTGACTTTTGCGTGTGTGTGACAGGAAAGGGGAACTTTATCACTACTGTTAAAAAATTCAGCTGAGTAAATGTTAAAGATCTAATTGGTTTTATTTAATGATTCTTGAATCAGGAAGCATCCAATCTAGCAAATAAAAAGGATCCCTAAGGACTATACAAAATGAACTTTTATAGGCAGAGGGGAGCAGCAACAAGAAAGTCATTCTAGGCAAAAAAAAAAAAAAAAAAAAAAACAGAAACAACAACTACAGCAAAAAAAAAAAAAAAAACAGGTTGGTTATTGCAAAAGTACTTTCCTTTAGGGAACTATGGAGCAGGGGTCTATAGGGCAGATCACTAACTAGTGCTGACCCGGTGATTCCTGACTCACTGGTTTAAGATTCATTTCTGGGAGAGCTGAGACTGTAATTAACAGGGGCTTACTAGCACAAGTGACCCATTTGGGACTTGTTGTCCTGTTTTTAACTCTACTGTCCCAGAGGTTTTGTATGTACCTATTTGCTAGTCAATAGAATGGCAATAACAAAACCCTAAAAGTTCAGGAAAGCTTGGCTATGTTAACATAGCCAAATCCTACACATTTCATAAAATAATGTTGGGCCATGAATTTTTTTTTTTTATTTAAGAGAGAAAATAACCATTTGGAATATCTACCGATTTCATGATTTTGACTCATTTTTAAGTTTTCAGTGAGGTGTAAGAAACCTACAGAAAGGTGCTCAGCTCATAGCTGCATCACTCTGAACCTGTTCGCAAACTGGACACACCTGGGTAGCGACCACTCAAATTATGAAGCAGAACAATGGCAACCCCCTCGAGGCTCCTCTTATGTTCCCCTTATATCACTATCTTCTCCTTGTTCCTAAGTTTTCCTGCCTTTTACCATCATAGATTTGCCTTGTCCGTGTTTGAAACTTATATAAATGGAATCCTATAATATGTACTATTTTGATTCTGAATATTTTCATTAAACGTTATCGTTGTTGTGTGTGAGAGATTCATCAGTATCATTGCATGTAGCCACATTTCATCCATTTTAATTGTTGTGTGGGCATTTCACTGTTTTTATACACAACGATCATCCACTCTACTGTCGAGGGCAGGTGGAGTACTTCCAATCTAAAGCTATTACAAATAGTGCTGCTATAAACACTCTCATGTATATATTTTGATGAATATAGGGATACCTTTCAATGTGTCATACATGTAGCAGTGGTGTTGCTAGATCATGGGTCATGTGTGTACTCAGCTTTAGAGATATTAGCAAATAGGCTTCCAAAATATTTTATAGCAATTTACACTTCTATCAACAGTGCCTGAGTGTTTCACTTGTTCCACATCCTCAGTAACACTTGGCATTTTCTATCTTTTTTATTGTAGCTCAATCGATTGTTTTGCTCTCATTTAAAACCTCCGTGGAAACAGAAAAGTGAAAAAAAATAAGTATTACTATCACTCAAATATTTGGCCCTATAAGAAATAAAATGCATGTAGAAATTGGCATCCGGTAACTTTTCAACAATAGCAATAAACTTGCAGTGTATTTCCTGTGATCCTAAGAGATACACATTCATTATCAATAAGGGATTAACGAGGGGCACCTGGGTGGCTCCGTTGCTTAAGCATTAACTCTTGATTTCAGCTCAGGTCGTGATCTCAGGGTCCTGAGATAGGGCTTTCCCCATGCCCACCCCACTGCTCCCCCTCCACCCCCAGGAACGCCCCACCACACCCTATGTCGGCTCTGCACTCAGCAGGGAGTCTGCTTGAGGTTCTCTCTCTCCTTCTCCCTGCCCTTTTGCTGCCCCCCCCCGACCGCACAAGCTCTCTGTCTCTCTAAAATATATATAAGTTTGTTTTAAAAAAATAAGGGATTATCAAATAAATTGTCTTTTAGAGCAACTGCACATGTATGTTATAGCATGTAACGCCATATTTTGTATGAGTTTGTAGAAGATCCACCAATGAAACCAAGAAGGCAAAAACACTACACATAGATTCCTTTCAAATGTCTTTCCAAATTATGTGCTTGAAAGAGTCCAAAATTGTTCCTACATTCAGCTTTGTTATTACCAGGAGCTGCCAGGTGTTAGAGATACAAAAACAAGTGATGATCCCTACCTACTCTTAAGCCATTTGAGACTAGCCACAGGTACGAGCAAGTACTAACAACGATGTAGACTAACACGTGTTGTCATAGAGACAAGCACATGTGATATTGAAGCACAGAGATACTACTGTGGGTGAGAGATGAGCCGTTCCAAGAAAAATTCCCAGTGGAAATGAATTTCAAGCTGATCTGTGAAGAAAACAGGAATTAGCTGAAATGTGAATTTGTGAAGAGGTCTTCTAGACATAGGAGTACTGTGTTCAGTACCCCAGCCTGATACTTGAGTTCCCTTTACTATGTTCTCCCAGGGGCTGGAAATGCCAAGAGAGTCAAGTCTAAAATCTTTTCTTACAAAGACCCAATGATCCCCTGAAGATCTCACCATGTATTCTGCTTCTATACTTGGAGGTAATAGGAGACAATTCTAAGTACTTCTTTCCATAACTTCACAGCTCCTCTCCATACAATAAAGAATAAAATATCTCCACTTTCCAAATGCACTGAAAGAAATAAATACATAATAAAGATAAAAGAATATTGCCCTAAGTAAAGATAATAACAAAAACCATATGACAAAAATGTTCTAGACAATATATTCAGAGAAAATGGCATCGTTTTGCTTTGTTTTCTCTTTTCAGGACATTTCTGGCACTTAAGAGAGGAAGAAATAACTGGTGGGAGAGGGGTGTCACACTCTAACAAAAGCATAATGTCCTCTTCAGGAAGAGGGAAATAGTTCCAAGTCATTAAAGACAAAATAGGCATTCCATAAAAGCATAAGAATTTGATTGAAAAAGATTACTTCATTCACATGTGTTCCTGCAATTATTAACATAATTTTTAAAATAAAGATGTCAAATTACCTTTGCAGTAGTTTCCAAAATGTAAACTAAAGCTACAGGTCTAGCCAAAAGAGCTGTATTGAATTTTTTCAGGTATATTAACTTTCTGTGAATGTGGCAAGGTCAGAGTTTTTGTTCTGAAAGGAAGAATAGACACAAGGATTTTCATGTTCCATTCTATTTACTGACATTGAAATCATTTGATGGGGAGATGTTTATTGGAAGACACACAGACATAGCACAATTCATGTTTAGGGAGATGGATTTCTTGCAATTGTAAAAGTCAATGGCATTTCACAAATGCTCTCAGCACTCTTTATTGACTTTCTGGATAGATATTTCTACTAATGAAATGAGTCAGTTTCATGAAGCCCTGATGACACAGATAAATACCAACTTATTTCAAACATCTCCCAATGTCCTAATACTTTTAGAATTGGTTTCTGTTGCACCTTTTGGAATTAACTTGCTTTGCATACTTGTAACTTCCTTGCAAACAATCTACACGTATTCAGTTTGATCAGCACGTGGGAAATCACTATCTTTAGATAAATAACTGGAAAGTAATAACTGAGTCATGAGGAGGTCAGAATGTAAGTTGGTTTAAAGGCAAAAACAAACAAAAAATAAATAAATAAAGGCAAAAACATTTGCCCCTTATCCTTGCCCCTTATCAATTATGCTACACATAACTGTAGAAAAAACAGATCTGCATACTACTGTAAAAATGTCATATTTTCCACAGTTTCAGTCAGAAAATGCAAATTTTAATTAAGGAAGACATGTAGAAAGCTAGATTACCTCCCTGGGTTGTGGATACCTTCTTCTCAAGAGAGAGAACATTCAGCAGGATGAGACAGGGTCTTCACAACCATTCAAGAACACAAAATATTCAATCTCTCTTCTTTTTATCATGACCTTAGAATATGTTTAGGATTAATATATCTAGTTAATGCTTTTTCTGTCCAAACATTCAGTCTTACCTACCTGGTTGTAAACAAACATCAATCAAAATCTTAATAGACCCTAAAAAGTATTTGTTTTGTTTTAAAATCTGGCTTGCAGAAGGTTATTTTACAGCCATGATATCCATACATCAAAACCAAAAAAAAAAAAAAAAAAAGGCAAAAAAGAAGAAGTTTTCAGTCATACACTGGAATTTTACTTTATTATATGGTTTACTGATGAAAATTCTACCTACGTGAACGGGGAAAACAAATGTATACCTCACAATGTTGCTTTCTATGTATATTTCTTGCTCACCCCTTTTGTACCCTTTTCATTTCCATAAAGGATTTGGGGCAATTTGGAAAAAAGCATATAAATAAACCCAAGACTATTAACTCATGATAAAGATTTTAAAGGAACTATATATAGTAGAACTAAAGAGAAAAATTGTATGAAGTCTTAACTGGGGAGAAATAAAACAAGTGATTCCAAACCTTACTTCTAAGTTCCTGGCAAACCAGGTCAAAGGACCACACGATGAACTGCATGCTCTCATCATCTGGTAGATAATGAACTCACTAGGAAAGTTCCCAGCTCTTGGAGGAATTCGTCACAAGGATTTTTTACAAGGGACTCTGAACAAGGTAATGAATGAAGACCTCAACAGCGGATGTTGTCGTTTTTAATGCCACCGAAAAAATTCCCTATTATATCATAGACCACTACGAAAACAGCATATAATACTTAGAGATCAATAATAAGAAATGTTCAAGAGAACCAGAGGAATAGAGCCAAGCTATGTTATTTTTTTAGTCTTCAAGTTTATATTAAGCTAGAGAAGTAGATGGGAACTTTTCAATTATAAGTGTTTTTCGATTATTTCTACTGGAAATAATTCCACGCCACAAACCTTTGCAATATTAGTAATATTATAGTAATAGTAAAGATGTTGTGTTCACAACAGTGGAGTAACATGATTCATTCCGGAGGGAGGTATGTCGTATTCATTCTATGTCATGACATAACCTCTGAGGAAACATGATAATAATAATAAACATCCCAGATTGAGGGACACAGAACCAAAGAGATTAAGAAATATAACCGGAGAGACAAACACACCCCAGACCAAGAAACACAGACTTTTGCTGCTTCCGTTCAAGGTCTCGCTCAGCTAGAGCTTTGACAAGGGTTCCACGTAAAGGTGTCTGCTAGAAGGGCAGGATAGTCTAGGGTTCAAAAGTCCAAGCTCTGGACTATGACGGTGGTCAGACTGCCTGGGTCGTGGCCCAACCATGATATTCAAGTTCGCCGGCAGCCTATTCCTCTTTAAAATAAGGTTGATGATAACAGTATTTACCTGGCAGGGTGAGGTAAGTACGGAAAGATCAACCATGCAAGTTGTTTCATATGACCCCGGATACCTGGTAAGCATTCCCTCCATGGTGGAGACACTTGATACCCTTTGTTGGTAGAAATTAATAGATTCTAGTTATTAGGCACGTACACGAGACAGTGTCTTATTCCAGAGGTGAAAGTCCTGTTCCTTGTTTTTCCCCGAAAAGCAAGTCATCCAAATGCACTACTCCTCACTGCCAGGCTGTTTCGCAGGATACGTGGGACCCAGAAAAAGAAGCGGACTTTATATATGGAATCCAATTTTTTTTTAAAGATTTATTTATTTATTTATGATAGGCATAGAGAGAAAGAGAGGCAGAGATTCAGGAGGAGGGAGAAGCAGGCTCCATGCCGGGAGCCTGACGCGGGACTCGATCCCGGGACTCCAGGATCGCGCCCTGGGCCAAAGGCAGGCGCCAAACCCAGGGATCCCCCTGGAATCCAATTTTTAATCACAGACTTCTCAGCTGGGCCACGAGTTTTATAGGATTAGATTTTATTTGTGATCAGTAGCTGAAGCATTCACTTCATAGTAAAAACCAATTTACAAAGATCTGAATCCTCTGAAATCTTATTAGATCCAAATGTTTAGCTTTGGGATACTTCAGCAGAGTTCCTAGGTGTTCTATAAAGCTCTCTAAACCTAGATATAAACAGAACCCTGTAGCCGCTTTACTTTAAAATGAAAACATACATACACGTACGATCAGCAAGCAAACAAATAAATTATTAACCTTCTTTTGATAATGAGCTGGAGATGGCCCTTATTTCCCTGGTCATGGCGCAAGTGTTAGAATGGACTCCCGCTCATGGGCTGAAGAGTTCAGAATCCGGGATGAACTGCATCAGAAATCCATCTCGGTAGGAAAAATTCTATAATTATACTTGACGTGTCATAATAAATTTTTAAATATATTGACATTCTTTTGCTTTGCCTCTTATCTTCTGTGCGATTTAATCAGAGCCCTTTGAAACATGGTTCCTCTTTTGTCTTATGCTTGAATCTAGAGAGAGAAGTTGGAGAAAGTTTTCTGATATGAATGTCATTGAACAAACTTTCTTCAATAATTAATTAATTCACTCTTCCAGCTGCATATTTCAACAAATATTTATTGAATAGTTACTGTGTAATTTTTCTTTTCCTAAGAGGAGAAAAATGATGAGAGAAAATCTCATTTCTTAGAGGGGAAAAAAAAAAAAAAAACCTGGAAAAGCCATCATTTATCGAGTACTTATGAGCCAAAACACCTAAGAGATGCGTACAGATGTTTTTACTGTTTCATCAATTACAATCGAAGTTTATTACAATCAAGTGACTTTCAGCAAGTCACAGGCTAAGGAGGGCACAGCCAGGTGGCACCTCCGGGCTGTCCCACCTGCACACCTGTGCTCTGCACAGCTTCCTCTCCTGCTGTCAAAGAATTTGTAAAGGAAGAGAAGCCAGAGCATAAATATACACTGACATGGAATATGACCAAAAGTCTCCAGTACCTAAAATCATTCAGTAACCAAAGACGTGTTTTAGGGGGAAAAAATAAGGCTAGCCTGCCTGTATTCTATTCCTAAGAAAGATCACTCTTATTCAGTCCGCGAGTGCACCAAAAGTTTTAAATCATGCTTTCAAATTCTTTCTACAAGCCCAGTGCATTTTTGTCGTTCTCCCATTCTTAGCAAAGAGCCTTTGGTCTTTGTCTGGGTAAAATTTACAGAGAGATTTTTATTCTTAGCAATAATAATAGTGACAGATATTTCATGGTTAAGGAGGAAGATGAGCCAGAACAAAACTATGATTCCGTTTCTTCCTGGGCCTTCAGGAAAGGGCAGCGTTAGGTCCGAAGGTCCAGATGCTAGCTTGCTGAAGTTGATAGTTTCCATTTACATTTTCCTGCGGTTTCTCCCCAGTCTCCCTTTACGTATATTTGAATTTTTCATCTTGATCTAAAAGCAAGGGAGTGAGCATATCTGCCTTATCGAGGCTTTGTATTTTATAATTTTTTAAATTTTTTATTTATTTATGATAGTCACACACACAGAGAGAGAGAGAGGCAGAGACACAGGCAGAGGGAGAAGCAGGCTCCATGCAGGGAGCCCGACGCGGGACTCGATCCCGGGTCTCCAGGTTCGCGCCCTGGGCCAAAGGCAGGCGCCAAACCGCTGCGTCACCCAGGGATCCCTCGAGGCTTTGTATTTTAAATAAAACTCTCTGCATATGGCTCGCCCCCTGTTTTTGAAATCCAATCCACGGAATGAGAATAACAAAGGGAGTTGCTCGAGGAAACATTCCCCTCCCACCTCAGTCCCTGACGCCTCAGGGCTCAGAGGCCCAGAAAGCAATGAACTGTCCTTGGAGGCCCACGGGCAAGCCCAAGTGAGTTTATGCCTGTGCTCCTGGTCTTCCTGGTTCTGGGGTGGCTCACTGACTGGCGTAAGTCGTTTAAATCTGTAGGTTTTCGTAATGACCGTGTTCATCTTTCAGCCAACGTGAAAACAAATCTGAGACCTGACATAATGCATTATTTAAAAAGAGAGAGAGAGAGAGAGAGATTGAGAGAGAGACCACTTAAGAGGAAAGCACACAGGTAAACAAAGCATTCCCTAAAACCATCACAATTTCAAATGTAAATGCTGGCACTTATCGATATTTATCTGTTCCATATGGATTCCACATCTGAAATATATTTTCCGAACCGTATACCTTGGATTGGCATTAAAGCTCTTGTTCACTGGTTATTGAGCAACCTGCATCTGGGAAGGACTCTGTGGATGCAGTGGTCTGTTTATTTTGCAAGTGCAACATTGCCATCTACAGGATGTGCCATGCCACCGTGCTACCCTCCTTCGGAGCCCGTTTACCGTCCCAGCTAGAAGCCACCCAGGTTGAAAATACATGTGTCCAAAATCAGTCTGCTTGTCCTGTCGGGCACCACTGTTTGGCGAATGTTCTAGTAGTCTCACAGCTCACCCCCCACTAACCCCCCCCCCCAAAAAGAAGAAATGCATTAGATGGACTTTGCCCCAGCGTCTTTGGCTTTGGGGACTGTGTTAGGGGTTTGCTCAAAGGCTGCACCATGATCCCGTTAAGGGGCTGGAGAAAAGCTGGTATCCACACGAGGTTGCATCAAGGGCCAGGCGTCGCACCTCCTACAAACACTCTTGCAGTTGGCTGCACGTGTGTTGCGTACACTTCCTCACAGAATTCAAATAACAAATACAGCAAATTGCCTTTCTTTCACAGATTTCAAATACCAAAAGAGCAAAACGTCTTTCTCCTCCAACAAGGAGGCAAACGCCACAGAGTTTACTTAATGAGTCTAATAATCTAATCAGACTTCAGACCATTCAGACGACACAACAAAGGCGAAGCTCTCTGCCTGTTTTGCAAATGAAGAAACGGAGGCACATAAGCTGCTGACCTTGAAAAGCCTAGTTCGCTGTCAGACTGTCTTATTTTTGAAAAAAATGGGAGAGTGAAACGGAGAAACAACATACCTCATTTTCTCCATTTTGACACACAGACTAAAATATGGGCTGGGAAAAAATATAGAATATACAGATGGTATTAAGAAGCTATTTTTGACTGCTCATTGTGACCTCAGTTCCGTTGAAATTGGAATTACAATATTTATTAGAAAAAGCTTGAATGTTTCAGGAAAAGCTATTACAGTTTCCTAATACATTTCTAATCTCCTTTCTTGGAGATACTGAATATTAGGATGTCTAATTAGCTCACTCCAATTCCTTAATTGTGGCTTGTCTAGAGACTAAGGGATGGGCACGATAGCATCCATGTTACCCTACCTTCCTGCAATTTTTAAAATCAACTCCCAGAATAAGGAATGGGGAATCTACCTCAGTATAAACAAATCATATAGTCCATAAAAATTAAGCTGACTTTGTTACCACAATTCTAACTAGAAAGTAGCCTAGAAAGAAACAGTAGTGTGTTGGTGCCAAAGAAAAAGCCTCATTAAAAGGAGAAAACAATTTTTAAAGACTCAGTATCGGGGTTTCATTTCAAATGTTTACTTCAGAGTTCTTGTCACATATCCAGCATATCCTCCGGGTGTAAGAACCAAATTTAGAGCGAAAGATTAAAGGAAAAAAAAAAAATCTTAGCCACAAAAACAAATTCATTTCTCTCTAGTCCATCTACATACAGGTATCAAATAAGGGACAAAATGTTTGCATGGACTAAACAAGCTGCTTTTGATCCAAAACCAATTAGATGAAATAAGGTCCAGTCTTCGGCTGACGCCGGTATGGTTTTCCTCTTTGAAAAGCAATTTATGTATCATCCAGTGCTACCAAGAAGGAGAGGGCACCTCTTTTATAGAAACTGCTTTCTCAAGGTCCTCAATGACCCCAACATTGGCAAATCCAGTGGGAAGAACTTAGACCTTACCCTACTTGACTCCACAGCACCCAACACGATTTTTCCCTGCTTCCTGAAACTTTATCTTCACTTGCCTTCCAGATCAAGGCACACTCCTAACTCCTCCTTCCAAGACATTGGCCACCTCTCTCTGCCCCTTTTGCCACATCCACTTCCTCTTTCTGAGCTCTGAATGCTGCCATGCTCCCGGAGATCAGTCCTTACACCTGTTGGCTTTCCTAGTTATACTACATATCTAGATTCTTTCATCGGTCCCATGCTTTGAACATCATCCTTACCCTGATGGCTCCCAAATGTACGTGACCAGCCCCAAATTTTACTTCCACTATAGGCTCCTCTGTCCAACTAACTCAACAGCTCCATTTTAGTATCTAAAGGAGCATCTCATGCTTGATATGTTTAGAACAGAATTTTTTTTTTAACTCTCCTACACACCTATGCTTGCTTCTTTTTAAAAGTTTCCTATCCCAGGAAACAATACTTCTTAGGCACGTCATACATGTTTCTTGAATTTGTTGTGCCCAAGATTGCGAATCCGAGAAACCACCAAGGAGCCGACACCGATGTAATCACATGAGGGTTTAATCACAAGCTCGAGCTTGGGTCCAAGTATACCCGACGTAGCGGAGCAGGGACTTGGACCCCGAGACTAAGAAGCATAGTAGTGTTATAGGGGTCCGTGGCCAATGAGATTGTAACATACGCAGAAAGTTGCACAGTCATGTCGGTCCACACGCAGGTGGCCAATTGAATTATGATTCACCCTATAGTGACCATTTGAACTAGCCTATTATTCTGGTTAGAATTGGTGTGCAGGTTTGGAGGGCAAAAGAGGGGTTTTCATTCCTCCGTGGTTAAAGGTCAGAGGCCCCGCATTCATTCCTATGTGTGCTAGTTTCTGATAAGGGTGTGCTTAATAGCTAAACTAGGGTGAGGGAGTGCCTTAAACAATAGGCAGGTCGTGTGGGGGGTTTTACATGAGATGGTGGGTGTAGCACAAAATGGAGTTAGTCCTGCTCTGCTTGTCCAGGGGCAGGGGATTTTTGTTAGATTTCCTGGTTCCCATGGAATTAAGTTGTAATTAATCAACATAAGAGAGTACTAGTGAGGGATTGAGACTGTGGTTAGGTGCTCCTGCTCATGCTCTCTCTTTCTGATAAAGAAGTAAAATCTTTTTTTTTTTTTTGAGATTTTATTTATTTAATCATTGGAGACACACAGAGAGAGAGAGGCAAAGACACAGGCAGAGGGAGAAGCAGGCTCCATGCAGGGGAGCCTGATGTGAGACTTGATACCAGGACTCTGGGATGATGCCCTGGGCCAATGGCAGGCACCAAACCGCTGAGCCACCCAGGTGTCCCAGAAATAAAATCAGAAAAAGAGAAGAAGAAAGAAAGAGAAAGAAAGAAGAAAGAAAGAAAGAAAGAAAGAAAGAAAGAAAGAAAGAATAAAAGAGACTGTGGTTAGGGAAATCTTCCCAGGAATGGAAAATGTAATCAGAATTTCCTTTACAGCACAGTAGGGCTTGTACGAAGGAGGTGAAACAAAAGACCACTTGCCATCCACACCTTGACCCACTTCGCGGTACCTACATAGCACTTACACTTGACAGATGCTTCAAGTTTATTTGGAGAAGACGTCATTCCACAAAGATCCCTGTACTCTATAATCTACCCTCCTGAGTGCCAGTCCAGTAAGAAAGGCTCTTCTGCTATTGCTAACTATGTCCAATGTTGTGAGAGATTGATTTCTGCCCCGTTGTTGACTAAGAAATGAAGTCAGCCACAAATCCCTGGGAATTTGATTTAGAACCTCCGTGAGGCTCAGGGAAGTGAGCTGTCCAGGGCTGTTTGTGGGGGAGTATGTATGAGTGATCACATCTGATCTTTAAAAGGGTTAAAAGTCACTTTGTCCATCTCGATGTCTTGGCCTACACCAATTCTAAAGCACATTCTTATAGAACGTAAGTCCACAAAATTGCTCTGTGAAAAAAGGGGATTCTTCGAGGTCAAACACCTGAGAAAAGCTGTGAACTTCATGCCTCTCTTAGAGAAACACTGAACACAGAAGCAGGTGACAGTTTCTGCCACTTCCTTAAGTACAGAAGCCCATTTCATTTTTTTTTTTAACCTAAAGTTTATTTGACCACAGTCATGTCCTTGTGTAGCACTACTAACATTCTTTAAAACTTCTGTTCCAAAAAAAAACCAAAACCAAAACCAAAAACAAAAACAAAATAAATAAAAAAATAAAAAAATAAGATAAAATAAAACTTCTGTTCCTTGGAACATACTGTGAGAAATCTTGAGCAGCAGAGCACCAATTAGGGATTCTTGGAATTATATGGTACGTCAGTGGAGATTTTCAGATTCTCTCCTGATTAGATGGGCCAATATTTTTTTAAAACCTACTAAGCAAAATCTCTGTTCCATATCCACATATTTGAAAATGTACAGAAATAGCCTCTGAGTCTCCTTCATTGCTACAAATCTTTAAAAAATGTATACCTGCTTACAACATATTTGGGGAGTACACTTTGTAATGTTTCTTATGGTAAAAATATTCAAAGAATTCCATTTGTGAAATGAATATGTAGACAAATAGAGAATCCGCAAAGTCTTCCCTGGATACCTCAAAAACATCAAAATGCAATTCTGGCATTAAAAGAAAGACTACCTTAAAAGTTATTAACTCTGAGATATATTTAGAGAAAAAGAAATTAGAGAAATCAATATTTGTAGAAAAATAGAGACGTCATTGGCTGATAATTCTTGTGAAATAATCAGATCGAAAGTCTGACCTTTCAGTTAAGAAAACAATGTGCTGAGCTTAATTCAAAAAAGATGCAGTAGAAAATTGTGGAGATAAACGGTCATTCCATAGGGCTAAGAAAAGGCTTTAGAAAGATCACATCCAATTATCCCAAAGGAATGCGTTCATGAATGCCAAGAAACTAGGACAAGTTCTGATTTTTAAGACAATGAGAATATAGAATATAGATATGTCTACATAATTTTGGTATTTGCTGCCTTCTAAACACAGTCCTGTCTATCTCCAGCTGTATCTACATAAAACAAAAAAGAAAGCAACAGAAATTCAGAAAAAGGCAATTTTCACAATAGAACACACACCTCAGTGAGCCTAGTTCAGGACACACTGAGCTATATTTAGGCACATATGTACGATGATGGAGGAGTGATTTCAGGGTGGCTGGGTAGCATGTGTCATTGACATTTCTTTATTTACCCATTTGTTCCTTTATTCAATAAATTTGTTTTGAGAGACAGATACCAGCATATCGCTAGGTTGTTGGGGGTGAACCCTATCAGAGCCTGACAAGGAAGAGAAAACTCGCAAAAGTAAAAGTTAGCAAGTGATGTGTACAATTAACTAACAAAGGGAGACAACCAGACTACTGCTCCAGAAGCAACTGACGCAAGCAGAGCTTTCACAGAGCTCACGTGTGGCGCCCAGAAATGATTACCGCTCTCCTTTCTGTATGTGCTCACTCCTAGCTGGCCAAGGCTGGACCCGTGCAGAAATGTGAATTTGGCAGGAAATGCCTCATTATTCTTCCCTCACACCAGCTGTACAAGTTGCTCCCAACCCTTAACTGAGGAGCTTGAGGGCTCCCAATCTGAGGCCCCTACTCAGAGCATCAGCAAAGCAGGGGTCCAAATGAAAGAAAGGTTAAGCATTTGATTTTGGATATATTTTTTGAGGCATCAGAGTAGTCAGCATGAAAGCAGAAAGGCAAAAAACAAAAAAACAAAAAACAAAAAAAAAATTAGAAATAGCTACTTACGTGTCTATCTATCCATTTAGACCTATATACATATAGGTGCATGTATAGACACATATGTATAGTCACAGAGAGAGTTAGGTAGATGATTGATGGATAAGATAGATCAATCCATCAATTGATCAATAGATAGAAAGAAAATAAATAGATAGATGATAGACGGTGGGAGGAAATACCATCCTGAGGTTGTTCCAGCCTAAGGATGTTAAAGGTTTCAACTGGCCCCAGTCAGAACCCTATTTAGCAACCCATTTACCTCCCTTACTATTCTCTCCGTCGAAATAAAATCATCTCAATTCGCATATAAAGTTGCTACAAGTATTCATTTCTACAACCCTCCTAGAGATTAGTTTAGGATATTATGAATATAAATAGGATATATGCATGCATACATGTCTATGTGTGCCTTAAATTGTGCACATTCTTTTAAGCAGAAATGTATCTTAAGGGCCACGTATAAAATTTTTATTATAAACTCAAACGTTAATAGTCAGAAATGGTTCTCACAGCATAGTTTATAAATGCATCAACTAAAAATCTGTAAACCTTATAGTTAACTTATATGTTCTTTTCTCTCTTTTTTTAAGATTTTATTTGTTTATTCATGAGAGGCATAGAGAGAGGCAGAGACACAGGCAGAGGGAGAAGCAGGCTCCCTGCGGGGAGCCGGATGCAGGACTCGATCCCAAGACCCCAGAATCAGGCCCTGAGCCAAAGGCAGATGCTCAACCACTGAGCCACCCAGGCACCCAACTTATAATCAATAGAGAACTACTTCAGTAAATCTTGCTATATAAAAAACTGAACATTATAAAGTAGTATCATTTGAGATTCAGTTTAGGAAACCAAAACCTTTCTGGGTATCTCAGAGGAGTATAATACTGACACTGGGTGCCCTCAAATTAAGGCAAAGAGCGAAGTCAAGGAGCCACAGCTGGACCACCAGCTCCGAGGCTGCATCAGCCTGGATGGACAGCAGGAATAAGAAAACCATTGGTGCTGCTGCTGCTGCTGCTGCGGCCTCTACGTCCATGAAGATAGTAACCCAGCCACAGGCACATGGAGTTTGACCACAGTAAACAAATCTACCTGACTCGCACACCAGTAGCCATGGCAGCAAGAAGATGGTCTCTGCCTCCCTTTTCTCCCATAAATTTCATGTATCATTGGCCCATTTTGTTGATAGAATCTAAATCATACAGAACCTTCATAGGAACGGAGCCTGAGAAATGTAGCACTTAGCTTATAAGTCCCTGCAACACAGGGAACACGGAAGACAGTGGAAATGCGTGCTGAGTGCCGACAGGCCCCTTCCAAAGCTGAAGTGTTTCAAAATTATTTTGTGGAATACCCATTGCTGACAAGGAAAAAAAAAAAAAAGAAAAAACTCAGAAGGCAAAATTATGGAGATAATAAAGGATCGTAGTTGCAACGATGGTGGGGGCAGTGGGGAAGATGAACAGGCCATGCACAGAGGATGTTTAGGGCAGTGAAAATATGCTCTATGATGGTGTAACGATCACATATGTCACCGTACTTCTGTTCAAACTCATAGAATGGACGACCCGAAGGCAAACTGTCAGTGTAGGCTCATCCCACCACTCTGGTGAGTGATGTGGACAACGCGGGAAGCTACGCATATGTAGGGGCAGGGGATGTATGGAAAATCTCCGTACCTTCTCAACTCTACTGTAAATGAAAACCGATCTGAAAAAAAAAAAAAAAAGGCTTTTAAAAAAGAGAAGAAAAAAATACCCTAAAATTTACAAAATTAAAAAAAGGAAAACAACTCATGTTATGTTGACCTACCAAAACCATATTTCAAAGCAGAATGTAACAGTATCCTACTTTTAGGGGAAACCCAAAAGTCCACTGGCGGTCTTAGTAAGTTCTTACCATATACTCATTTTGATTCAAATTAATGGAGCAATCATGGCAGAAAAGATGAAGGAAGGAATAAGTCTACCTTGGGTTCATCTTTGTCTTTTCTTGTAAGAAAAGCAAGGGTTGAATCTACTATCCTATCAATTTAAAAACAAGTTAAAACACTAATTTGGCTCATTCATTTATTTATTCATTCAACAAATAGTTATTGGTACAAGGGTTTCTCTTTAATATAATTTTGCAGGAGACTTTTATACTTTTCAAATATATTCAAGAATTATGTTTCCATTAAATTGACTTCATTTTTTACTACAAAGACATAATCTCTTTTTACTGCAAGAATATAATCTATCACTTATGTGAAATAAGGTAACAGATATTTAAAACCTATATTAATTTGTATATTTTTTTAGCCAAGGGCTTTAGTAGAGACTCCTTCAGATTAGTCAATGTAAAGTAACTCTAAGAAATTCCATAAATGATATACTAAGTAGAAATTAATAAGGGAGAAAAACCTTGGAAATTAAAAATATTAGAAAAAGCAAGGTATGGCTGGAAATCACTTAACCATATTTAAAATTTTGAAAAACTGTGGTTATGTGCACTTTATTCTATGACTTCTTAAATATGGAGAGATATCCTGGGGGCTTCTACTCGCAATATGTGATGTGGCCTCAGTTATAAAGGAGTAAGATAATAGGGAAAACAAAAGGGAGAGGGGGATTTACCCATAGCTGGGGTGACCACGCATATCTAGCTTCCCTGGAACGGCCCACTTTATACCTCTAGTTCTGTGTAACTATTAATGATGCTCCTTTTACTTTACAGAGTGTTCCAATTTGAGAGATAAATTATATGGTCATTCTAATTGGTGAGAGGAGTGAAGAACTGGGATTATAAATAACATTAAATTAATGGCATATTTAATGGTACATGCAGGGAGTGAAAAATTTTAAAGAGAGGAATCACTGAAATTGGGTCAGTTGCCAGTAGAGAAAGCATTATAAAACTACCAAATGGAATGATAAAGTGCAAGTCAATAGTGCACGGTCAACTTACAGTCCTTCACTAAATAATGTTGGATTTTATCTCCTTTCATCTTTAACTCTTTACCAAATCAATTGGGATATGACTACTAATAGTTGATCATAAATCATTAATCTGAAGGGATATCAGTAAGTCATGCCGTTCAACCTCTACAAAGAGCCCTAGGCCCAACTTTGCCGAGACAAAGTGCTAACAGCAGAAGGCCATTAGTATTTACAGATTTAGCTTGTGTCTGTATCACACTTTGGTAATTCTCATAATATTTCAAACTTTATTATTATTTTTATATTTGTTACAGTTATCTGTAATCAGTGATTGCAACTCACTAAAAGCTCAAATGATGGTTAGAATATTTTTGGCAACGAAGTATTTTTAAATTAAGGTATGTGCATTGTTATTTTTTTTTTTTTTGACACAAAGCCACTGAACACTTAGCAGACTACAGTAGAGTATAGGCACATTTTTATCCGCAGTGGAAAATAAAAAAAAATTATTTGACTTGCTTTTTTGCAATATTTGCTTTACTGTGGTGGTCTGGAACCAAATGAACAGTATCTCCAAGGTATGACTGTATGTGTTCATGATATTGTTGTTATACAGAATAATGTCTTTAGTTTTAGAAGATGGTTGCTGAAATATTTAGGGGTAAAGGGTTATCATATCTACAGCCTGTTTTGAAATAGTTTGGAAAAGCTTTGCACAGTGGCAGTATCATAGCCAATGAGGTTTATCTGAGGAGTGATTATTGCTAATTAGTTTGGGGAGATGTGTAGACAGACATAGAAATAAATGTAGATACACAGATAGGTAGATAGATGAACAAAATAAAGCAAAATGTTAACAACTGTTGAATCCACCACCTGGACTACTTAGTGTATGGCTGTTCATTGTACCATTTTGCCTTGCTCAAACTTCTGTATGTTTGAATTTTTTTATAATAAATAGAAAAAAGTAAAAAGAGAACATTAGGTCGCCTCTCTTTTGCAGTCCTAACTCCTACTGCATATCCCACCCACCCCCACCCAAATCCTTTAAACCATATCAATATTTTTTTTCTCATCCTCTTTCTAGGTAACCTCATTTATTCTTCCACCTTAAATATCATTCAAATATAGTTCATTCCCCCAAGTCATCTCTGACTCAGATATCACCTCCAAACTTCTATATAGATAATAAAGCTAATTAAATATCCCACCTGGATATCACAGATGCTTCTCAAGTTGACAGATCCACAACTGACATCTTTATACCCACTCTTCAATAAATCGATTCATCTACAGTGTTCTTCAACTAAGCATTTAATACCTTTTTACAGCCAAGACCCTAAATCAGAATCCTGGGTACTATCCTTGATTCTCACATCTCCCTCTTCTTCCACCCAATCAGTTAACAAATTCTATCCATTTAAACTCCAAACCTCAAAATTGAATTTTCCCCCAGATTGTCACCACCACTCTGTTCCAGACTACATAATTATCCTTGCCTGGGCTAAAACAATAGCCTTTAATCAGTTTCTGTACTTCCTTGCCTTACCCTTTACAATCTATTCTCTATAGATAACCTGAACTAATTTTTTAAAATATAAATCTAATCTTTAAATCCTCTGATTAAAATAAGATGGCTTCCCAGTGCATTTAGACTAAAACCCACGTTCCTTAACCAGGATCTCAAGGTCCAAGTAGATCTAGCCCCTGGTCACCTCTTCTACTTCATCTCAAGCTTCTCTCCACCCTTATTCACTGTTCTCCTCATACTAGCTTCCTTTCTGTGCACATAAACTGTCAAGCCATTTTCTCCTACAAAGTTGTGTCCATCCTCTTTTATCTGTTTGTCATGCACTTCATTTTTATTTATTTAATAAATTCTCAAATAGCAGCACTTAGTGTGTCTGGGCTCTTTTTAAAAGAGTTTTAAGAATATTGATTTATTTAATATGTCAATCCCACGAAGTAAATTCCATTACGATTCTTCTTTTATAGATGAAGAAAAAGTGTAAGAAAGTGGAATGATTTGAACAATTTTATATAGATCATGCTAGCCCCCCACGTGATGGCATTTGGAAACAGGCCCTTGAGAGGTTAATGTGTAGTCATAAGGGGAGGTCCTTATGATGGTCCCAATGGCTTTATAAAAAGAAGGAGGATGGGAGAGAGAGAGAGAGTGATTATTCTCTTTTTGCCATTTGAGGATACGGCCAGAAGGAGGCCATCTGCAAGCCAGGAAAAGGGCCCTCTCCAGGAGCCGAATCAGCTGGCACCTTGCTCTTGGACTCTCCAGCCTCCAGAACTATGATACATATGTCTGTCGTTCAGCCACCCGGTCTACGGTATTTTCTTAGAGCAGCCTGAGCAGACTAATACATATCATAAGTGATAGAACGAGGTTATAAACCCAAACTGAACTTTCAGCGACTGTACTATAACACCATAGATTCTGTTCTTCTTTGGGCCCTTGGTATCTCTACTTAAACATTAATTCTTTAGGCAATGTCTTCTCTGAGTCCCTCTCTACTTCATCATAACACTTTAGTGTTCCCTCCATTGCACCTCTCCCAAAGTTTAGTGCCTATCTTTTCACTGTTATGTGTCTACCTTTGTGCTTATCTGCTATGTGATAGGTGTTACTAGGCAATGAATATACAATAATTCATAAGACAGACCTTGTCCCTACTCACATAAAGTTTGGAGTCTAGATGAATCGCCTTTTTGCAATTTCAACACCAGGATCATAGGCACCAGTGGAGAATAAATTCAAGAAGAAGAGTTAAGACCATATAAAATTGGGATAAACCAGGAGACAAGCATATAGATGAATATAAGTCAAGGAATGAGAATTGCTGACCTAGGCTGGGTCATGGCAAATCTGAAGAGACAAAAGTAGGGAACACAGGGGAGCTTCTAATAGAAGAGTATCCAATAAGAACTTTCCAGCTTCCTTTAGAAAAGGTTTTCATTCCTTTGGGATCTATACATTTGAGGCAAGCCCTACAATAGCCCTCAAGCCAGAATAGCATGATCTGATTGCTAAAAAGCTAGATGTCTCCAGAAAGTTGAACGAACCAGGGTGGAATTTGAGATGTTGCCTCCATCTTTTAATTAGCAATAATCGTGCCTCGGATAAACCTCATTGGCTATGATGCTGCCACTGCGCAAAGCTTGCCTCCATCTTTCAAAGACACAATAAAAGTATTCTGCAATACAGTGGGCCACTAATTACCCCCTAATTTGGTATACCAGGCAAATGGAATTTGTCCAACAGTGTAGATGTTTTTCATGAAAGTCAGTGAACTGTTAAACATGCCCAGTCCAAGATGGAAGTCTGTAATTTCTAAGAATGTGAGAACTCCAGTAAGTGCAGTTCCAGCAAAGAATCTCAGATTTAGACCCCTGACTGCCCTCATGTGGGGGCCTTTCAGCAGATGTAAAAAAAGGAGGCACCACTTATGAAAATCTAGCCTTCAGCTTGAGCAAATGGTTTACCCAGTCTCAGGGGTCTCAAACCCTTATGAATACCTTCTATATGCCAAGCACTAGTTTATGCTCTAAAGATGCAGAATAAGCAAAAAGAACATGGTTCTGTGGTTATAGATCATACATTCGGTAATGAGAGACCCTGAGAGATTTAGTGAATGAGAAAAATGAATTAAGTCATTAATTAAAAATTATTTCTGATAATGATACCACTATGAAAAAAATGAAACAAGATCATGAAATAACAGAGTGACTTAGTGTTGTGAAGCCTGTTAGCTCCATCCTCATATAAAGTAGGGTCGAATAGAGCACACAGCTACCCAGCCAACTACATTTCCCAGACTCCCTTGCAGCAAGTGTGCTCATGTGGTCACGTCCTCACCAATGAAATAGGGAAGGAAATAATGTGCGCCACTTTTAGATCTGGGCCTTAGCATACTGAGCATGCCTACTCTGGGCACTCTTTTCTCTTCCCATTGGCTAAAAACTGAATGCAGCAATAACACAGCTTTAGTTAGCTACTCAGATAGTAGAAATATGTTGGGCTCATGACCGAACAAGATGGAAGGATCCTGGGTATACATAAATGACGCCGTGCAGTAGAGTTTTCTCATAATGTGGACCAATCACATTAATACTATTATGTGAAATATAGATAAACAGCATCATGGGTCCTTTTTTAAGTAGCAGCTAGGCTTCCTCAAAGTAGTGATTTGGGACACAAGTATTAGCTAGGATGATCAGAGGAAATGGCATTTCAGAGACAAGGCCTGAATGATGGGAAGTAATTAGCCATGTAAATACGTGGGATTGAAGAAGAAAGAGCATTAATAGCCTGCCAGAAACACACACCCTTTCGGGAAAATTTTTATTTAGGACCTTAGTAAAACTCAACTACTACCTTAACACCAGAACCCTAGATACTGCTAGACCTTTGGCAGCGGGCTGGGAGCTAGATCATGAAGAGTATGAAAGGCTGAGGGTGAAGAACATAAACTAAGCCAAAGCACAGCCCAGGCCTGAGGCGAGAACCAGATTGGATGATCTCAGGCTCCCCTACGACAAGTATATAGCTTCCATTAGTCAAGGTAAAAGCAAGTGGACCGCTAATGGTAGGAAAATAAAAGTAGCAGGAGACATGGCAAGCAGCTGGTCAGATAGTGAGTGTCAAGACAAATCAGACAATTTTAGTTATTTAGTCATTCAACATAGGGTTTTTTTTCTTAATTAAGATACTATATTTGTGCGTATGTGATGGTTTCTGCCAGAATGATGTACCCAGACCTTTTCTTGTTCCCCAGGGTGATAATATATCGCTGTATTTTTGCCTTAACAAGCGTGAAGAACTGTTTCTCTGTTTTGTCGTTCAAGTAACTTATTGACCTACACATTGTGGTCTGTATGTGCCTGAGATTTCAAGCAGATTCACAAAACCATGTACAGAAAAAAGGAGAAGGGAAAGAACATTTTACTATGAAAAGAGAATGTTGGCTTCTAATGATTTTCAAGCACCCATAAGATACATGTAAAACTCGTTTTCTGAAAGGTTCAAGGACCCTTAAAAAATGATGGATGAAGGACAAAATGCAAAGACCTAGGAGAATAATTAAAAACCAAGTGATCCAGAAGAGCAGACAAAACAGAATAAAGCAAACAGGAGGCCCCACTAGGGATGCCAGAAGCTGAAAACGTTGGTATAAGCCTAATTTTATACGTTTCTCTTTAGGGCATAAGTCTAGGATGACTAATACAGAACCCACAGGCAGAAATAAGTAGAAACACTAGGCAGGCATGTGTAACAAAGAAAGCGCTTGCCATAGAAGCTAATTTCTTTTTATTCCACCTTCGATGAAAGTGGAGAAAATATTTGTTAATCACAGTACCATTTTTTAAGTAAATGTCAATGGGCTTAATGCTCCCCATCTGTCATGCAGGACTATACATATTCTTGCTCAGTTACCATTTTTCATCTTCTATCAGAGTGAAGGAAAAAAAAAACAGTTTTCGCTAGGTAGTCAGAAAGATAAAATGCTAAGAGATCTAATTTCAAGTGTTGTGATTGCTGTTCTGCCGATAGCAACGGAGTCTGCAGCTCCAGTGGACGTGATGTCTGAGTCTCCCCTTCAGCAGCTAAAGAAGGAGGTGGAGGGAAGCACCCTATGGCTCTGTGCTCCCCTGCAGAGTAAAAGGGGGAAGGGGGCCCTGGTGCTGCTGCAAAGCACCATTAGTTGTGACAAGTTAACTGTCATCTCACTCCTCTAATGAAAAACCTTCAAAGCTTCCCTGTTCCCCTCAGGATTTAGGAAAAATTCTGGAACATGGTTTAGAAAATCCTATTTCCCTACCCTTCTCTCCCAGTCTTTCCATATCCTCACCTCGCATTCTTGAGCTCTGATCACGTGGAACTACTGAGAAATTCTCAGAAAGCACAAATACAATCACCCCCCCACCCCCCTTCTCATCTTCAGACCTCAGGTTGCCCTCTTCTTGCCCAGGGAGCTTCCTACTCATTCTTCAGTCCTCAAGCTAATTCCCACTTTTTCTGAGAAGCAGCCTCCCATGGGGCCCAACCCGAGGCGATGCCCCATGAGCACTCATGATGCTCTGTGTCACCCCTGCCCTGACGTGCGCACGTCCGTTCCAGCCCTACTGCCTTACTTGTCTGTGTCCTCTCCATTATCATGAGGTGGTTTTACATCTTGTTTACCATTGACCCATCAACATCGAGCTCGATGTTTGGTATATGTTAGGCAATCAGAAAGAAAATGTTCAGAGAATATGTTTCATTAAAGAAATGAAGACAATAAGACAATTTTTAGGTAGCAAGAAATAAACTAAAGAATCTCAAATGAAATTTCTGGGTGCTATTTCTCAGTATGTCCAGATATCGTGGCCTCTGAGTCCTGCCTCACTTCTCCACCTCACATATTTTTGCACCAGTTTTTAAAAGGCAATGCTGTGGCCCCTAAAAAAATAAAAATTTGAATTATGTATATATGCAACTTTGGTTAAATCCATCACTTGACACAAATATAAACAGCAAATATTAAGGCAATAACTGCATAAGATACTTTCTGGGAAGATCATGGAAACTTTACAAGACACCTTTATATAACTCTGTTAAAGAGGAAAGAAACGGAATTTAAAAAAATATATATTTTTGACTCACAAAGTGTTAGTTCTGCTTTTAATTTAATACCAGTGTTTGACACAAAGCTTTAAGGTTAAATAACTAAGATACCAAAGAACATGTATTCGACATATTTTCTCTGAGGTAAACCTGGCCCAACTCATTTATAAGTACATTTTCTATCGCGTCCTTGGAGAAGCCGACAGAAGAGAACTCCAACTGAGGCAAGACAGACAAGGAGCCACCATGACAATTCTTATCTTACGCGCTTCCTCAGAAAATTTCTGTGGCTTATTCAAGTTCTTTCACATATAGCAGAAAGTGATTCATTTTTTAAAAGGAATAAACAGCCGTAAAATAAAAGAGCTGGTTATAAGTTTCACCAAATTCAAGATGTGCTACTCTAAAATACTGCTCTTTACATAGGAGGCCGTGGTCCTCATTCCTCCCTTCATCCATTCAGTAGGCACTGACGCAGCACTTCTTGTGCTCCGGGCACTGAGGACTCCAAATAACAAGGCATGTCCTTATCCTAAAAACGTTCAAAGAGTGTCACATTTATTCTGAAAAAAAATAATCACAGTAGGACAGCAGGTACTGAAAGAGGATTATGACTTTAAAATCACCTACATACATATATTTGGGCTTTGACTAACCTACTGTTGTGTATTTTGCTGATATTCATTAATATATACATACTTTCCCTTTGTACCAAGGTCGACATATCTTATTGGCAAAGAACTTATACTGCTTTTTAGTCATGTGTTGCATTGTTTCTCTAAATTTTCTATGACCTACAGTGATAAATACATTTTGCATTGTGTTTCAGTGATACATATACACCTACACACCTAAATATATACCTATAACAAGGTCTCACAAAAATATACCTACCATTACTACATCAATTTATTTTGGTGTTTTATATCTTATAATATCGTATATAGTCCCTTGAATTTAAAAATAAACTGGGGCACCTGGGTGTCACAGTCAGTGAAGTGTCTTGATTTTGGGTCAGGTCATGAGATCAAGCCTCACATCCAGCTCCATGCTCAGTGCAGACTCTGCTTGGGATTCTCTCTCCCTCACCCTCTGACCCCCCACCCCATGCTCTCTCTCTCTCTTTCTCTCTCTCTCTCTAAAATAAATAAATACTTACTTTAAAAAAATAAATAATGACAAAAATACATACTAGTCATAATTCACTAATAAGCAATAACCACGATTTGGAAAAAAAAAAAAAAACCTGTGGGAGTGACATCACCAAGATAGCAAAATAGGTCATTCCTGACTTCATTCCCCCTCACAAGAACAACAATAGTCAAGAAAAAGACACCATAGAGAGAATCCTGGAACATGGGAGCCAGCTGAAGAACACCATCCCCAGCCTGCACCCCACAGCACTATAGAGACCAAGACAGACTGCACTAGAAGGGTAAGAGAAGCAGCTACCTGTTGGCCACATTGCCCCTCCCCAGTCCAGCACAGCACCATGCAGAGAAGACTCCCTTGAGCCTCCCACTCCTCTATCAGAAAAAAAAGAACCCAGGGAGGACAAGCAGCCCCGCCTCACCCAGCATTGTGTGTTGCTTTGTGGGAACCTCTTATCTCACACCCTGGGGAATCCTCAGGACTTGACTACTAGGAATTGGACTGTGACAGGAAAGTGGGGAGGGGCTTGCAACAACCAGCATTTGGATCTTGGCAGACCAAAATCATACCTGCGGTACCCAGGTAGTAATCCCAAGCAGCAGTTTTGCTCACTGACAGAACCAGATCAGGGGCACACTCTAACCTGGGAACTCCCAGGGGTGCAGAAGTGCCTGATTTGGATCCCCAAACAAGGAGTCTTGCCTTAGAGCCCTGTTTGCCAGGCAAGGAATAATGTCACAGCCCCACCCACTGTGGAGATGCCTTCCAGCTCCCTCTGACTAGGAGAACTGGCAACAACTAGAAGCTGTGTGGCCCAGCAGCGCTTGACTCTGGAGAAAGGCAGGCCAAGTTAATAGTTTGTAAAGCAAAGCCGGTGGCCCTGTTGAGCCAGAGAACTTGGAGGTACAGGGCAGCTTGAGTTAAGACAATAAACATTTTTACCAGTTTTAGAGATGCTTCCCCCACTGTGCCCAGGCGAGGAACTTATATCCCCATTCATTGCTGAGTACAGCCCTCAACCCGTCTGAGTAGGGAACCTAACCAGAACACACAGGACACTCCACAGCCCATCTGACAAGCCTGTTTACAAAAATAGCACAGCAAATGGCTTCTCCCGTCTGCAGAGCAAAACCAATGATTTCATCTGACCAGAGAATTCAGTGCACACTCTGGCCTGATAAAATCTCAAATAAGCTGTACAGACCCTGGGTCCTGTCATGCTGCCCTTCCAGGGCAGGCAAGTTAATAAATAGCACAATATCCTACCGAATATAGTGCCCATTCATGACCTCTAGTAAGTCCAATCAGAGAATCCAGACAACCGTGAGCCCATCTTACAGTACCACTTGGATAGGAAGCCAAACCAGCAGCCCTATCCAATTGTTATCAGCCAGTGGCACACCTTCCCCCTCCCAATGTCAGAGTTCACACAGTTCCTTGCCCCAAAATAGACTGTAATAGCAGGTCCCACCTGCCCAAGGACATTACCAGCAGACACAACCAGAAACCCAAACTGAGCTGGCTAATGAAGAATGGTCTCTGCAAAAGCAAACCTGTAAAGTCTAGAAAAAGAAGCCTGATTACTCAAATGCACAGTTACCAACATAAAGAATCAAAGATCACAAAAGCAATCAGGTAAATATGACACGGCCAAAGGAAACTAATACAAGTCCAATATCTGACCCAAAGAAATGGAGATCTATAAGCTGTCAGACAAAGAATTCAGAAGTATCCTCTTAAGAAAGTTTAGTGACAACTAAAAAAAAAAAAAAGACAACTAAGCAGAATCATGAAAACAATGCATTAACAGAATGAGATGTTAAACAAAGAAATGGCAAACATCAAAAACAATGGAAAACCTACAGGTGAAAAACACAATCAACCGAACTGAAGCACCTAATAGACAGTTTCAAAGGAGATACAACCATGCAGAAGAAAGAATCATTGACCTAGAGGATAATAGTCAGAGGAGGGAAGAAAAAAAAGGAGGAAAACAAGTAAAGAAAGCCTATGGGAATTAGAGGTCACAATGAAAAAGAAGTGATATTTGCATGGGAATTCCAGAAAAGAAATAGAAGGGGACAGATATATTTAAAGTAATGATGGCTGAAAACTTCTCAAACCTGGGGGAAAAGAAGGGGATATAGATCTGTGAATCCCAAAGGATCTCAAAGATGTTGAACCTAAATAGGGCTACACTGACAATAATTAAATTGTCAAAAGTTTAAGACAAAGAATTTTTAAGACTAGCAACAGAAAGGAAAGAAGTTACAGACAAGGTAACACCCATAATACTTCTGGTAGATTTCTCAACAAAAACTTCAGGCCAGGAGAAAATAAGATGACATACTTAAAATATTGAAAGAAAATAACTGTTAACTAAGATTTCTACACCCAGCAAATCAGTCCTTCAGAAACAAAGGTGTAATACTTAAACAAAGGCTAAGACAGTTCATTAACACCATACTTGCCTTACAAGAAATGCTACAGGGGGTTCTTTAAGTGGAAGTAAAAAAAAAAAATGCTAATTAGCATGGTAAATGTTATAAAGTAGCATAAATCTCACTTGTAATAGTAAATATATAGTCACAGTTAGATTCTGCAATATGGTAATGGTATTGCATAGTTTACTTGTAACTCTAGTTTAAAAGGTAAAAAAAAAAAAAGAGTGCAGCAAAAAGTAACCATGACTATAAAAATCTGTTATCAGTTACACAATACAGAAAACATGTAAATTGTAATAACAATAATCTAAAACATATAGTGGAGGAGAAATAAAAATGTAAACTTTATGAATTTTATTAAAGTTATGTAGTTATAAGTTTAAAATAAGATGTTATAAGTTTAAAATATGTCATGTAAGCCTCATGGTAACCCCAAGGGAAAATATTGTAGTAACTATGCAAAGGAACATAATAAGGATAAGAAACAAGTAAAAGACTGTAAATGAGTGTATTATTAGAGAATAAAACTAGATCTATGTCTTATACCATTCACAAAAATTAACTTTAAACTGATTAAAAGCTTAAATGAGACCTGAAATCATTAAACTCCTAAAAGAGAACATAGAAATAAAACTCCTTGACATGGCTCTCAGTAAGGACTTTTTTTAATATGACATCTAAAGCACAAGCAACAAAAGAAAAAACCAAGTAGGACTATATCAAACTAAAAAGTTTCTGCACAGCAACAGAAACCATCAACAAAGTGAAGACATCCTAAACGTCCATCAATGGATGAATGGATTAAGAGGTTGTGGCATATATATGCAACAGAATATGACTCAGTCATAAAAACAGGAAAAAAATCCTATCAGTGAAAAAAGAGAAAGGCAAATACCATACGATTTCACTTGGATGTGAAATCTAAAACCAGACAAATTCAAAGAAAAAGAGATCAGACTTGTGGTCACCAAACATAGAGGGTAGGGGGAGGGGGAATTGGAAGAAGATGGTCAAAAAGTACAAACTTACAGTTATAAGATAAACAGTTACCGGGGATGTAACGTCCGCCATGATGACCGCGGTTAACAGTGCTATGGGATATACAGGAGAGTTGTTGAGAGGGTAGATCCTAAGAGTTCTCATCACAAGGAGATTTTTTTTCCTTCGGTTTTTCTTTTCTTCTTCTTTCTCTTTTTACTGTATCTGAATGAGAAGATGGATCTTAGCTGAACCTATAGGTGTAATCATTCCTCCATCATGCTATATACCTTAAATGTACGTAGTGATACATGTCAATTTTTTCTCAATGGAACTGGCTAAGGAAAGACCTGCAAAGTGTTAGAAGAACATGTGATGATACGTGGTGAATAATCACATGGCTGAAGGTAGTATATAGCATAAGGATGACAGTCCAGGACCTGCAATGACACAGATTTAAATTTAAATCCAGGCCCCACCAATCACTGGCTGTATAACCCTGAGCAAGTTACTCAACATTTTTAAGCCCTCAGTGTCTTCATATTGAAAATGGTGAAAATAATAGTACCTCCCTATTGATAGAGAAGAGATGATGCATATCAAATCATTTACTATATTGCAAAGCAGATAATGAGTACTCAGCAAATGTTAAATTCTAAAAATCTATCCAAAGAAATAAAAACAAGACTTGAGAGGGACATTAAAAGAATTTGACTTTGGCCAATTTCAATGAGATATTGCGGGGGTGGGGTAGACTTCAAGTGGGGATTTCACAAACTATCTAAGCAAACATGTATTTCATGGACTGGGGAGATATTGGAGTATGTTACCAAGGTGGTCCCTTTCCTGTTGAGTTGCAGAAGAGAATTGCATTCCATTTATTTAATGTGGTTTCTTAAATATGGTCAAAAAGAGGAATATCGAGGGACAAATGGAAGAGAGAACATTTTTGAGGTTTCTCCAAGTCTCACGATAAGGATGCGGTTTGACAACTCGACAATGGGCACCCGGACAAAACACCTCCCAGGACTGCACCCGCAGAGCTGCACCATGCCCTGAAACCTATAGCCTGACCCCAGGGGTAAATCATACGGCATCACAGGAGCATTTTGCCCAGATTATGGGTACTACTTACTCCGCCATCTGCAATAACTTGGCTTCGTAGACTCACCCAAAACATCATGTAAAGCATCCTCTTTACCATGACCCCTTAGTTTGAGACCTACCGAACAGGTGGGGCTTTTAGGCAGAGCGCGTGTAAGAGATTCACTCTCAACTTTCCCAAGGAAGCCAGGCCATTCACCTCATCTCAACATCTCCCTCACCCAAAAGGGCTCTACTAACCCTAGAATCATCTGGTGTAGGGACAAGGTCCACAGGACTGAGAGATTCGACTTCCATAGGACATTTTTTATGCAGTCCCCCTGCAAATCGACTGGATAATCCCATGCTCTCAAAGCAGAGGGGGTGCAGATGAGGCACAGCTGTAGCTTGCATCCCCCAAATCCTAAGGCAGCTGAGTGGTGAGGGAATGAAACTCACTGTCGGAACACGCGCAGCAGCTTGGTACTTACTGGAGCTGGTTACAGAGGAAGACCCAGGGGAGCCGTGGGAGAACAGGTGCAGGAATGAGCGTGGAGTCCCAGCACAGTGAGTGAATCCAGGGGGCGACGAGGCTGCAGCCCGGGGCTCTGGGACGCAGATGGGTGGGCGCGCACCGTGTGTCCCCCTGGCTGGAGTCGCCCTGCCACGCTGACAACTGTCCTGTCCCATCACCCTGTGGCTTGGCCCGTGCCTTGGGGACTGATAAGGTCATAAACGGCTGAGGTCACATCCTCAAAAACCCAAGGACATAGTTTAGAATCAGTGTTGTAGAAATGCCAAGGGGCTGCCCCCCAAATGGCACGCTCTTGGGGGGCACCAGGGCTTCACCATCCAGCATGTCCAGCGGTTGGCACGCTCTTGGTACACAGTCCTTGTGCGTGGTGGTGGGATGAGGGCAGTGCACACCTCGGGGTCCTGCGATTTTGACCGATCCATACGTGAGACCTCGAGACTCTCCAAGCCTCTTTTGCCTTTTTCAAGAAGGGTCACTATTCACTTGGCTCCTACTTCATCCCCACCCCCAGGGCTGCTACTCATAACTTTGAGACGCTTAAACTCAATCTTACGAGCTTTGTCGATAACTTCTGAAAATCCACCTACTCTGAAACTCATGTAAATATTACATGGACAAGGAATACTTATCCTAGCCTTTAACTGGGGAATGTGAGGATGTCCACAACCTTTAAAATTTGAGAAATGCTTTTGCTTCCTTAAATATGCAGAAATACAGTCGACTTAGTGCGGGGTTTGTTGTAAGACATTCGGACAATTTATTCTCATAACAACTATATATGGTGATATTGTCTCTATAACGGCCTCAGATGGTAATAGTATTGCTTTCACTTTCAAGATAATGGAAACTGAGGCACAGAGAGTTTAAGTAACTTACCTGGTTCTCAACACTCATCGGTAATGGAAATCGGCAATTTGAAACTTGGACATGCGACTTTATAGTTTGTGCTTTTGATCGCGGCATGGATGGAGGAGGAAAGTTCCGTGAAACTCAGACACCAATGCAAGAAAAAGTAGTTTATTTGAAATTATGTCTGATGTCAGAGCCGAGTCATGACCTGGGAGTTAAAGTCTAGCGAGAGACAGCGGAGCCTGCCCTTTGCAGTGTACCCGGAACAAGCTTAACAGATGGAGGTTGATCCAGTTTCCAGTTACTTCCAATTACTTATAAGATTAAAGAGATAATCCATTATGACAATGATATAAATGTGTTTACTTGCATACCAACATGTGCTTTTAATAAAAATAAAACTTTAGTTATACAGAAGAAATACATCCGGGCCCTCTTCTCACGCTCAGGAATCAACTGAATTACAGTTTAGGCTCTTCCCAGAATTTTTACTCCTTCAAAAACATTAGTTTTCCCGCAAAGGTACTGAGTTCTCCTTAAGAATGATCTCATAGATCAATATGGGGGTGGGGACATTATTCCGTTAGGAAAAGCGGGGCCCCCACACGTGGTCTTTTGATCCCACTGAGCCATGTAAGAATGGGCCTTGGGCCTGGAACACTTCCTCACCAAGAGATGAGGCGTCCAAAGAGCCTGTGCTGGACTTGTCACCCCGTGTGGGGGTATCTTTCCCTGTTTCAGACCCAACACGCGCTCCTTTGTTTTGCTTAAGTGTGCGCATCACATGGCACCTACCCAAACCCAACGCATCCCCTTCAGGGAGAGGACAGGCTCTTCCGTGACAGCATGAGAAGGATGCGCCGGCCGGCCACGGGGACCAGTGCGTACCATGGAAGCTGATTTTGCTCTGTCTCTTCTCTACGTGAGTGAAACATGTTCCGCGCAGACCTCGACCACAGCATGTTTTCCTTAGAGACTCCAACCCCAAGATGCAGTGGGCACGAGAGTTCAGACTTCTACTCCTGGTAACAGGCAACAGATGCCACTTGCTCGACGCCTGCCCTCCCCGGGACCCAATTAGCACAGCTTTCCTGTGCTGTTCCTTCTCTGAGGCCTGCCTCTCACCTCCCCCCACCCCTTCCCAGGACTTCTCCTCAATATACCCTCCCTGTTCTTCAAAACTCATCTCAAGAAGCTTCTCCGTGAGCATCACTGCATCTGAGATGCACCTCGTCGGAGCTCCTGTAGGACCTGCTTCATACCCCGGGTGCAGCAGTCGGCACGTTCCACTACAATCACCCGTTACCCTATGGCTCCTCTAGGCTACGCGCTCATGGGAGCAGGTGCCATGCCTCAGTCGGGTTTCAGTACCAGGATGTGACACTGTGCCTCGCACGTACCAGGCATTTGTTCCTTCATCCAACACGTATGTGTTGAATACCTGATGTGTTGCAGGCCTCATGCTGGATTGGGTGCATCGCGGTGAATGAAAATAGGCCAGATCCCTGCCTTCGAGGAGCTGATAAACCAGCAGGGGAAACACATGAACCAAATAATCACGGCAAAATGAGCCCATGTCAAAATACGACTGGCATGACTGTCGGATGAAGAGGCCTCAGGGTATACAATAGAGGAAAAGGAAATGAAAGAAAGAGAAGATGTTTTAGGACAGAAGATTGGGGGTGGGGTGGGGGGGTCCCCCAGGGAAGCAGTCACTGAGCTAAGTTCTGAAAGAATTAGCAAGAGGGTTCCAGGCTAGCAAACACCGCCGGTGAAGGCTGGTGGGGGGAGGAGAGAGGGCAGCAGCGCATTCTGACGACGCTGGTGCCAACGGAGCAAGGGAGCGAGGGCAGCAGACAGAGGGCAGAGGTCAGCTCCTGCACGGGCCTCGTGGAAGCAAGGAAACGTATGATCAACCACGTTCCTGTTTCAGGACGACTTTGCCACCGCAGCGCAGACTGAGGAGGAGCCAGTGGGCCAGGAGGTGGCCCGGCGGGCAGAAGGGTGCGTGGGTGCTCCCCCAGCAGTGGCAGAAGGGAGCTCGGACTGGAAGGCTCCTGGGCCATGGAGAGGAACCCACAGAGACAGTTAGAGGGTCCTGGTGACAGATAGGAGTTCACTCGGTAGACACGCCTCGAATTAGTAAAGGGTTGGAATCGGAAGGGTAATTTGGGGGTGATTCCTAAGATCCCTGCATATCTGAGGTCACGGCAACGCTGCCAGGGAGGTCGGCTTAATAACCGAGGCTGGCCCTCTTTCAGAAAGACAGACAGACAGACACAGAGCCAGAGAGCGCCGTGAACTAAACCAACACAGGTTTCACTCTCCAGGGGTGCTCTCCATGCAGTCCCCCCCGCTGCTCCTGCAGGGGCCTCCCTAAACTGCCTTCCCGTCGGCAGTGGGACTAACTGGGGCTGGACTGGGCAGTTCCAGGCTAAGGGTTTTTCTTTTTTGTTGTGCTGTGTTGTGTTTTGTTACTTCGCAGTTAAAACCTCAGCTATAAAAAAATAATAATAATAAATAAATAAAAATAAATAAATAAAACCTCAGCTATCACAAACACCAAGCTGCTAGCCACAAAGGCAGTTTGTGTGATCTTCACCATCGGGGTTCACTTTTATACCAACATGGAAGGGCTTATCGTCTTACCCTCTGAGGACACAGCTCTTTGAAGGAATTCTCCAGGGCAACCTCCTGAAGGAGGTTAGGATTTGGCTGAGCACCTACTGAGTGTCACGCTTGAAACATCTTCCCCACTTACATTCCCGCGATACCTTGTAAGACAGTTAGCAGGGGCCCTGTTTCTCACCGGGCAGGCTGAGGGTTCAATTACGAGAGCTGGTTAAGGCAGCCGTCGGTGCCACACCCCCGTCAGCCTACTGCCCTCCTCCTCCTGTGTCCCGAGTGCCTTAAGATGCGTTCCCATGCTCCCCAAAGTGACCACCCAGGGTTTAATCTCTCTAAAGAGAAGCTGACCCTCCCCCACACACACACACGTATTTCTCTTTGTAGCTCGTCATGAAATTAAAAAAAAATCAACAGAGATAGATGATAGATGATAGATAGATAGATAGATAGATAGATAGATAGATAGATAGATATAGATAGATAGATAGATTCTACAAGGAAAATTATGATGCTTGAGATAGTGCTACAGAGGAACCAAGTATGACGGGGGAACAGGGAAACACTTTCTCAAAGAGCGATAATTGTCCTGAACCTGCCTTTGTCCCAGAGGTTCAAACACCATGACACCATTCAAGGAGTGGGGACAAGGCCAGTACAGAAAGGACCAAATGAGCAGTTAGAAATGGGTAAATGTAAGGTTGAAAAATAAGAAAACATTAGATCGTATTGGGTCTTACAGGTCATACAGAATTTGGATTTTACCCTAATTGTAAAGGAATGATGACACCAGCTCCTCTACCTCTCAAGTCTCCAGTCTTGTACCTATAGATCAACAGGAGGGGAGAAATGAAAAATTCTGCAAGAAAATATCTGCCTGAAAATAATGCCACCCCTCACCCTCACTCAATATACCAGTTCTTGACCTTGGGGAAAGGTAAGGAGAACTCACTGTTGTACTGGCTCAACCTGGATCAACCTCTTGTCAGCACCTAGTTAAAACGAGTTTGTCTGTGCATTTTCTCTCCCCCTGTTTAATATGAGGTCCCAAAGTGACTTCGTTTCCCAGAATCAGTATTAACGCCTGCAATAGGTTTTAGGTAGCGCATCTCTGCTAACAAAACTCCCTTCCAAACTGGGCCTCAAAAACAAACTGTATCATGAGTCAGGAAACATTTCCAGGAAGCCCCCTGCGTACAGAGCACCGAATTTCTCCCTTCGAGGCAGGTAAATAGGCTCTATTGGCTCACAAAAATCGCTAAAACTCAAGGCCACACGGGCAATGAGAAAACAACAGAAGTTCCCCACCTTTGCCCATCCCTGTCTTGAAGGATAATTAGACTAAGTTGCCATAAAGGATCTACTTTTCATTCACAGGAGCATCCTATGGGTCACAGACAGCATTCCCCCAATCAGTCCCAGATCCGTCGGCGGTTCTGGTTACAGGCGTTCTCCTTGACGTGTGGCAGGAATTCCATGAGCTTCCCCTTCCCCGGGAAGACGGCAGCTACTGGTTCCCATGCGGCCTCGGAGGGGGTCGTGCAGCTGTTTCTGACAGGCACAACAACTTGCAACAACCTTCCCACTTCAACTCTGCCCCAACACGTCGACAGATTCATTAGCCGGACACGCCACGTTCTCATAATTTAGGAAGCATGAAGCCCATGCCTAAACGGAGGCAAAGCAGACCAAAAATAGAATTCTAATCAGCTTTCAGAGGGGGTGCAGGTCAAAGGATCAGCAAACCTGCTAATGATTCACATTTCCACATCTTGCCAACAAGACACTTTAATTGACCGAGTTCCAGCTGTTCCGCGTAGGAAACACGCTCCTACAGAGCAGAACTGAGTCTCATGCCTCAGTCCGACGTAGGTAGGATTAGGAGACAGCTCTGCGTGTTCCTCCTCTTGGTGGGGAAAAAAAAAATGTAGACCCCCTACAGAATCCTATATGGAGGGAAGAATTGGAAATAAAAACGTATTCACAGCCTGACAAGTGGGTAGCAAAATATTGATTCTAGCTTCTTAAAACAAGTAAAATATGTGAACTAGGGAAAGAACCATGTGTGGGAGGGAACCATATCTCACAAGATGAAAGAAAATAAAAGAGAAGCAAGTTGAGAGGCAAAAGCCAGCAGTTCCCCCACACCCAGTTGCCAGGCTGCTGAGCGTCCTGGTGTCGCCGAGCTGGGTGGGCCACCCCAGAAGGCACAGCGGGAAATGCTGCCGTGCTGAAGGGCCCCACGGCCCGGGTGGGGTCAGGTATAGATAGAGAAGTCGTGCTGCCCGGCGGTGCCGCCCCGGTGCTCTGAAGCCTGTGGTCCTTCTATTCCCTTATGTCTCAGATCTCATAAAATAGGCATCAAACCAACTCGTGTTGCGAGAAAAAGGGTCTTATAAGCCCTGAAAGGAAAATGCGGCCCTAATGGAAGTACAGGCTCCCTGTAAAGGCTGTGACACCCTCGAGGAGCGAGAAGCCCAGGACTTGGAGGTAGAGACCTCGGGACCTCCATCAATTACCCAGCTGCTGTGCCCTTCAGGGACTTGACTCTCAGCTCTTCGCTCAGTGGAGGGCGATGGGGCCTGCCCTGCATTCTTTTCGGGCCGACTGTGAAAACCAGGAGTTACACGCGTGCTTCCTTGGTGTGATCTCTCATAAAGGGAAGATGTGATGAAGGCGAGCCCGTGCTGCGTACTTGGTACTACTCGGAGGAGGACGGATGGACCCGGGGACCAGGGACCAGCCTCTGCTTGCTGTCACCAGGATGGCAGGTGGATATAAAACCTAACAGCCCTCCCCCGGGGCAGAGGCTTGGACGGCAAACAACACTGGACGTACTGAGTCTTTATGGGCACTCAGAATGTTTCCCGTGGTCCGAAGATCCTACAAGACAGAAGAGACCTACGCATAGGTGAATCTCGGATATGTTTTGTTCGTTTGTCTGGTTGGTTGGCTGGTTGGTTGGTTGGCATTTTCTTTCTTCTTTTTTAACCCAAAACAAGATAATCACAGTCTTCCCATAGAGCAGTTTCTAAAACTGCAACAGGCACATGGACCGGCCAGCAACCTTGGTGAAGCATAGATTCTGATTCCACACTTCTGGGACGGGCCTGGCAGTCCACCTTTCTGATAGCCTCCAGGGTCCACAGGCAACCCTTGAGGTAGCTGGGCCGAGAGGACACCGAGAGAGACTCTGGAAGGATATAAGGCATCGTATACTTTTAGAGTAGAAAGGATCCAGATTTAAAACCCTAAATCTGCATGTGGGCAGAGCGGAGCCAAGGATTAGCGGACGCGTCCAGCATCACCAGAAGGCAGATCTTTCACTGCCCACAGAATTCGCCACCTGCCTTCCCCCATGTTTCCCCCTCCACCAGCCTGGCTATCACACACTTGGCGCTTTCACCCTTGGGTTTCTTTTCCTGTCTCTCCGCTCCTTTTGGAAGAAAGGGGTAGAGGGAGGGAAGAATGTGAGTGCGGTACATGAAATGCATCCAAGTTTTGAATCATGGGATCTCTTATTTAAACAAGATAAGGATAGCAACAACGATGAGTTTCTAGAATGAAAAAAAGCTAACCACATTGCAGCTCTCAATGTCCCACAGTGGCACTCAGCTCATAGTGATGAGCTCTTTGTTCCCAAAGGGGGGTCCCTGGTGTCTGTGCACGCACTAGTACGCGAGCTAGTCTGCCTATGAGCCATTTCCGTCTGCGTTACATCTAGGGGGTCCATATTTACTGAGGCACTAGACACCTAACTCACTCATCACATTAGGACCCTCCAAAGAAAAGTCTCTTGATCCAAGGAGGGGAAAGAGTTCAAGTGAAAATTTTGAAGCTGAAGGTAATTACCAACATAACCTTCCACTTGTGGGCTATGTTCCAAAAGGGGAAAGGAGGAGAGATACACTTTGCACGGAATGAACTTCAGCTCTGCTCCCAATCACACACTTTTATAAAAGCCGGGCTTGAAAAAGCTGCACTGAGGTCTCAGTACTTTTTGATGCCACTTATCCAACCAAAAGCAGGAGACCGGGAACGGCTTCTACGCTCCATCTCCTCTGTCTTACAGAGGTACGTGTAGGGCTGTGAACTAAACAGGGGGAGAGGGACCGAAGAAGTAAAAATAATTGCTCTTTAAAAAAGCTACTGAAACAGCAAATACTCCTACATACACCCAGAATTTGCCCTTTTAGAGAACTGCTGCATTTCCACCTACAACTTGATCACGAATGGAGTATTTGGAGACATTTTGGCTGTAAATGAGGCTTAACACATACAAGGGAATATTTGTTCCCAGGGGCTTCAATTATGCCACTAAATACCGAGCAGCGATGGAGACACTTCACACAGCGAGAACTTTCCCCCTCAGTCAGCACCGTACCCAGCGCCTTTCCCAGCGCAAGCACTGAAGTCTCACAAGGACTCTGCCCACGGTGACGGTGACGACGCTGCTGGAATGCCACAGGACACCCCCTAGGTTATTTGGATTTCGTTATCAACACGTATTTTTAAAATCCCTTGTTAGGATCAGAGCCTTTGCAAAATTACAATTAAAATACCCAAGTTGTTTTTCTTTGACTAACAATAACCGAAATAAGAGACCTTAGTCTTATACGGATAGGGACCCCTTTTGTTGGAGACGTCTCATAGATGGTAAATAATGGGACAGGTTTAAGGGTTCAGGGGGTTTCTGCTGAGATCTAAAGACCTTCTTTCGGTTCATGGAAGTGCTCTCTATAGGGACTTGTACGGTACCCAAGAGCTTACAGCATCGATGCTACCCTAAGGATTTAGCCCTCACTCCTCCAAAGCTACATTCCTTATTTATTAAATCTTATAATGAATAAGAAATTATACTGCTTATATGTAGTCATGGCTCAAGGAACAATGTTAAGCCACTTACATAACGTGAAACTAAAAGAAATGTGCTTTCATATTGCAAAACAAGTGCGTGGTGGTTGAGTCTTTGTGTCTCCCTGGGTTAGCAGGCACCCTAGGACACTAAGGAGGCATGAGATGAGGGACGGGCAGTGTGATAAGGATGGGCTCCGGGGGTAAAAGACATTCAGGCCCTTTGCCCCAATGAACCTTCCCAGCAGCAGTCATGGCCTAGAGACCAGATGGCTTTTGTTACTTCCTCACCCACATGTCCAACCCTCCCATCATACCTCTCCCTTCCCCTCACCTCGACCCAACTCCTCCTCCTGGCAGATCTCACAAAGCATATTGAAAACCTCCAATAGTCAGGAGAGGTGAGAATGGGTCCTGGGCTTGGTATCAATAAGCAGGAAGTTGAAGTGGTCTCAGGGTATTCTCAGGATATAAAGGGCTGTAAAGACGAGAAAGTAAGAATGAGGGGATCCCTGGGTGGCTCAGCGGTTTGGCGCCTGCCTTTGGCCCAGGGCCTGATCCTGGAGTCCCGGGATCGAGTCCTGCGTCGGGCTTCTGGCATGGAGCCTGCTTCTCCCTCTGCCTGGGTCTCTGCCTCTCTCTCTCTCTCTCTCTCTCCCTTTGTCTATCATAAATAAATAAAAATAAATCTTTTTTTAAAAAAAACGAAGTAAGAATGACAGGAATTTTCCAAGAACTATAGTTACCATATGACAAAATACAAATGAAGCCATACTTTTTCTATATTAGGGAATTTAAAACAAGCAGAAGACTCAAGTGGCAAATAAGATTAAGTGACCACCACACACACAAAAAGCTAAATTGGCCAATTATTGTCCTGACAGAAGGCATGGAAAGGTGTCCAGATCTGTGAAAAGATAGGACAGGCCCATATAGGTATCACATTCAAGAATCAAATGTTTGAGGAAAGCCTCTTAAAGACATCAGTTCTTCCCAAATTAATCTAAAGGTTCAATTGGTGGAAGGGGAGGAGGGCAGGGGGTGGGGGTGAATGGGTGACGGGCACTGAGGGGGGCACTTGACGGGATGAGCACTGGGTGTTATTCTGTATGTTGGCAAATTGAACACCAATAAAAAATAAATTTATCATTAAAGAATAAAAAAAATAGAAAAGAAAGAAGGAGAAAAGAAGACCATTTTTCAATAAATGTTGGAAATTCCTGAGGAAAAAAAATAAAATAAAGGTTCAATTCAATTCCAATCAAAGCATCAGCAAGGTTCTTCATGGAATATTATAGACTATTCTAAAATGTTTATAGAAGTACAGTGATCCAAGGGACGCCTGGGTGGCTCAGCGGTTGAGCATCTGCCTTCTGCTCAGGTCATGACCCTGGAGACCCAGGATCGAGTCCCGCGTCGGGCTCCCTGCATGGAGCCTGCTTCTCCTTCTGCCTGTGTCTGTGCCTCTCTCTCTCTGTGTCTCTCATGAATAAATAAATAAAATCTTTAAAAAAAAATAGTGTCATGCTGCGGCTATAGGGATGACAAATAGACCAATAAAATAGAATCCAGAGCTAATAAATTCCCAGCATATATAGAACAATATCTAATAATGATAGTCAAAATTAAAGTGTTATTTACCTGATAGCATGATGGTTAAGAGTATAAACACTGGAGCCAAAATGCCTCCATTCGAATCCCACTTCTACCTCTTACTAGTTACGCCACAGTATACTCACCTATGAAGTGGATGATAATTTACATCTCACAGATATAAACAACCTTCGTAGAGTGCCTTCCCCTACAGAGCCACGGCTAGTGTGACCAATGAAATACCAAGAAAATGATGAGGTGTGACTTTCAATGCTAGGCATAATGAACATCGCAGCCGCTGGCTTGACCACTGCGTCTGGAGGCACCGACTGGCGTACGTAAGACCACTCAAGTAGCCCCATGGAGGGGCCTGCAAACATGAACAGACGCCACTACCCAACAGCCAGCAAAACATGCCAGACGCGTGAGTTAACCACCTTGAAAGTAACCAACCTCTCCCATCTCCAACCTCGGCTTCAGGTAACTACAGCAGTGACGTCAGCAACGGTCTGAAAGAGCTGCCGGTGCACTGCAGCCACTGAAAATGTCAGAAATTCGATTAGTATTATCAATGTACAATACTAGGGATCCAGCAGAAAGTCATGGGAGAGGGAGTTCTATTCTCTGCCCACGAAGATAGTGTCTGAACTATCTCTGTTCCCAGGGCCCAGTAGAGGCTCAATAAAGTGGTTTATGGGAGGCCAACCATGTGCCAAGCATGTTGTAGGCAGTGAATGAACGAATACTTGCCTAGAAACCTCCCCAGCTGGTCCATCACGGCAGTATATAGCACAGTAAGAAAAAAAAAAAAAACTCAAAGACTTAGACAAATGATCTTTTGGTCCAAATTCCCCCTCCTTCAGAGAGTCATGCTCACCTAGTCTAGCTGAGCAATTTATCCATTTTATTTACAACCACTGAAATACTCATGGGGAAGAAACATCTCGGGAAGAAGATTAGAGCAGCACAAAACTTAATCAAACTCAGCATAGTTCCTGTATATTCCATTCAACTTTTAAATTATCTCTACGGGTTGATTTAAGTTATCCTGGATTTTAAAAACAAATAGGAATTTATAGATTTCTCCCCTCTCTCTCTAATACATTATATATTTAAATGATGTTAGAATACGTGTTTCAGGTTTCTTAATCAGTCCATCTTCGGGCAAAAGAGAAGTTTTTCCTTTAAAAAAATTAAAGAATACTTGGAGGCACAGGGGATGGCTTTGGAATGACACAAGTAGTTTTTATCTAGTATGCAAGATAAACTTTTCCTATTTCAGGCAGTCTTCACGGGACACAGTTCCAATATGCACAACATCTATTTACCACGGTTTAGTTAAATAACATTAATCTCTCATAACATGGTTCAAGCTTCAAGAACAGTAAGTTACCTGTGAGTACAGAACTGGTGGAAAGTACAGACTTCATCGCTAGCTCTTCGGTCTGAGAATCACTGCACAGGAATCAACGCGCATCATGATCAATGACTGACCTCACTGCTCCTTTCACAGTCTACCAGTTGTGCGTGGAGCCACATCTGTCATTCAGTTCATGCACAGACAGTAAAGCATGTGGTTGTGCTGCCTCCTTTTCGACAAGTGACAAACCCACGTGACATTTTACAAAAATGGATAATCCAAAGGACTGACAAAGATGAAAACGTAGCAAAACCAAAGAACCCGAAAGGTAAAATTGTTAGTGATTAGAAAATGTTCATGAAGATAGAATGAGTTCTAGGCCTGCAAGTAGGTACAACATACCCCATACTGGAAAAGTCTAGTGAATTTAAAAAACAAGGTAAAGTCAATTCAGTATCTTTTAGTTGAACTGGATTAGGAACAGAAAGCCACCGATGGTTGAAATAAGGCTTCCTTATTCTTACATTTCTTACATTTTATTTTTCTTACATTTTATTTTAGATTGAAGACGGTAATCAAAAACAAATCCCAATCTGTTTCGTTAGCACTTAAGACAAAGCAGTGAAGTTAGCTGCCACATTGAAAGAAAACTATAATTACTGGGAGCCTGAAAAAGGACATTTCACTGCCAGTAAAGGCTGGTTTCGGCGTTTCATAAGTCAGCACGAATTGAGTCATGTTAAGTGATCTGGTGAAGCTGTAGCTCAGACAAGGATGCTTTTGTGAAATTTATACCCGGATTCCAAAGAGTTAGAGAAGAAATAGCTGACCATGGGAATGTTGCCACCGCTCCCCTACAAGAGACTAGCTATGCAGCCAGAAAACTTAATGAAGGAGAATCTATCAATATAAATGAGGAAAGCGGTTGAGATGAAAAGGATGAAGATGTCCCAGAGGAAGTGACGCCAGCAGAAACCTTCACATTAAAAGAACTCTCAGAGATATTTTACAACGTTGAAGGTACAGGGGATAAAATGTTGGAAACTGATCCAAACTTAAAAAAGGAGTAGGACAGTTTTCCAAGGCATAAAAAAGTCACTCGCTCCATGTCTTAAGTTACACGATGAGAAAGCAAGGGCTGTATAAACAATGCTTGATGAGTTCTTTACCAAGAAATAAAACAGTTCTGAGCTGAATAATTCTCAATACTTCTAGTGTCCTAACTTGCAATGTATAAATGAATATTCGTCGTATATTTTTCCTTTCCCTGTATATTTATAATGGACAGTGGGACAATCTTTAATGCTTGGACCAAAAAAAATGATGCAATTTTCCCCACTGATTATTAAAATTACTTTTTATGGTTTCAGCTTGCATCGTCATTTAATATTCTGAACTACTGTGCCGAGTGAGGGCTGCTTGCATTTGGTAAAGCAGTCTTGGTGGAACAGGAAACAATAAATGTGGGAGACGTAACTGATCTGTTGCATTTCGGTGGTTAACAGGATAACTCAACACAAATAGGAACGACCTTGGCTAGCCAGGCTTGGGAACCCAGGATTTCAGGATACAACAGGAAAACCACTGCCTTTTCTCAAGTATGAGAGCAAATTTGCTTTTGACTTGTAGACCCGTGAGTAGAAATGCACTAGACAAAGATTTAAGGAGTCCAGGTTCAAAACTGGGCTCTAGCACAGATGCCCCGTGTGACTCAGGGAAAATCCTCCTATTCGTTCTACAAACATTTATTGCCAGACCCCTGCTATGTGTTGAGGATGCAAAATTGAATACGACGTAGAATTTGGCCTCGAAGAACTCACAGCCTATTAAGAAAGAAAACCCAAAAATGGTGACTGTACGGTTTATATCTATAAATCAGATCTAATAATGCTTACCTCCCAGGGTTCCCGGAAGGATAAAATGAGACTATATGAGAAAGCGTCTTACTGTCAGGCATTAAAGGAGTACTGGCTACTACTAATGTGATCGCACCACTACACAAAGCTACACTGCATTACTCTTATCCACTGGGTCTCACAGTGTGGCCTCCAAACCAGCGGCATTACCATCACCTAGGAAAAAATTCAAAATGCAAATTCTTCGGCCCCACCTCAGTCTAGTGAACCAGAAACTCAGAAGGTTTCAGCCCCCAGATTTGTGTTTTAACAAAGCCCTCCAGGTGGTTCTGCGACAACAGAAGTTTGAGAAGCAGGGCTGAGTGTTGTCTCTATAAGGTTAAACTACAGGTAACACTAACCCTAGCAGGTATAAGACATTCATTTCCCAATTACCAGTCGGGAAATTGAAGCAGAATATATCTCCATGTACTGACTGGCCAGGATAATTAGCAAAATTCCTAAGGCACCGTTAATCATCTCAAGTCCTTTCGCTAAAATCAGAATCAGAATAGAGCCCCATCCATACTAGTCTGCTGATGGTTTGAGCTATGTATGAGCCTCAGTTTTAAATACATGACACAGATTGTAGAAATCCATATGAACTTTTTGTTCCAAAACCCAGGTAAGAAGACTATCATTACTTTAGTGAAAAGGTCATGACTAAACCCAATTTGAGAACTCCTCTTGGAAAACTCCTTCAGAATCCACGGCACATTCAGGTCAATTTCGTCAATATTAATAAAGGTTTGTTCTTTGAGAATGAGCGTCATGCTCTACCCCTCCAGGAGCCGGTTGGATAATGAATTATAGGAGCTTCCAAAAATGGTAGTATTTGCCCTACGTGAAACAATTCAGCAATTCCAGTGGTTCCATAAAAGAGTATCTCCATGGACTAAATGTCAGAAAGACACAGCCACCTTCACCTCAGGTTCACTGATTATCACCTACAGGAGAAGGTAGGTAGCACAGGTGTTTGTGACAAAGCCCCCCAGAACCTACCACGCCTGGTATAGAATGAGCGCTCGGAAAAATAGTTGTTGAGTGAATGGATCCCCAAGGCTGGACAACATGAATAATAATGGCCACGAGGTCTTACTACCAACCATAGGTCATGACCAATCCTCACAAGCTCTGTGAAATAAGCACTACTCTTTCCATCCTACAGATGAAGCCAAAGATTAGATGAGTTTAAAAGAAGAGTGAGCATCTTTCATTTAGTGAGTGACAAAATGAAAACTTGGACGGAGGCTCTTTTGCCTCCCAGGTCTTCTCAATGACACTACCCGAAAGTGAGAGGCCGCGGTGGCCTCCTTTATCCACCAAAAAAAGAGTACGTTATATGTATCACATAAATCCTTTAATAAGCCAAAATTTTTGTTTTTTAACAAACGAAAACTCTTTAACAATCCAAGTGGATCTTAGAGAATAACCTGCTACTGGTTTACGCAATTGCCCAGAAATCTGGCAGCTTCCTTTCCCTTTTGGGCCACTTATCTTTGTAATTCCGACTGAGGTATTCATTGCTTTGTTAGTTAATAGAATTTGCCCTTGCTATTGATTGGTTTATTTAGAAGAGCGGGATTCCTGGAGCACATGAAGGTTTTTTGCCACTGAAAATTACCTGGCCCTGGATCATACACTGGTTCCTTTATTTTATTTTTAACAGAACCACAGGTGCTAATTAGGTGCTCTTTCAAGCTGCCAGAATCAGATTCCAAGGCCCCAAACTGCTGTCGGTCTCATCATCATTAGCCCTGAAGTGCTCCTCTATGAGGAACTTTTCACACTTGACATGTCCCTGCTCTTTGCAAATTATTTTAAACGACTTCTTAATTAGAAGTACTCCGTTGCCCCGTGTTAATGAAGCAGGCAGGAGCTGCCGAGTGGCCAGGAAATAAAGACAGTTCTGATTCCCGTTTTCCTCTCTGAAGACCCCTGTTTCTAACCGAAGGCATCGTGTCCCGTCTTTAACCAGTGTTGTCTTCTTTACAATAAAATGTGAATTCTTTATCTCTGGGTTGCAGATTTTTGCAGGCGTCATAAAACTCAGATCTAGTTAACCTTATTTCAATGCTTTTCCCGTCTACCATGACCTCTGGAATACATAGAGAGGAGATTATTTCTTTCCGGAAGAATTATCTACTACGGTCTACGTTTCTGACCCAAGAAGTGGTTCCTGTATGCTTTGCAAAGGCATTGCGCAGTCCGTTAAAGGAAGCGTGCTTTCATTAGGAAGACCCGCCACAGAGAACCCTACAAGAAAGTATTGTCAGATTCAAAGAAACCTTTTTGCCCCCACACCACTTAGGAGAACACGTAACATTGTCCACCCATGGTAAGAATTTGTTTTGCTTTCTTTTAATTCCCACTGATTGTTCATGATTCTGTTTAACAAATTACTTAAATAAATAAAAAAAGAGAAGGATCATTCCTCAATTTTATTTTGTTTAAAAAAAAAAACATTTTCTTCCTTATGCAACCATTTGACAGGGAAAATCATGACAGATTAGGATACATATTACAACATTAAAATTTTGTTATAAGGGAACTACTGAGGGGCACCCTGGGTGGCTCAGTCAGTTAAGCGTCTGCCTTCAGCTCGGGTCTTGGTCCCGGGGTTCTGGGATCGAGCCCAAGTCTCGAGTTGGGCTTCCTGCTGAGAGGGGAGCCTGCTTCTCCCTCTCCCCGCACCTGGTTGTGCTCTCTCCTTCTCTCAAATAAATAAATAAAATCTTACAGAGAAAGAGAGAGAGAAAAAAAGAGAGAGAGAACTACTGAAAGGAAACCAGCGGTCCCTCCTCACAACCCTGGACGATGGTTTTTTCAGACCTGAGGGGGTTCTTAGCTTGGAACTGAGTCTGGATACATCCAGAGTCAGGCCATACTGAATTCCTCCCTCCTCTTGACATGGTTCCCAGGCCCTGGCCTTGGCTGATTTTACCTACCAAGCTAGCCCACGCTGCCTTTTGAGGACATCTTTGTATTTACCTCTTCTTCTAATCCGACCACCCCACATCTGACTGCTTTGTTCATGGCAAACAGAAAATTAATAGATGCTTAAAGAACACAGTGAAAACCGAAAGGAAATTGTACTAAACATTGATCACTAAGTCAAAGTGTCTCACCTAATACCTTCAACAATAACGGTAACATTCATTCGGCATTACTACATTCCAGGCCCTCTGCTCCTTGCTTGGTATGCATTATCCTATGTATTTATCGTAACACCACCAGGAAAAGGTGTATCATGCCACCTCCATTTTAGAGACAAGAAAAAGAGGCTTCCATAGACGATGGCTTGCCTTACATCACATAGCAAGAACTGACAGAGCCAGTCTTCTAGAAGGAAATCACCAGACCACATGCCCTTAACCAGAATTAGGTGATACAACATAGTCCCTCCGGCTGTGCCCTCTGCCTGGAGCTAAACGTTATCCAGAAGCACACCCAGCAGAAGTTCAGCCAATTACTAAATAAGCTCAAAATCTGCCGAGCTTCTAAAAACATGCGAGAAAACATCTTATTAACTGGCAGCTTCTGGGTACTTGTCTGTTTTATCCGTACCCATGTGGCCTTCAAGACAGTGGCTCCCGAAGGGTGTCCCAGGATCATCGGTATTAGACCCATCTAGGTACTTGCTCAATATGCAGATTACTGAACCTCACGCCAGACCTCATGGGTCAAAATCCCAGGAGTATGAATTTTTAATCTGCTCCTCAGAGAACAGATTCGCAGGCACACTGAAGTCTCAGAATTATTATTCCAGGCCCTCAAAACCAAGGTTTCTCTTGTATACAGTCATTCAGTCCCTTTGTTTTTGTTTTTTGGGGTTTTTTAAAAGATCTTATTTATTTATTCTTGAGAGACACAGAAAGAGAGAGAGAGAGGGAGAGAGAGAGGCAGAGACACAGGCAGAGGGAGAAGCAGGCTCCAAGCAGGGAGCCCGACGTGGGACTCGATCCCTGGTCTCCATGGTCACACCTCGGGGGCTGAAGGTGACGCTAAACCACTGAGCCACCCGGCCTGCCCTGTCCCTTTATTTTAAGTGCAGGTGGTAAGGCGTGGATCACATCACCAATGTAGCTTTCCTCATCCCCCCTTGGAGGAAGTTCGGTTTCCTGAATTTATATCCAAGCCCTTATTTTAGAAGTGAGGAAACAAAAGTTGAGATCAATTAAATGATTTCCCCAAAATCAGATTTTAAGGCAAGGCTTCCTGATCCTCAATCTTGGCTTTTTCTCAAGCTTAATTAGAATCATTAGAAGTAAACAGTGCACTACTGTTAGATCACACTTTGCAAAGGGAATGGCTGATCAGATAGGACAGGTCCTAAGACATCAAAGGGGGAAAAAATATCACTGAACTCAATTTAAAAAGATGTGCAATAATTCTGTAATATTTTCCACTCTCTTCCCATAAATTTACTAAAACAGTAAAAGGTAGAATTATGTCGCCTTTTATTGCGAAGTCCCATATTTATGATTTTATGATGCAATATGGAGACAAGTTATTTTAGGGCTTCTTTTGTTTTAATAACAGCACATAAAAATTCTTGCTGATATTTTGATTTTTGCTTTTGTTTGTAAGAAAGAGCCCTCTACAAGTAACCCTTAATGTGTGCTACTACTCATCATGCTTTTTACTCAGATTCACATTTAATGATGAAATGTTGGGTTTAACCCCTATAAATTTCTTTAAATCTTTGTATTCACAGTATAGGAAAAAAAATTTTTAAAGATTTTATTTTATTCATTTGTGAGAGACAGAGAGAGGCAGAGACAGAGGCAGAGGGAGAAGCAGGCTCCCTGTGGGAAACCCGATGTGGTACTCGATCCCGGGACCCTGGAGTCATGCCCTGAACCAAAGGCACACGCTCAACCACTGAGCCACTCAGGTGCCCTGATAAAAACTCTTAAAATAGCTAATTATGAAGGAATAAACTTCCAATAATAATTTATTTCTCTCATTTTACAAATTATCTATGAATTTTATTCACTGAAGTAATAGTTGCTCTTCTCTGTCAAATTCAGACAAAGCCAGTAAACTGAATCCTCAGAAGAAATAAATATGTTTTAAAACATCCATATGTACTTGGACATACAAAAACTAAGCAATATAACTCTACAATACTACTCTCATTCCTAGTCTATGACTTGAGTCCATGGTCAGTCTTCCACGGGTGGGTTATGGAAGACGGCAAAAGCTCCCAGCTACCCGAGATCTTTCTTCTTTGCTTACACAAGGGCTTTTAATGTTTTCACCATGAAAGCCTTGTCAGAAGTGCCAATTCCAAAAACTTACCTTTTGCCTGTGAAGCCTCCTTATGGGCCAAGCTCAGATCTGCAAGTACCTCTTATCAAAAAGCAGAGAGCAGAACACAGGCTGCTACCCCAAAGGCTGATGAGTGAGGTCACCAGCAAATTCACAGGGAGTTTCCAGGCAACAGGCACCTTAACTGGGGAAACAGCAAAGTAACCAGTTAGATCCTTAGAAGAGACTAAAGACCCTCCATGAAGGCTCAACTCCAGACAGCAATAACCCCTCAGCTAGGGCAAGACCTATAATAATGAGTACCAGGGAAGTTCTTAGCTTGCAGACATGGAAAATTGGTTTTGTCTTTAAATCCTTGTCTGAAAAGATGTGAGCATGAAGAAAAGGGTACACAGAGAGCACAGGAGGCTAGTGATGTGGTTGGTCCTAGGCTACTAAAACTTAATAAATAGTGCTTCCTTCTTAAGTCTTATAGTATGGTAGCAAACCAAACTGAAAGAGCCTTGAGATATCACACTGCAAGGGATCAAGAAGATCTAAAGTAAAGGCAAAGTCCACATATTCATTCAGCTTACAAAAATGTCCAAAATGTCAGAGGAGTTTCAGTAACAATCACTGAGAAGCCAAAGTATAAGCAAATTAATCCTCAGTGTGTTTGAAATAGAATTTTGTCAGCTCCATTGATCTGACTCACCCTGACCTCTTGAGAGGTCAAAATAAATGGACCCAAAGGAAAAAAAGGCATTTTTTGTCTTTTTTTAACATATCACAAGGGGAAAATCCTGTATTGACCACATGACCAAACAGACTGTGACCTTCTAGGGAAAAGCAGTAGTCAACCAGGCATCCAAATGTCCGTCTGTGCCTATACACATGTCTATGTGTCTCTATGTCTCTATTTACATCAACATCTCCTGGTGGTAGGCAGCCTTTTGAAGAGAAAATAGGACGGCAAAACAGGGCTCTTAAACCAAGCAGAAAATGGAGCCACGATAAAGAGTGCAGAGACGAAGTATTACAGCAAGAGACAGCAGGACAGCAGGGGCTCTGGGCACGGTAAATGACGCCGACAGAAAGAAAAGGCAGAAAAGTAAGCCTCAGCTTGAATACTCCAACCTTCCCAGAATTAAAATTCTCTAAAATTCACATATTACAAAAAGAGAGAGAGAACTCACACACGGAACCAAAAGTATAGCATCCAGCTACTAGGCTGGATATTGTTTCCATTTCCATGGACATAGTGATGGGATGAATCCAACTTTGCTATCTGGCCCCCTGCCCCACAGATACACATTTGCTTGCATAAAGCACCTTGCCTCCGGAAGGCAAACATTAAACTCATTGTCAACACGACGCTCCCTCTTTCTACTTTTGCAAAAAATCAGCCTGTCTCACAATAACTCCTCTTAGGACTTGATTCTCTTATCTGTACAAATGGGGTTATCACTCACCCCCTCTCTATCTCACGGGGCTGCTTTTCCAGTGAAATTACATCTCATATGGACTTTACAAGGCATTGAGCACAGATACCCAGGAAATGTTGTTCTTGGTATTGATGAACGTTTGCGCAAGACATTCAGGCAAGACGGAACAAGTGATGCTCCAGTGGACGGAAGCGTGTGATGGTGGAGAGCTGCGAGTAGTAGCTAGAACAATTAGTCTCTGTTCCACTCTAGTTTTTGTTTTTGCTCACTGCCTGCACAATCTATTGTCTATCCAACCACTCTTTCGGGGATGCAGCTTTGCTCTAAGTTGATGATGTGTCACAATAAATTTACTTTTTTTCTTAACCAGTGTGCTCACAAAGCATAGGTCTTTAAAGAATCAGAATTAAATTGTGAATTGGCCCATGGGCTGAACACATAAACATTTTCAATACCCAAGAATGATTTCAATTTTCTATTGCCTTCCAAAAATTGCATGGCAGTTTGAGGCTATAGATTATTAGGCTGTGATGCACGATATTTTTTAATTAAAATTAAATTCCAATGATCTGTCAGGCAACCCAAGTGAAATGCACAGTGTAATAAATTCCAGAACTTATTCTCTCTCCCTCTGTCCATTAGAAAATTGCACTAAGATCCTACATAATCCGGTTCTACTGCTACGCGGAAGTGCTTTAAAAAAAAAAACTTCATTCAAAGAAGTACAAATATATACCAATATTTATGCACTTTCCAAATCAACTCATGGAAGTTATTAAGTCTGGGATCCTATGTGTAAATGGACATAATTCAGACACTATTGGTCCAATTGGGTCAGTATTGTTTTTTTTCACCAGCAGCAGTGATGCTGTAGAGCCCATTTATATGGTAGGAAGGAACAGGTCTAGAGGTAGGAGAACTGCTTTCTAGACTTGCTGTGCAACCAGCTTCTGTGTAACCTTGGCTAAATTACACGGCTTCTCAGGAACTTAAGATCTTTACTAAAATGATACAGGTAGGCTCCATTATATGAAAAGTCCCTGTCATGGCCCTAATTTACTTCCAATAGCTGTTCTTACCTTTTTCTGTAACAATAGAACCTTCTAGTTGTATCCAGTCTCTTGGCTATTCACAAGAAAACTCCCTGTTCCATCTCCTTTCGCGAGGCATGACTACATGGGCAAGTTCAAGCCAGTGGCACGTGAGTAAAAGTGATTGTGGCCCTAAAAGGGAAGCAGCTTGCCCTCCCTGCCCTCCTCTAACGTCCTGCCTCATCCCATGGGCTGCAGCAGACATGGTCACGTGTCCTCTCGAGCCATACAGGCAAAGACAACATCCCCTACTGATGGCCCAGCAACTTGATAGAAAGAGCCTGGGTCCCCAATACCACGGAGCTGCCATGCAGATGCTGGCATGGAATTCTGCACTATGACAAAAGGGAGAAATAAACTTTAAGTCACCATGGTTTGGGGTGTCTTGGAATTGCTGAACTGAACTGTCAACTTTTTTTCTCTGTTGGAAGGCAATACGACGTGGTGAGACATCATGAGATTTTGAAAACTGTAGATATGGGTTTTACTTCATGACTTCGGGAAATTCCTAAAAATCTTTGATAATGTAAAGATAATCTCATCTCTAGGTCATGTAAGGAGATGGAGCCTATTGGAACGCCTAGTAGTTGGTAACTGATCAGGAAATGGTGGTGTGGTGAATTAACCAGCATAAAAGGACAATTGTTCTGAGAAGAACCTTGGGAACATTCCATCTCGTTGTTGGGGGATGATTCATAGCTTTCCAAGTACCAAAGGATAACTACATAATAAACTGAACATTTATCAGCTTCACATTCTGAGACCCCTGAGCACAGTTTAATTACAAGTCCCATTGCCCGTATTCCCGGCTCTAATCTTATAATAAGAAAAAAAAAAAGGGTTGTGGTCCAGTGTGGAACAGGAGGTTATAGTCCTCCCCGAGACCTGAGGCCCTTGTCAACCCAGAACATTTGGAGGAGCCACTGACTTTGCACACCCCCTGTGATTCTGCAGAGAGACTAGGCTTTTTTGCAAAAATGAGTATTTGAATAATATAATTTGATGGACAACATCATGACAGATAAGTAACTATTTTCTTTCCTTTGTGGAGAGTTTGTTAAAATACGCAATCCCGACATCCTAACAGTCAATGAGCAACCGTTGAAACCATCTTGCTTTTTCAAATGCCATTCTCTGTTGCCACAAACCCAAGTCAGGTGGCAAGAGGCGTAATGGAAACCTTCCCTCAGGGGAAAGTGCCTTTCATCCCCCAAAGGCAAATTCTAAAACCAATTTACTGAACACCATGGAGATTTTTTTTTTCACCTTCTCCACGAAATTCCAGACACTGGCTTAGAATTAAATTACAGAACGGGTTGCTTTTACCTGGGAAGAAAATTTTTACATTTGTTCTGAAATCCTCTCCTTCTCTGGTAGGAATGGAGGTTTATCATCATTACAAGCCCTCATCAAGAAGAGTCATGGCACAAAAACACTTCCCCAGATGTCTCCAACTATATATCTCTTCTGTATTATGACTCGTGTGGAAAATCTGTAATCTTTTTTCATTTTAAAATAAATACCTGCCTTACCCTTCAGAGGATTGATATTGAGTTTTGAATTACACTTCAAACGGAAAAAAAATTAATGTATAAATGTTAAAATCGTTAAATAGATTTTACCTAAGAAATAAAAAGAAAACGACTCATCCCAGGCCATTGTTATATGATGTATCATTTTGGGGGTACTTTTTTTTCTTCACCTAGCACGCATAAGTCTTTTCTGTCTACCTGCTTGTCATCTTATGTCAAAAGATTTCTCACATCATATTCTTTTTACCACTCAAAACACTTCACTTTAAAATTTTATCACAGGATTTTCTAAGTTTTTTTGGGTTATGACACATAGCACAAAATATAAAAAGCTCCTATTTTTAAAAAGTCAGCTTTTAAAAGAAAAAAGAAAAAAAGATTTAACTGACTATCCAGAGTATATTTTCTGAATTGAATGTATAATCATTCTTCTCTAAATTTCTCATATAGTTCTAAAGCTTGATAGACATTTTGCCTCATTAAAGTTAATGTGACATAACTATAAAAACAAAGAGAATAAAATGGCATATGAGGGCTTCTTTTCCAGTCCTAAATCCTTTCCCTGAGGCTCTCTTGCTTTGTACCAAGAGAATTTCTGCTGGAAGAATCCATTTATACTGGAGTTAAAGTTCATTTGCTTTGACACACCTGTGCCCTTGCAGAAAGGATTCTCGCCTTCACAGTCTCATCCTGCTCTGAATGCTCCTTACTTAGCCCTACTGCTTTTTAATTTGTTTTTAACAATTTAAATAGTTAAATGCATTTCACATATCTCCCCAAATCTTCTACAGACTTTTAGGGTCCTTGTTTAGGTCCTCCTCCTGCCGTAATCCCTCTCTTAGATCTAATAGCACTCCACAATCAGACGGGAAAGGGCAAGAAGACCAGGTTGCCTGCTTGTCTCTCTGCAGATAGCAGGTGGTATGAGTCAACCCAGAGATGATGTCCCAGAATCCAAGCTATAGTTTGGCGGAGGTAAGAAAAGACGAAAAAGTAAAGCGTCACATATAGGATTTAGTCTCATGAACTGCAAAAACTAGAAAGTAGCTATGCACATGGTATCTGCATCCCATCCTACAAAACTTGATCGGAAAAGAACCCTTCATCTCTCTCATCTGTGAGGACTCCTTCTCGTATCTTTTGCCATGGACATATTTTCTCCTTCAAATCCCCCAGACTTCGCCATATCCCTGAATGCTTTCTCTGGCGCTCAATGTTCAGTAGAAATGGGATGGGTAATAAAGTTTACATTTAAAAACACTTATCTCAGATTGAAAATAGAATTGTTTTTCTGGACGTAAATAACTAAAGTGTGTATGTGTGCATCTATGCGCGCAGGTGTGTGTACGTCTGTGCGTGTGTGTATTAGCCGATTTCTCTGTTGCGGTTAAATGACTATATCTTGTTTCTGCATCTTACAGTTTCATCAGGTCAAAGGTGGAGCAGATTAAATATCCATCCAGCTCAGCTGAAATCATCAAGCACTTGAAAACTCTTTTTTTTTGGGGGGGGGGTAAAAAATGTCATTTAATCTCTGCAGTCTAAAGACGCAAAAACAATCATGTGCAAAGCTTGGTTGCCTGAGAGGATTACTAATGAGTTAGTACCTCTGGGTTTCATTCTCAACAACTGACTTGAATCCAACCGCAGCACCCCAGTGGCAAAGCCTACAGCTGTAAGTAAGGTGTGTAGACAGTCCAGCTCAGTGCAGTTCTACCAACAGGTCTATACTCATTCTGAGCTCTGGACTTTGATTACTCCATTCACCACCAGTGGTTTATTTTATTTACTCCAGCTTATAGAACCTGAACATGAGAAAACCAAAAATACTGCAGAGCATGGGAGGAGCTCTATGTGTTTTGAATGCCGCTACATACACTTTGTTTATGCTAATCCATAATACTTATCTTAACCCAATTTCACAAATAAGGAAGTGGAGGCTCAGCTAGGCTATGTCACCAACCAAGACTGCATGATTAGTAAGTGGCAGAGTGAAGACTAGAACACAGATCTGACTCCTATCTTTCCATGATACCAAGTTTCTTCCCAGAGGCTGCCTTTGTCTTTGAGGGCTATCTAACTTAGGACACACAACCAAGCACCCAACTGGCTCTGAGCACAAAAGAGTGATGACCTTTTTCAATGTCCTCCACTAAAACCTCGAAGTGAAGTTAGCTTTCCCGTAAGAATCACAGGATTCACTTTATGGTTCTGACAAATAGGTTAAGGCATAGGGCACAGTCTCACTATAACATGACCTAGGAGTGAGAAAAGAGCAAACTGAAAATGCCAACCCCATACTATGATGTGCTGGCTACTAGCCCAAAGTCAAGAATGCAGCCCCAAAGACCTGCATGAGGACCTTAGTGGGCCACCACTCCTTTCTGGTAACATTCCAAACCACATCTATACTGAAGAGCTCACACTTGGCCGATCAAGACATTTCGAGCCACCGTGACAACACTTGGTAGGTAAAAAAGTTTTCAGGTAAATTTCCTAATTCATATTTGGTTAACATCTTACCAGAAATGGCTTTCCTTTTTTTGTCTCCATCACTACAAGATCCTAGCGATATCTTAATTTTACCATGTTTATTCAGTGGTTGCCAAATAAAGAGGAATTTTCCTGAAGAAACAGATCTTTCTTGATTATTTTCCCCAAACCTGTAGTATCTATGTTTTTCTAGCATGTTCAAAATGGACATATCACCCGTGGGAGTGTGTATGAGCTCAAGGAAGACTGTGACCCAGGGGTAGCCTCGCGTATCAAGGAATCACGGACTCCTGATTTACTGTTGGCACCCATTGTTCAAAACTGATTCTTACCCATAGTGTTTGCTCCACTTTCCAATCGACATCTTATTCACATTTCAGCTTATATCAAAAACTAATTAAGTGCCCCTAAAGCCCAGCTTTCAGCCATTAGCACTACCTCATCATTAGGGGACCAGCAGACAAATACTAGGCCACTTGTTTCTGCTTCCTAGTAACGGGCAACTCTGTAATAATTAAAATGGATACAAACAAATAGGAATTAAATAATTCTTAGGAATTAAATAATTATTAGATTTACCCTAATAATAACCTGAACTTCTTCAGTGTCAGGCAATTACCACTTAGGATGAAAATGGCAGCTGGGAATATTTTTTTTTCAGATCATGGTTGACAGCTACATGAAGCAAGAACAACTGGAATCAGTGGACTATTTATTTCATATGGTCAGCTAGCTGATTAACAGTGACATTTTCATTTTATCCCCAACTTGTTTTCTCTTGCTTCTTTATTTCTTAGATGTCTGCTCTTCTTCAAATTTTGATATAAGGTATATGAACATCATAAATGTTAGCCTAAGAAACATTAAGAAAATAAATGGGCTACAACCATAAAAAATTTTATTGTATATTCCAAAGCCAAATTTAATCAACTTTGGTGTGATCTCTAATTTGGGAGTATGATACTCATTCATTTATCTAGGCTATTTTTTATCCAGCAAACAAAGATCTCTTCTCCATGCTAGCTATGGGGAAAGAAGGTTGAATCTTACACAATCCCTACTCTCAGAAAAAGTCTGATGGAGGAAATGGACAGGATATCAGTGATTTTAGTTCCACAAAGTAGCTATCTGATGTCTAACCACAAAACCCAGTGGCATAAAGCATTACGCATGCATTTATTAATGTGTTAAGTCTGTGGGTCAGTGATATGGTCTAGACTGTGAATAAAACAATTATTCTGTACTTGGCTGGGCTTGCTCACCTGTCTGGAGGTCAAATGGCTGTAGGCTGATCTAGACTGGCTTTGGCTGGTAGAGTTGGGACAGATTTGCACACTCCACATATCTCTCATCCTCCAAGAGGCTAGCCCGGGCTTATTCTCAAGGCAATGGAAGAAACATGGACGTACAACCAGAAGTACTCACGTACTTTCTCCAGACCCTGTGTCATGACTGATAACGTCCCCTTGGCCAAAGCAAGTCACATAGGCAAACTCAGAATCAAAGAGCAGGGAAATAAATTGTGCTTCTTGGTGGGAAGACTCTTAAAAGTCATGTGGCAAAGGGAACAGATACAGGGAAAGGTAAAGAATCAATGCCATCATCATTCCCAAGCATTATAGAAAAATGAGCAAACACAAAGATACCCTGTTATGCTAAAACAAGGGGATGAGTGCTATACCAGGGGTGGAAAGAATACTATGTATAGGGGCTCAGTGGAAGGTCTAAACATCTCTTTACAGAAAGCCAGCACAGTTTTGACCCAAGAAGTGATAATTGAACTGGGCTTTAAAGGCTGCCTGTGTAAGAAGGCAGAAAGCGTCATTTCTGAAAGAAAAACACATGTATACGATACAGGGATATGATTAAACATGGTGTGCTGGGATAGAACTGAGAAGAAAACAATGGAAATGGCATTTGTGATTTAGGTTGAACGAGAGAGAGAGAGAGAGAGAGAGAGAGAGAAAGCTGGTACACCAACCTAGTATTCCGTTTTTTCCAGTTCACTTGATCATAAAATTCTGAGGGAAAAAAAAACTACATTTCCACTTATCTCACTACTACTCGTAGTGACTTGCACATAGAAAGTAGTCAATAAATGTTAGCTAGATTGATTTCCACATTACCAGTAGAAAAAAAATAATTAATTCACCATATCATGGAGATGAAGTAGTAATACACATTCTATAAGCGAATAGAAAAATCTAGAAGTCTTTCCTCCCATATTAAGTTCAAAACTTTCAAATCTTACCCACTGAAATTCTTTAGCAGATTTTGGACTTCAATTAATTTGAATTTTAGTAAAAGGACAGGAAAATTTGGTTTTATACTTTATTTCTCCTCAAGAATTTAGTAGTAAAAATTGGGTTATATCCAAATGGGAACATCTCCATGGTGTCAGTTTTTGGTTATTTGGGTTTATTTCAAAACCTGTGATGGTGGACAATACGAGAGAATGCAATTTAAGAAGAGATAGAAGGAGCCCCTGAGTGGCTCAGTTGATTAAGCCCCGCCTCTTGGTTTCAGCTCAGGTCAAGATCTCAGGGCTGTGAGGTCAAGCCCCCAGCAGCCCCACGTTGGGCTCCACACGCAGCACACAGAATCTCCTGGAGATTCTCTCCCTCTTGGTCCCCTTCCTCCTCTACTCTTTCCCCTACCTCTTTCGTGCTCTTGCTCAAATAAATAAATAAATAAATAAACAAACAAATAAATAAATTTAAACAAAAGAAGAAATATAAAATAGGAAATAGCCTAAAGTACTATTCTAAATATTTTCAAAGGCCATCTAAGGACCAAAACTAAATTTCCCATCTGTGGTCCCAAGAAGATACTCAAAATGAAATAGTAGCTAATATTGGGGGAGTTGCCTCACAAACACTAGAGTGGGCCTTCCCTGCTATAGTGATGATCTCTTCTTGCAAGAGGGACAAATACACCGTCACCTTACTATGAACTTAGACATTAAGCCCACAGGTTAGGAGAAAAAAAGATGGAGGGTGCTAGGTGGAGACCTTTATTCCCTTGACTTCAAAAATTCCATGAGATTACGTCCACCGACGTAACCCTCTAGGTCTCCCTTCACATTGCTCCTTGGTGATTTTTCCTAATGAAAGGAGAAATCGCTATTTACTAGGTAAATCTTGGGAGATAGAGCTAATCAACTCAAAAGCGACTAGTTTTGGCTCAAAAGGCAAGACAAGTGACGATTTTAGGTGTGTCCACTCTACCAACCCAAACTCTTCTTAGAGTGTTTAAATGTTTAGACATAGAAAGGGTGCCGTTACCAAGTCCATCTGTCCGTGTGCGCCAATCAGTTTTATCAGCAATAAGCTATTATGTTGATGGTCAGATGACTCATGTCTTATTTTCAATTGGTTCCAGAGATAAAAAGGGAAGAAAGGGGTATTATTTTAACTCCAAAAGCAGGTACTCCGTCTTACCGACCTTAGTGCTCCCCATAGTGCTAGAATGGTGGCAGGCGCATAGTGGATGCTCAAAAAATTGTTCAGTGGATGAGAACGGGAATTATTTAACATCAAAATCCAGTGCACTGTTTGACCTACGATCTCTTGGTTTCCTTTTGAGAAAAGCAGAGTTCTTCTTAGTATCTCTAATCAAAGCTTCTCTTCTCTACCCATCGCTTTAGTTTCTCAAGTGCTCACGTTCTACACAGCTCCTTTACCTTCCCATCAGACACTCTGTAATGTGGTGACCACAAAGACTTCGACAAGGGCTTTGTCATCCTTGGTAATAACAAGGTCTGTACGGATTAAAATACCACCATCTGTGCTCAGAACAGGATTTCACAGGAATAACCAGAGCTCATTTCAATGAAACACTACACCTTTATCACTCTGTTGTTTCTCGTAGCTCATTGAAAGCTTCCTGAATGCTACTATTTTCTCAACAACAGCAACAACAAAAAAAGATATTCCATGCCTGTGATCTTGTGATCTTTCCAACTCTCTGTAGGACTTCAGGTAGTTTTCAGTTACTGAAATGATGATCTCAAAATAACCAAAGAGTTCCCATATCTTTGCCAGTGTTTTCTTACTATATGTACAAGAGAAGATGTAGTATGTTGCAAAGAGCTCTTTGCAATAAAGATCAAAGCTGATTCCATAAAAAAATAGTGATGTGGTAAAGTCAGGTGAAAGATTTGATAAAATACCAAAAAGGAAGCTACTGAAGGAATTTGAGGAAGAAGAGGATAGGCAGAGGGCAGGTACACATACAGGCATGGTACCCATGTCTTACCTGCATAGTATAGACTCAGGTGTGGCCCTTGCTGAGAAATGCTCAATGCAAAAGGTGTGTTCTGTGTGGGCCACTCACTGCTTCCAGCCCCAGCGTGATGCTTGGTAAACCAGCCAAAACGCTATGGAGTTAGCAGAAGTATAAACATTTAGGAGAATTCCCCAAACTGCTTCTTTTTATTAGTCCAAGTAAGTCTATAGGCCTGACAACTATCTACGTCAAAAACTCTAAAGGTCAGTCAGGTAATACACATCACGAGGATGAGTGAGACACAGACGCCCGCCCTCAGGTTGCACATAACACAGTCAGCGGTGAGACAGGCGCACGTGGCCAAGCAAGTTCACAGCCATGTGCAAACTTCTCTGAAATATCCAGATAATAGACTGGATTATATATCCAGGTAATACCCCCTCATGTTTTACCTGCAGATGATCCATATTTCTCGATCTAACATTCTCAGGAAAATGTCAGAGTCATTTCAAAGTGTTCCCTTTGAACTATCTCAAGTAGGAACCACCAAAATTTGTGTGGTTATGGGGCTAAAAGTAGCCAGTCATGGAGGCAGAGAATGTTTGAGCTGGAAGGAACGTTAGAGCAAACGCTCATCCAAGCTCTCCCTTCTGTCCAATTAAGAATCAAAGAGCTTGAGAAATGAAGTGACTTGCCCAAGGTCACACACCAGTTTGTAAAACGAAAGCTAGAGTCTTCTGTCCACCGCTCTAGGGACACTGACAGCCTAGTACAAATCAGCTGAGAGGCCAAAAGAGTTTATTTTCTTTGAATTCTCATCATACTCTTCAGGGTGTAGACGTGCCACTCAGCAGCTGGGCGACTGGGGAAAAACGAACCCACCCTTCCTCACCTATAGAGATGGTGGTGTCTATTACAAGGTGCTGGCACTGTCATCTCTGTCTTGAAGAAACAGGTTCGGGGAGGCCAGTTCCCTTTGCCAAGGCCACACAGCTCGTGAGTGGCCCAGCCAGGACGGGAACCCCAGTCTCTCCACCGTCCACCCCGCCAGGCAGCCACTCTCCACGGCGCAGTGAGCTCACCCGGCGGTCAGCAGTTGGTGTCCAGGCAGGATCCCAACAGGCGCCTACTTCCTCTCCCTGGAGTCTGAAGAGCCAAACAATTCTCAAAACTTAAATCGAAACAGAAAAGCTGATTTTCCCACCCATGGGACTAAGGAGCCAGATTTCCTTTCAGGTGTCTCATCGATCTTAAAAGACTCCCTTCTTGGGGCCATTAAAACCAGTGCCGTCTGCGGGGCCAGGGCCCTCACAGGCCGCAGCAGCAGCCGCGGGGTCGACTGGGTGTCTTCGCAGACGCTGCGCTTTGGTTTATGTCACGGGGGGTGTAGACGGGAAGCCTTCATCGCCTCGGTTCTGTGATAGAACAACGGAAAACCAAATAACCAGAGCAGGGATCTAGGACGCAGGGCAAAGTGGGTTCCAACCTCACTCCTTCTTACCAGGCGGCCTGGTGGCCAACTGCACAATCCGGGCCTCAAACTCTGTCAAACTAGCATCGCAACGTCTACTTCATATGGTTGTTGTAAGACTTAGAGGCGATGTGTGTGCGTGAGGCACCTTAGCGTGGAACTTTGAACTTGGAAAAGAACCTGAGTAGTAAGAAATCCGTGCTGGCTGGCTTATTTCTTTTCTGGTCACCCTCGTAAATAATATTATAGAATAATATTATAGAATTAATGATCGTAACGATCTACTGACACTAGAGGTTGGCAAAGTCCCTTCCGTGCATTATGGCAGGTAGCACAGTAGACAGCCTACGACGGTAGGTGGGCAGGGCAGTGAGGGGTCACACCGCTCATCACAGAGGAGGGGTCACAGAGCAAACAGGGGGCCTGAAGTCAGGATGTGGCCCCAGGCCGTTTCACGCCCAGGCTGCTGCTCTTTTCTCAGAAGTGTCCCACCGTGGCTCGTGTTGAGGCGGAGCCCAAATGACTGCTCCGTTTCACTGTGTGAATAAGTCACCCATCAGGCCGCCCAGCCTGCAGATCTGCAAAGACCATGCTTGCTCTTCAGGGCACCCTCCTGCCACAGCCGGTAGTAGCCAGGCACGTGGCTGCTTGGGAATCACGGCTGGGTCCGACAGTGAGTGTTCCTCGCCAATGGGACCTGCAGGCAGTGTGCATGGACCCTGCCAACCCGACTGGGCTGCCCGCCCCGTCCCTCTCGGCCCTAAATCAGAGACGTGTCTGGTCTGCGACCTGCAGAGCAGAGAGGCTGTGGGGACTGCGCTCAGTCCCGGAGCCCCACCACCTCCATGCCACCTTGCAGAGCCCTACAGCAAAAGCAAGGTTCACGAGGGGTCTGGAAACCCAGAGAGGGGCCACCCAACCTTACCAGTCCCTTCTGAGACAACCACCTCCCAGGCCTGTGCAGCCTCCACTGGGCAGGTGCCTCCTCCTCGTGCAGCAGCCCTGGCCACCCCTCCGGCCCACCCTTATCTGGGGGCAAGCCAGCTCCTGCCACATGTTGTCACGTGCACAGTGGCTCTGGTCCTCAGTCGTGCCCCTGAGAATACCCCTAGCGATAGACGTGCCCTTGGCATGACCTCCCTACCCCCGCCCCCTTCCTACTTGGATTCTTTACCCCGAAGATGCCCCAGCAACGACACCTCCCCAACACTTGGAGGTCTCCTAGGCAATAGCCGTGAGGAAACGGTAAATTCGGCAATTCCGCACAAAGACTCTGGTGCCAAGGAAGACACCTGGCAAGGGATGGGTTCCGAAATGGGGAGGGAGAACTGAGCGTAACACCGGAACACAGCACGAGTTTCTTATGGAAGTGTGGTACGTAGGACACATGTATGAGTAAATCATTCCTACCTCTATTTTCTCATTTGTTCATCTTTCTTGTTTGCTTATTTCATTTGTTTATTGTAAACTTCCGAATGGCATTTGGAAGCTGAAATCCTAAAAAGCCACTCACAACATCGATGGCTTTGTAAATGGGAGCAAACTTTCTGAAAAGTTGGGGCATATCCTTGGAAATGTATATACCCCCAAATACTTGGTAGTTTGCTTTTAAATAGATATATTTCCACCTCCAGAAATTGCAGAATGAGCTTTTTTCCTACGAGTGACTTGATAGAAGTGCCTCCAGGGCCACACCCAGAGCCCAACTTCCCCACTTCACAGAGGCCTGCTGGATGGCCTGCCCTTCTCATGGCCACATCAGGGACCAGAATGAGGGACAAAAGGCTTGCAGCTACCGTCGGAGCCCAGTTGTCCGTGTGGATTGCCCTGGCACGCTCACATATGCACGCCTCCCGCAGGTCTAGCAAGCCCTCACAGCCCCTCCTGGATTTCTCTGGCGTGGGCTTGGGAGAGGTGTACACTCTCCGTGCCTCCCGGAGCCAACCCTCATTAGAAAGTGAGGGTTTCTGAAATGGGCACAGAGAGCCTCATGGTGCGTCAGGCCCACCGACGTACCCACGTTACTTCAGTCAACAGGCACCGTATGGCCAGGCCAACCTGGAGACGGGAGCCAGTTTGTCAAGAAGCAGCCATCAGCCGTGCTCTAAAAACTAATGGATGCTTCTTTTCTTTTTTTTTTTTTTTTTTTTTTTTTTTCTGTTTTAGGAGGTGGGAAAAAGAGAATGGAATCTTTAAAAGTCTGAAAGTGGCCCACGGCTCATGCTGAAGGCTTTATTTTCTTCAGTGAGACCTCAATGGGCTGAGAATTCCTATGTTACTCTCTCAGCCTCCAGCACAAACTTAACAGTTCTGCAGAATTACTGTTGCATTTATGGTCGTACAGAGATTTGAGATGTGAAAAGATGCACGGCTGGCCTAAGTGCATCAGCTTAGGGGTGGAAATCCTGGCATTCAGACCTCCAAGGCAGGATCCACCCCACCCTGGGTAGACTAGAAGTATAGTACAAGCCCTCTGCCAAAGATGAGAGACGTCCCCCAGACGGGGGTGTGGGAACCGGGGGGAGGGTACCGCAGTAATGGCTCCAGACATTCAGATAACCAGGGAGGCCAGTGAGTCACATTTTCAATGACCTCCAAGGGGAAGGGGACACACAGGTCACAGAGGAAGACAAACTGGACAGGACACCCCAAGGATTATATCTTCCCTACTTCAAAGCCACAACCAGTTCAAGTCCCCAGATTCAAGGTTGCCGGCAGAGCACGTACTCCGGCCCGCACAACAGAGTGGAGGCCACGGGCTCACAGAGCCACACTGTGATGCCAGGTGGGCCCTTCGCCGACTTGCGGGCCAGTTTGTCCTGTCTACCATCTCCACCTGACGTCTCAGACAACTGAAATCACCTCATCAAATTTATAGACGAATACAACCCACACATATGCAAGGTGCGCTGTGCATAGTCAAAACTGAAATCATTATATCAACATTACGAAGAGTCTCTACCGTATGTTTATCAGCAACATCCAAAATAACAGACCTAAGAGCGAATTTCGATGATCGTGAAAATGCTTTCTGAAAACCTGTATGATATTTGTAGGAGGAGGGTAAAAAGTAATCGATTAACAGTTGTGTATTAAGTATCTACGTGTGGAAAGGCACGGTGGTCTTTGGAAACGTGTGTGACATGCTATAGACCTTGCTCACCTACTTAGGAAATATCAGTGGCTCCTACCGAGGAACAAAACTGATGCACTGTTGAGGTGCCTCTGTGATTCGGCACCAAACACTCTTAGCTCTATCTCACAACTCCCGCCACACTGCACATAAATAAGGTACCGTCTGCTGCCAAAAATACCTTTCCGCCTTCTACTCCCCTGCCACTCAGCCCCACGCACACCCTAAGCTTGGGCCCGTTCTCCAAAGGAGCCACGTCACTGTACCCTTGCCTCAGCGATCTTTAGCCACCTCCAACAAGCTCAGAAACCCGATTAGAAGGCAGATTCTGGATCCCATGCAAAGAGATTGTAACTCTGTAGATCTGGAGTGGAGTCAGGGGCCTGCACGTATACGCACGCCACTCAAAGCCGATGAAGGAGGTTCAAGAATCTCATTAGGAGAAACCCGGGCTTGGACGGTTCACATATGAGCCTTCTTTTCTCTGAAATGCCGTTCTCTCTCTCTCTCTCTCTCTCTCTCTCTCTCTCTCTCTCTCTCCTTGACTATGAAATTCCTGGTTATTCCCCAAGGCCCCAGTCGAACGGAATCTCCGTCCCCTTCCAGTCAGAATAAATAGCTTCTGTGTCCGTGTTCCCAGTATGCTCAGTCAGAACATATCACTCTTCCCAAATTTATCAGTCTCATCGCATTGGTTCGGGAGCTGTCCATCCCCTCAGGCCCAGCGCGAGCTACTTACATACTGCAACTATGCACTACAGGTGCTCGATCGATGACTGATTAACACAGAAACAATTGGTATTGGGTGGTAAGGTTTACCCTCCTCAAATTGCCTCCACTTTCACTTCTAACTGAATACACCCTAAAGGTTGATATTTCTTCTTCCATAAATCCTTCTCTGATAAGCCCAGGAACACATCTCCTCTCCTCTCTGTGACAGCAGGTGCTGCTTCGTCCCTCTCCCAAAGCACTTATCAGGCTGCCTCATATTGTGGGAATCTGTACACCTCTTACTTCCTCCATTTCACTGTGCCTCCCGTCCTGTTCGTTTGTGTATCTCCAGACAATATAGCAGAGCACCTTGCCTATGAGAGAGCCTCAAAAAATATCTAAGAATTGGATCGTACATAGTCGACGTGCCTGATAAAAGTGTAAACCCCTTGGGCAGCTGAAAACACCATCTCCTCCTTCCAGTTACTCTAAAACAGACTCCAAATACAGAAGTCATAAAGACATCAGGAATAACGCCTTGCTCTTTGGGAATATCCTAAGGAAGAATCTGAAATTTGCAGGAGATAGGCAATTAGCAACTTCAACTTTCTAAATGTAGGAGTCCGAAGCTCTGAAAAAATATGTTTCCTTGTACAGGTCTCTGTCTTGCAAAGCTGTGTCTACCATTTATTACTGCTGCTGCTGCTGGTGGCATCATCATCATCATCATCATCATCATCATTTCTAGTTCTGTGGATAAACTCAGATGGAGATACAATGTAGAAGTCGCTACCATCCTATGAAGAAGCTCTGATTTGCCTATCCGAAAGGAATATCCAACATTTCTCCTCTCCCAATATTCAAAATACTAGTTACCAAGTAGAACAAGAGAAAAGAGCTATTCACGCTTTCATCCATCCACGTACCCCATAAACAGTGAAGTCTGCCTAAATGCAAATACCATGTTTTCATCTTCTTCACAGGCTGAGACTAGCAGAACTCCCACCTAATACATTTCCATTTAGAACTTATTGATTGATTGATGAATGAATGAATGAATGAATGAATGAATGAAGAAGAAGGTTTGGCCCTTTCATTAACTAAAAGTATATACTGGCAGAGTTCTTCTAAGCTGTTACGATGAATTTAAATGGAGTTAGTATTACCTTGTGAACAAAGGAAGCCACTTCTTTCAACTTCTAAATAGTCTTCATTTCTGCCGTGTGTTTACCTTGTAGACAGAAGGGATGGAGTTTTGTTTCTTTTGTGCGAAGGATATTCATGTTATATTATTTTTTACTTTATCTCAAAAGAACCGTTTACTTACTTCTATGTATGATCTTAAATTTGAAAAAATGATTCATTCGTTTCAGGTGCCTTCCCACAACTGTCGGCGCTTTTGGATGAGGTGACAGTGGGTAAAGAAGCCAGAAATGTATCCGAAATCAGGTTCTCTTTGGTCATCAGCATTTGAGCAGTTGGCAATGAAGTGTAGTCAAACGTTTAGCAGAAAAAGGCAGAAAAAATAAGAGAATGGCCAACAGCCACCCCCTGTCAGAACAGCGTTGGGGTCAGTGGCCTGCACAAAGGCTGAGGAGGCCAGCGGTGGTTCCTGGAAACACGGAGGTGGCCACACTGGGCGGGGTGCTCAGGGATGAGTGCAGCCAGCGAGGACGGTGCTCAGGGATGCAGGCTCCCCACAGCTCTCAGAGTCTGAGCTCCAGGGGTGACAGGGCGCTAAGCACAGGCTCCGAGGCCTTGCAGCGGGCAGAGGCCTGGTCACCTCGGGGAGCCCGGGCG